>NC_136262.1:264606900-264977400 GCF_964187855.1 Myxine glutinosa | reverse complement strand
TCTCCCCCTCCCCCTCCCACTCTTCTCCCCTCCCCTCCCCCCCCCGTTCCCCTCCCCTCCCCTCCTCCCCGTTCACCTCCCCTCCCCCGCCCGGCAATGCCGCGTACTTCTGCTGGTAAATCATAATGGAACATCTGTGGAAGGTCACTCTCACACCATCACGTTCCACAGATGCCCCAATGGTTGTCCGGCAGGCTATCTCCATCCCTAACCATTCGGTTCGACCCGCGTCCATAGCCCAGCACAGCATGGCAGGTCACCACATACTGGCTGTCCCAGAGTCTCAGGGAGAGGGTGCCAGGCCGCAAGCCCGGGTGGTCACTACATTAGACCCAAGTTGGCCGTCCGCGTTGCCACCACCAAAGCGCGACCCACAACACCTCCCCCTTGTGGTCCTCAATATTTGCCATCCCAGGCTTGAGAAACCACCTCGGACCCCCTGGAGGTCTTAACCCCCACCAGGGTCCGGTGACCCTGTCGGCCCAAGCCACCAGCTCGGACGGTGCCCTGACGGACAAGGGATGCCACACTCCACCAGACCCCCGTGGGGCCCAGGTCGTACCATGACACCCATGGCTGGACCCCACGTCCAAATCTCGCCAGCACAGCCCCCTAGCTGGCTGGCATTACCAAATTTCGAAACGGGCAAATTTTCCCCGAGGCCATCACCAATGACCTCCCCATGTCCAAATCCCGCAGCCCGGGGACCAACTCTAACCAAGGCTGCTCCAAATCCAACTCCCATTTTAATTTTATTTTAGAATTTATTTTACCAATTTTTATCTCCTGTCCCAAACCGCAGCTGCAGGTAACAACTTCTCCAGGTTGTTCTGCCCCTCCTGCAGCTGGTCCAAATTCCCTACAGGGACCAAATCATCAGAGGCTCGATCTCCCAACTCTCCAAGGTCCAAATCCAGTACGGAGCCAACACACTCCCCCAACTGGTCATTCAATTTCGGAGCCTCTTGCACCCAATTTGTGTTCGTGGTGAGGGTCCCCTTGGTCACCTCAACCACCTCCTCGGACCAACTCACCTCATCCCCCAAACTCCTTTGGGCCTGATCAAACTTGTCCTCCATGGGACTGTCCCAGGTCCCCAGCCCTCACCGAACCTTCCAGCCTCTTCACATGCCATTCCCAGCGCAATCCCCAATTTGGCTTCCCCTGTTCCGAATGAATTTCTGCCACCCTTGGCTTCTCATGGGCCCCAATGGCCCCAAATCTCCTCATTTCTCCTTTTAATTCGTTCCTTTTAGAGTCTATTTTGTTATTCAACCCATCAATTTTATTTTCTAGTCGCTCACTGCGCTCACTCTGAGCCTCCATTTTGTTTTCCAATCGCCCACTGTCGGCCCTCATTTCATTCCTTTGGGCATCCATTTTGTTTTTCAGCCCCCAAATTTGTCCTTCCAACCGCTCACTGTTCTCCCTCATGTTATTTTCCATTCCTACCATTTGCTTACTGATTCGCTCACCGTTCTCAGTCAAAGTCTTCATTTCCCTAACGAATCGCTCCCACATCTGGTCGGACATCGGGACCGTCTTGATAGCTGCGGGGGAGGTTCCACCACTACCCTCTACCCCCACTACTTCCGACTCACCCCCAAGACTTCCCGCATCTTCCATTCTCCTTTCCTCCATATTGCTTACTTCTTCCATCCGTATGGAGTTTTATCAGAGTACCTGGCCTCGATAATCTCGCGGTTCACTCTCAAAGATCCTGCGCCAAGGATCATGGTCTGATTCCATGAGAATGTGTGTTGG
Organism: Myxine glutinosa; assembly: GCF_964187855.1. Taxonomy (NCBI): domain Eukaryota; kingdom Metazoa; phylum Chordata; class Myxini; order Myxiniformes; family Myxinidae; genus Myxine; species Myxine glutinosa. Next base: position 264,975,636 of record NC_136262.1, on the reverse strand, counting down.
TGTGTATGTGTGTCGCAACCGATGACAACCTGTCTTGTCGTCTTACAGCACGTTGGTGTTCAGTTGGCCTTGCGGTTAAGCATTTGGATGTTTGGCCCACATAATTGGCTTCACAATCTTCACATTGTATGTTGTGGATGACATTCTTTCTGTCAAATTTGTTCACCTGGTCTTTTGGCTTTGACAGCTGTGCTCGTAAGGATGTTTGTGGTTTGTGGGTGATGTTGATGTTGTACTCACGTAGAATGCGGATTGTGGTTTCAGAAGCGTGTTGTATGTATGGAAGTGCCACCATGTGTGGATGTGTGGTTGGATTGTTGTTGCTGTAGTTGGATTTCCGGCGACAAGATTTGATAAATGTATTTTGGTAGTGGTTTTCTCATAGTAGTTGAGTGATGTGCAGCATTTCCATCCGGCATTGTTCATGGTCACTGCAGTGTGTTTTTGCACGATCTACTAAACTGTGAAGACAACTTATTTTGTGGCAGGTAGGATGGCCACTCCAGTAATCCAATACTTTGTCCATGTTAGTAGGTTTACGGTACACATGCGTGTGTAGCTTGCCGTTTCCGTCCCTTGAAAGATTAGTAACCCTAAATTAACCATATATTAGCCAATCTGTGAAAAAATTTAAAAGAAGCTAGTTTCAACTGATTTTGGTGGGTATGGATATGGACAACTTCCAAAAAAAAGTAAGGAGGGATAGGGGTTGGGGAAACCTTTTTATTAGAGGTCAAAGGTCATTGACCTCTGCCTAAATCATATAAAATTGTATTTCAGCAACAAAATATGGTATATAGATGATCTTGGTGTCAAAATGCACAGGATTACGAAAGAAGATGACATAAGATAATTATTGACCCTTGGGACCAAATCCTGACCTCTGAAAATGAGGTCAAAGGTCAAAAAGCTGTTTTATCACTAAAATGTCATATTTATAACAGGAAAATTACCATATTATATAAAAATGAGCAAAAAAAAAACCGAAGAGGTTAATTTCAACTTACGTGGTGGATATGGGGGTTATTATTTATTCCAAGAGCAGAGGGGGAGGGGGAAATTACCTTTCTTGGGATCAAATGTCATTGACCCTAGACTAAAACACTATATATTGCATGAATGAAGTCTTTGTTTTGTCTTTGTTTCAGGAGTGATTACTGAGAAAACCTAGCTAGCCTTCATGTACCTTGACTACCCCAGTGCAGTGAGATGTCCCAAAAGTTCCCTGAGGCCTTTGGAACAATACTGTAAAATAACAAAATTACCAGGATGGATATATGTGAAATATGTAGTGAGGACTTTTCAGAAGCAGGAAAGCTACAGAGGTTGTACAGAAAGGGATATGAGAATCTAATAGAGCAGTGTAGACTTATCAACAACTCTTCATTATTGGAGCGATTGGAACAAAAATGGAGTAGCAACACTCCTATGACAGTCCATCGTAGATGCCGAACCCTTTTCATGCAAAAGGAGCCAGATGTTGAGGAGCAAGAGCATGCGCCAAGACCAAAGCGACAAAAGGTGTCTCAAGCAGTAAGTGATGACAAAGTTGATGGTAAGATAAAGTAATTCTTTACTTGATTCATGTACATTTCATTAAGATTCCAAGCCCATACCTGTTTTATGTTATTTTGTTTGAATTTTGAATGTTTGAAGTTAGTATGGTGATTTACATGGGATGTCAACTAACTTTGTCCATGTTTTCATGTAATGTTTTCAGGCCAGGGTTGTACTCGATTTCCGTACAGTGAAAGATGTTTCATATGCAATGAGGACATCCATTTTGATGAAAGACATCCTGATAGACAGCAGACCATACATCGAGCATCAACTATGACGCTAAAGAAATCACTTCTGAGAATCGCAAGTGAAAGAAAAGATAGTCTTGGAATGGCTGTGAAAGGACGCTTGGAAGGAATGGCAGATCTTGTAGCGGAAGAGGCTGTCTATCATAATAAATGCTACTGTTCCATGTACAATGTTCCAGGACAATGCAATGTAAGTATATTAATACAATCTACATACATGTACATATTTGTTAAGTTCCTTGTAATATGGGGTACTGCGGAATAGTAAAGTATGTCACAATGTGAAATACATTCAAATATTCACATTTCAAAAGAGGCATTCAACAGTTGGTCGAGGCTTATAAGCGGGTCATTTTGAAATAAACGCAGTCCTACACACATTGGTCAAGGCTTATAAGCGGGTCATTTTGAAATAAACGCAGTCCTACACACATTGGTCAAGGCTTATAAGCGGGTCATTTTGAAATAAACGCAGTCCTACACACATTGGTCAAGGCTTATAAGCGGGTCATTTTGAAATAAACGCAGTCCTACACACATTGGTCAAGGCTTATAAGCGGGTCATTTTGAAATAAACGCAGTCCTACACACATTGGTCAAGGCTTATAAGCGGGTCATTTTGAAATAAACGCAGTCCTACACACATTGGTCGAGGCTTATAAGCGGGTCATTTTGAAATAAACGCAGTCCTACACACATTGGTCGAGGCTTATAAGCGGGTCATTTTGAAATAAACGCAGTCCTACACACATTGGTCAAGGCTTATAAGCGGGTCATTTTGAAATAAACGCAGTCCTACACACATTGGTCAAGGCTTATAAGCGGGTCATTTTGAAATAAACGCAGTCCTACACACATTGGTCAAGGCTTATAAGCGGGTCATTTTGAAATAAACGCAGTCCTACACACATTGGTCAAGGCTTATAAGCGGGTCATTTTGAAATAAACGCAGTCCTACACACATTGGTCAAGGCTTATAAGCGGGTCATTTTGAAATAAACGCAGTCCTACACACATTGGTCAAGGCTTATAAGCGGGTCATTTTGAAATAAACGCAGTCCTACACACATTGGTCGAGGCTTATAAGCGGGTCATTTTGAAATAAACGCAGTCCTACACACATTTAAACAATTCATTTTGAAGAAAATTCGTTTGATGAAACAAGCTAGTTTTTTGTACGTTCGTCCTTGCAGTTTCTTCATACTGTTAATATCTTTTTCCTCCTCCATTGCACTATTTCTTTATGATTATTTAATAAAATGACGTACTTTGTTTCTTTTCAATCTATCATGACAATGAACGTTTCTATTTTTCTTCAGAAACCAGGCAGGCCTGTACATAGTTGCAAGGAAAATGCCTTCCACCAGCTTTGCGGATGGCTTGACAGTGAAATGGAGAGTGGTGTGTATACAGTAGGTCGACTGCATGAACAGATGAAGACAATAGTAGGTGATGACATTCCAGTTTATCATGAGAGATACTTCAAAGAAGCACTTGAAAGGTACTGTGGAAGTGTAACTCAGTGTAACTCATTGGTTGGAACTGGTAACGAACCAAGGTATGAGCAGGTGGTCGTAAGAATGTCAGGAATGCATCTCGCCCTGTCGAAGCTGGGAGTCCTGTTGTGTAGCTTTAGCACGACCCCGGGCTAACACACATTCCCAAGCCCGTACTATTGTCTTTCATCGGGATGCAAAGAGGATGAAGCAAATTCCCAGCAGGGAGGAGCGAGTTGGTGCCAGGAAGGCGAGCAGGATGACTGAGTAACATTCCTGCGGAGAAGGGATTACGATTTCAGCGCACAGAGGATTAACTGAAGTTTGCCCATATAAACAGAAGAGACTTTGAGTCAAGGGGACTTGCCATCAGAAGCCCTGCTCGACGGGAGGAAGGAGGACGGGAATGGCGGAGGAACATCGGCCGAACAAGAAGGACTATGCGGATAGAGTTATCTGGTCCATTGAGTTAACGGTAGTTATTAGTATTTGAATGAAGTGAACAACTAGTTAATAAAGTTGTGATCTTTTGTAAACCTGTGACATCATTGGAGTCTTGAGTCTCACAACACTTCCACGACAGTACTATGGTGATAGTATATTCATTACTAATCAATAACGTAGGAAGGATGTTGTCTGCTTTAGAAGCTGTACAGCAAGCATCATCCGAGACTACCATGAGATGAAAACTGATGATGAAGACGCAAAGAAAAGAGCCATCATCAAAACAGCGGGTTCATTCATTTATCAATGACATCAAGTGCCTTAATTTCAGCAAAGATGACTTTCCTTCGCTCAAAGAAATGACATCAATGTATGAGCTGCCAGATTCTCTTGAACTGATGTTAACATGCTTAATGCCTCATTCATCCGTTCGACGAAATGTTGCAGGGCAGAATATCATATCTTCACAACGCCCAAGATCATCTAAGATGCCTTTCCAGCTTGGTATGAGCTTATATCTTGATCACAAGTTTGGTTCAGATAAGCTGATTGATGTCATGCACAGGCTGGGCATATGTGAAAGTCAAAAAGAGACCGTGAACTACAAGTACACGTACATTGACTCGACTAATAACACAAATGCAGCATCAATGGCAGTCCTTGAGAATCAGCTTGAGCAACACATTGGTGACAACATGGATCATGATTTGATTACATTAGATGGAAAGTCAGGTTTTCATGCCATGGGGCAGATCAAAGTTACCACTACAGAAAATGCCAATCAAATTGAAGTTGATGAGAATAGGAAGTTGCAGAGAAAGCCAATCGTGAAGAGTGAGGAAGAGGAAATTGCGACATTGGAGGAAAAAGAGACCGTGTGCTGTGGGCATTGCGACAATGGAACAGATAGCATAGATGCAGAAGAAGAAATTGGTAGCGATGAAGAGGAAACAGACTGAGTATTATTAATTTGTTGTTGCCGATAGATACTGTAAGTTCTAAGTTGTGAGTAGTATTCTGCAAATTGTTGATTATAAATTCACATATACTTTACATACACAAACTATTTGACACTAATGAACTTTACCCCCCCCCCCCCCTGCTTATTTTGACCATTAACCTCGTATTTTGGTGGTGAAGAATCCATTTCATATTTAGTTTGTATCTTGGTATAATTCTGTTACTGTTACCAATATGATATTTGATATGATATTTTGGTGATAAGACGTCTATTTTTGACCTTTGACCTCATTTTCAGAGGTCAGTAATTGGTTCCATGGGTCAGTCATTATTCTATGTCATCTTCTTTCGTAATCCTGTGCATTTTGACACCAAGATCATCTATATACCATATTTTGTTGCTGAAATACAATTTTATATGATTTAGGCAGAGGTCAATGAACTTTGACCTCTAATAAAAAGGTTTCCCCAACCCCTATCCCTCCTTACTTTTTTTTGGTAGTTGTCCATACCCATACCTACCCAAATCAGTTGAAATTAGCTTATTTTAAATTTTTTCACAGATGAACCTTAAGTTAGGGATACTAGATGTACATCCAGGAATTGCAGAGACCCAGCCTGTTCTACTTCACATGTGAATTGTACTGCTGGCCATGTTGAATTCATATTTGTGCGGATTCGGTCAACATGTACGTATATATACATATATACATATATACAGTCACGTGAAAATGTAAGTACACCCTGTAGTGAAATCGTATTCGTACTGAACCCGGGGTGATGCTCGCTGCTCGTTGACACCGCTAGGGGCGTGCCTATAAGACCCGCTGCTGCGGACGGTGCTCCGAGACTTCTCCTGTGACACGTTACATCTGGTAGACTCGCTAACGGTACGCCTGCATAGAATATCCAGCTTGCTTGCATTGAATGTTATGAATGGTCCCATGTGATGTCACATCGTATACTTATTGTATTTCCTGCATTTACAGGATGATGTTATGATCTAAATGGGATTAAACCACCCGTTGGACTAAAGTTGTGTGGACCTGATTGGTTTTCCACAACACACCCCATGTAAAGTTTTGACTTTTTCAACATATTTCAACATACAGCTATTTGATCTTCATTTCAACAATATTGATAGATAAAGGTGATATAATATAACAAATATCATGAAACATTTACATTTTGTAGTCCATTGTATAATTTAAATAAACATAAATGCAAATTTCGCATGTGGAAAAAGTAAGTACACCCCGACATTTATCACTACTTAAAATACCTAAAATTAGAATCAGGTGCACCAGCTCAGGTGCAAATGATTAGAACATCGTTGGAGAGGATCTTGGAGGCACCTGTCTTATTTAAACCTCATTGGTTTGCTCTTTGTTGTTGAAGTGTGCGGCGTCACCATGCCTAGATCAAAAGAGCTTTCTGAGGCCTTCAGAAGGAAGGTTACAGATGCCGATGAGTCTGGGAAGGTATTTTAAAACATCTCCAAACAATTTGAAATCAATCATTCGACTGTCCGGAAGATAATCTACAAGTGGAAAAGATTCCAAACAACTGCAAACTTGTTCAGGCCAGGCCGCCCGAGCAAGTTCAGCCCGAGAGCAGACCGCAAGATGCTGAAAGAAGTCTCTAAGAACCCCAGAATGTCATCACGGGACCTACAGGTAGCTCTTGCCACTCTTTTTTTTTGTTTGTTTTTTGTATTCTGAATCGAGGCTCGTGAAAGAGCTGACATTTACTTCACAAACAAATCAACCAGACAAACAAAATATATAAAAAGAGGGAGCAGAAGACAAGAGAAGGGGAAGCACACAAACACTTGAGAGCACACAACATTTAAGAGCAGGGAGATGTGTGGGAGGGAGAGGGCTTGGGGGGAGGAGGCGTGGGAACAGGGGGGGGGGAGTATAAAACACAAGGACACCAAGGAATTCCAGGACAGAAGTTGGTATTTCAACGAATTGGGGTGTAATTGGGGTGAAATTAGCGGGGATAGAAAAGATCAAGGTTTTGGATGGGGGAAGATAAGAGATGGTGGTGAACAGCTGTTTTAAAGACCTGGAGGGTGGAGTGGGATTGAAGAGATTGAGGGAATTTGTTCCAGAGGCGGGAGAAAAGAGGAATGAAGGAGTGAAGGTGAGCAGAGAGTCTTGATTTTGGCAGTTTAACCTTAAGAGGGTTCCAGGCAGATCTTGTGCGACCTGTAGGAATATTTGCTGGACGGAGCCCAGAGAGAGCTGGGGGGGGGCAAGGCCAGAGAGGAGTCGGTAGAAGACGGAAAGACCACCAACCTGCCTGCGGTGAGTGAGTGAGAGGCCCTTGGAGATAGCTTAATCGCGGGAGATTCCAATGATTCTGAATGCTTTGGTTTCACCAGCGTGAAGACGAGCTAGGTGTGAGGCAGGAGCACCAGCCCAGAAGGGAGAGCAGTATCCCATTGAGCTGCGGATGAAAGCCTTGTATGTGGTGAGGAGCTCAGGTGTGCCAAGGAAGGACTTCGCACGACGGAGGATGCCCAGTCGGCGACTGGCTTTGGAGGCCAGATTTGAAATGTGGTTTTCCCAGGAAAGATCATGGCAGATAGTGAGACCCAAAAGCTTGAGTGACAGAACTTCTTGGAGAGGATTATTCAGAAAGTGGATGGGAGGGTTGTCCAGTCGGTCTTTTCGGAGAGACATCGTAAGAGTGTGAGATTTGTCAGGATTGAAAGACATGTTCCACTTGTTTGCCCAGTCTTTGATTTTGTCCAGGTCTGCAGAGAGTGAGGAGGCTGGAGACTGCCGATCTGAGGGATGAAGAATGGGGCGACAGAGAGTAGAGTCATCAGCAAAGAGATAGAGAGGATTTTCAAGAGTCAGAGAGATCATTGATGAAGACCAGAAAAAGCACAGGGCCCAGAACACTGCCTTGGGGAACTCCAGCCTGAACAGGAAGAGGAGATGAGAGAAACCCATTCAGGGCCACACGTTGACTACGACTAGAGAGCAAGTCCGCCAGCCATGCGTGGAAATTTCCATGGATACCAAAAGAGGAGAGTTTGGTGAGCAGAGCGGGGTGCCAGACCGTATCGAAGGCACGTGATATGTCATGGGAGACAGCTCTAATTTCCTGTTTGGCATTGAGGACCTCCATCCATTGTTGAGAAAGCAGAAGCAGCATGTCCAGAGTAGAGTGACCAGGTCTGAAACCAAATTGATGATCAGAGATCAAGCCATTGGAGAAGAGGAAAGATTTCATATCTGAAGCAATGATGGATTCCATGACTTTGCTGATAATTGGGAGAGGTCTGATTGGTCTGTAGTTGCTGGGATCTGTTTTTGCACCTTTTTTGTGCAAAGCGGTGATGTTGGCAGATTTCCAAGCAGATGGCAGATGACCTTGAGCAAAAGAGAGGGTGAAGAGAACAGAGAGAGGGAGTGAAAGAGCGGAAGAACAAGATTTTAGGACCCGTGGGCTGATGCCGTCAGGTCCAGTTGCAGAATCAGAGTCGAGGGTTGACAGAAACTTTTCCACCTTGTCAGGAGCAAAGGACACAGAGTCCAGGAGCAGCTGGGTACGACTGGGTATGGTGGGTACAGAGAGGGATGGGTTTGGGACACAAGATTTAGAGGCAAACACAGTGTTGAGGCATTCAGCTTTTTCACGTGCGGAGTCAGCCGTGTGGCCGTTTGAGGTGAGGGAGGGGATGGAGGGGGAACAAACACCAGAAACAGATTTGACCAGATGCCACCAGGATTTGGAAGAGGGAGACAGATAAGAGAGTTCTGTCCTGAGAATGGAGAGATATTGTTTCCTGGCTCTCCTGAGGGTGGACACACACTTGTTTCGGGCTTTGTGAAAGGAAATGAGATTTCCTTCCGTTGGATTTGCTTTCCAGGAGACGAAAGCAAGTTGTTTCTGGGCAATAGCCTCACCACATGATTCCGTGTACCATGGACGGGAGGAAGGGTGTGACAACTGAAGACGAGATGGGATAAATCTGTGCATGAGAGAGAGCAATTTACTTTGGAAGAATTCCCAGGATGAGTTGATGTCAGAGGCGGTAGAGATGGGAGACCAGTCCAGATGATTGATGGCTGCTTGAAGACCATGCCAGTTGGCCTGAGTGATATGCCAGACTCGCCGACGCTGAGGAGGCTCTCTGAGAATGGTCAGAGAGATGTCCACTTTAACAAGCACATGATCAGATGAGCCGATTGGAGCAGAAGAAGAGCAGCAGACATTTTCAGGGAAGTTAGTCATAACCAAGTCCAGAAGAGAAGATGCTCCGTTGACTGAGATCCGGGTCGGGAAATTGACAGATTGTGTCAGTACCAGTGAGTCGTAGAAGTCCTTTGCTGAAGAGCTATGGCTGGTGAGAGATGTATCCACACCCAGCCAACTGGCATGGTGACAATTGAAATCACCACATATGAGGAAGAGAGAGTTGGGATGGGTAGATAGAAGTTGGTCCATATTATCAGACAGCGAGATGTAGATGGAGTCATCACTGTTTGGTGGACGGATGGTGGTTTGACGATTTCGACTGTTTGGTGGTTTGGTTTCGAAATACTATGGTTTGGATGGTGGTTCGACTGTTTGGTGTTTTGGTGTTGATGTCAAAGTGCACCAGTCTACCATGAGAAAGAGGCTGCACAAATTTGATCTACATGGGAGGTGTGCCAGGAGGAAACCTTTGCTGTCCAGAAAGAACATCAGGGCAAGACTAAAGTTTGCCAATGAACACCTCGGCAAAGACCAGCACTTATGGAACAATGTGCTCTGGACAAATGAGTCAAAGGTAGAGCTATTTGGCCACAGTAGCAGAAGACGTGTTTGACGAAAACCAAAGACAGCATTTGACCACAAGAACCTGATACCAACTGTAAAGCATAGTGGTGGAAATATTATGGTTTGGGGCAGCTTTGCTGCATCAGGGCCTAGGCAGCTCACCATCATAGAATCCACTATGAATTCTTCATTGTACCAGAGGGTGCTTCAGGAAAATGTGAGGCGATCTGTCAGAGAGTTGAAGCTCAACCGAGGGTGGACCTTGCAACATGACAATGACCCTAAACACACCAGTAAATCCACCAAGGAATGGCTGAAAAGAAAGAAATGGAGGGTTCTGGAATGGCCAAGTCAAAGCCCGGATCTAAATCCCATTGAGATGTTGCGGGGGGATTTGAAACGAGCTGTGCATGCAAGAAACCCCTCAAACATCGCACAGCTGAAAGAATTCTGCATGGAGGAGTGGGCAAAAATTTCTCCCAGTCGATGTCAGAGACTGGTAGACAGTTATAAGAAACGCCTACTTGAGGTTGTTTCTGCCAAAGGGGGCAATACCACCTATTAGAGCCAAGGGTGTGCTTACTTTTTCCACATGCGAAATTTGCATTTATGTTTATTTAAATTATACAATGGACTACAAAATGTAAATGTTTCATGATATTTGTTATATTATTTCACCTTTATCTATCAATATTGTTGAAATGAAGATCAAATAGCTGTATGTTGAAATATGTTGAAAAAGTCAAAACTTTTCATGGGGTGTACTTACTTTTTCACGTGACTGTATATATATATATATATATATATATATATATATATATATATATATATATATATATATATATATATATATACATGTAAGCCATTGTCACAATAGAAGGAATATTGTAATTTAAATAAACATGAGACAGAATGTACAATTTTAAAATGTGCTTCTTTTGTAAATGGTCCAAGTTCCTCAAACTCAAAATGAGCTTTGGCAATAAGTCTGTCCTTCCTTGAAAGTATACTCGGCAATCATATCGGTCCCCCATCAAAATGTCAGGAATGCCTTTGGGTGTTGGGACCTTCGGGAATAGATAACAAGAGAGGATGCAATGTAATCTTGTGGGAAATTTATGAGCATCACCATGATCATCATTATTACTTGTATGATTATTTGTATTATTTTTGTTATTACAGTACTACAACAGCTTTCAAAAAGTTTTGCTGCATAATGTACAATAACAGTTTTTTGAAAAGTATAATCATGGTGTTAAATGATTCTAGCTAATGTTATCCTTTGTGCTGCTCAACATCCATGATCTGTGGACTGTTAATTCGTTTGTCATGACTCGTTATCTTCTATTACACATAATCATGGATGTAATCATTCACGTCTCAGAAAGGCGCTCATATGACGACTGACTTTTCAGCAGTAGATCCTAATGATGCTTGTTCTCACTCTATCTCGTTTCATCACAAGCTGGACTTAATGTTCATCATCGTGTACATTTAACAGGATAAAAGTTACAAATATTGCTGAAAAAATGTGGTGACCTAAGACTTGTACTGTATTGTGCATATATGTACTGTACATACATATATCTATAAGCCTGGTGTTGACTTAGCGGTTAGGGTGCCGGCTTGGGATCCTAGGATCCTGGGTTCGAATCCCAGTCCATCGCTGAATTAACACCAGGGCGGTTGATACAGCCTGTCATCCTTCCGAGGTCGGCAAATTGAGTACCAGTTCACTGGTAATTCCCTGTGGGTGGTGACTAACGAGGTGACAAGAGGTGACTAACAGGGTTGGCAGTAGGAAGGTGCCATAAAACATTGCTTCAAAAAGGGAACCAAGGTGCCCGAAAAAGGCCAACCCCTGCTCTGCAGGGAAAAATGGCCTCTATAGGTGGCCACAAACATATATCTGTAATAACAAGCATTCTGAGTATTGCGCTGCAATACATGTCACCTACCGGCAGTCTGTCGTCTGGAAAACTGTTGGGGAAATTCCCAAAGTTCAAAGTGCCATAACTTTGTCAAAAATTATCGAAACGTCGTGAAGTTCGAACTTGATCTGTAACTTATCATTAGGAAACCATGTACCAAGTTTGAAATCATTAGCATTAAGAATTTCGGAAAAACGTCCAGAAAACTGTTCTTTGCGTTGTGGCAGACACGAAAGCTCACTGGCGTGAGAGCTTCATTCCACGCACCAAGTGGGCGGCGGCCACGCCCGAGGGGTAGGCATGGCCGCGGGATATACACTGGGCGCGCAGCCCGGAGCGAGCCAGTGCTACAGTGAGCTCTTTTAATAAAGACTCTTAAACTCACCGCGTTGTCCGCTTCCTTCTTGTTGTGCAAGCAAGCGCGCTTAGCACCGCGCTTCATTTGGTGACCCTCCGACGTTCTGGTCAGCCGTCGCTGACCACCCGAATACGCCATCGCAATGGCAAACAACGCGGTCCAAATGAAACTCCCCGAGTTCTGGGAGACGCAAGCCGAAGTCTGGTTCCTGCAGGCAGAAGCCCAGTTCCGATTTCGAGGCATCACGGTGGATGAGACCAGGTACTGCCACGTGGTCGCTTCCCTCGGGTCCGGCACGGCCGGCCGCGTCGTGTCGGTCCTGAGGAACCCACCGGCCGACGGCAGGTACGAGGGGATCAAGCGTCTCCTCCTCGCCACGTTCGGCCTCACGGTGGACGCACGGGCCGACCGCCTGCTGGACCTCCCCGGGCTCGGTGACACGCGACCGTCGGTCCGCATGGACCATATGCTGTCGTTGTTGGGCGACGAAACCCCGAACGCTCTTTTCCGGGCGTTATTTCGACGCCAGCTGCCGGCACGAGTCCGCCTCGCCTTGGCCGGTTCTGTGACGACAGAACCCCGGGCTCTTGCTGCCGAAGCCGACAGGTTCTTCGCGGCTTTGGACATGCAGGCGAGTTTTGGCGTGGCCGCCGCGCATCCCGAGGCTGACCCTGATGCTGATGCACCACACCTCGGGGATCCCAAGGCTGACGCACGCCGCGTGGCCGCCGCCACGCCACGCCCACCACCGCCACGAAAACCATGGCCTCCGCCTTCGCCACAAACCTGGTGCCATTTCCACGCCAGGTTTGGCCACAAGGCGAGGAATTGTTGCCCGCCGTGCTCCTTCGGCGAGTCGGGAAACTACAAAGCCGGCGCTCGGTAGCGGCCCTGAGCGTTGGCCATTCCGACAGCCTTCTTTTTATAACGGACACCTTGTCCAGGCACCATTTCCTGTGCGATACGGGGGCACAGGTGAGCGTTATCCCTGCCTCTACATCCGACAAGCACACCGCGGGCCGGGGCCCTGCGTTGCTTGCCGAGAATGGAACACCCATACGCACATTCGCGAAGCGCTGCCTCTCCCTGCGGTTCGGAAGGCAATGCTTGGCGTGGACATTCGTAACCGCTAGTGTCCCCATGGCACTGCTCGGTGCGGATTTCCTCTGTGCACACGGGTTGTTGGTCGATGTGAAGAACAGACGTCTCGTCCAGGCTGAAACGTTCAGCTCGCTTGCTTGCGCATTGAGCAGCTCGTTGAGCGGCTCAATGAGCAGCTCACCGAGAGGCTCGCCAAGCGGCTTGCTGAGCGGTTCGGTCCCGGCGAGGTTAGTTTGTACGCTTCCGGCAGGGACGACTTCACCCGCCTCCTCGCCCGCTTCCCGGCACTTACGCGGCCCACCTTCTCGGCGGGGGCTGTCAAGCACGGGGTGGAACACCACATCCCCACCGCCGGGCCACCGGTCTACGCCCGGGCACGCCGCCTCGAGCCGACGAAGCTCGCGGTGGCTAAAGCGGCGTTCGCTACGCTGGAGCGGCTCGGCATCGTGCGGCGCTCCGAGAGTGCTTGGGCGTCGCCGCTTCATATCGTGCCCAAGCCCGGCAGGGGATGGCGACTGTGCGGGGACTACCGGCGCCTCAACGACGCCACCACGCCCGACCGTTACCCCGTCCCCCACATCCAGGACTTCTCCGCCTGGTTGGCGGGCATGACCTTCTTTTCGAAGGTGGACCTCATACGCGGCTACCATCAGGTCCCCGTCAGGCCGGAGGACATCCCGAAGACGGCGGTCATCATGCCGTTCGGACTGTTCGAATTTCTTTGGATGCCCTTCGGTTTGAAGAATGCGGCTCAGGCGTTCCAGCGACTCATGGACAGCATCTTGCGCGACTTGGATTTTGTGTACGTATACCTGGACGACATCCTCGTCGCCAGCGCGTCCCGCGAAGAGCACCTTCACCATCTCCGCACGCTCTTCGAACGCCTGGGCCAGCATGGCCTGATCGTGAACCCCGCCAAGTGCCGGTTCGGTGTCGCTGAAATCGACTTTTTGGGGCACCGCGTCACCAGGCACAGGGCCGTCCCCCTACGGGCCAAGGTGGAGGCGGTGAAGGGGTTTCCACGCCCCCGCACGATCAAGGGGCTCCAGGAGTTCCTGGGCATGGTGAACTTTTACCATCGGTTCCTGCCCCGCATCGCCCAGCTCCTGCGCCCCTTGCACGAGGCCCTCCGAGGGAAGCCGGGCAAAGGTGACGTTACCTGGACCGCACAGATGGACGCGGCGTTCACAGGCGCGAAGCTCGCCTTGGCTAACGCCACCATGCTTGCGCACCCGGCGCCCGATGCACCGATCTCCCTCACCACCGACGCCTCGGACTACGCGGTGGACAAGGTGCATGAGCAATGGGTGCGTGGTGCTTGGCAACCGCTGGCGTTCTTCAGCCGGCAGCTTCGCCCGCCCGAACGCCGCTATAGTACCTTCGACCGTGAGTTGCTCGGGCTTCACATGGCGGTCAGGCACTTCCGCCATCTGCTCGAGGGCCGTGCGTTCACGGCCTTCGTCGACCACAAGCCACTGGTCTTCGCGATGGGCAAGGTCGCCGAGCCGTGGTCGGCCTGGCAGCAGCGTCACCTCTCGGCCATGTCCGAGTACACGACGGACATCCGGCACGTCGCGGGGAAGGACAACCCGTTGGCGGATTGCCTTTCCCGGTCCGTCGCCCACGCCATCCACCTTGGCATCGACTATGCCCGGATGGCGGCGGACCAGGCCGCCGACCCCAGCGTCCAGGCCTTGCGGACCGCCGTTACGGGCCTCCGCGTCACCGAGGTGCCGTTCGACGGCGCGGCCCTCTTGTGCGACGTCTCCCTCGGGCGGCCTCGCCCCATCGTGCTCGCGGGCTGGCAGCGCCAGGGTGTTTGACGCCATCCACGGCCTGTCCCACCTGGGCACGAAGGCCTCCCAGAGGTTGGTCGCCAACAAGTTTGTCTGACATGGCCTCCGGAAGGCCATCCGCGGCTGGACCAGGACTTGCCTCGCGTGCCAGCGCACGAAGGTGCACCGGCACACCCAGGCCCCATTGGCCCCGTTCACGGTGCTGGAACGAAGGTTCGACCACGTACACGTGGACCTGGTGGGACCTCTGCCCCCCTCGCGGGGTTTCACCCATGTCCTGACGATGGTGGACCGCACCACCCGGTGGCCGGAGGCCGTGCCTTTGGCGGCGACAATGGCGGCGGACGTCGCACAGGCGTTCATCGCCACCTGGGTCGCCCGGTTCGGCGCGACCTCAGACATATCGTCCGACCGCGGCCCCCAGTTCACCTCGGAGCTCTGGGGGGCGGTCGCGCGGGGGCTCGGGGTCCAGCTGCACCGAACCACGGCCTACCACCCCCAGGCCAACGGCCTGTGCGAGCGGTTCCACCGCTCGTTGAAGGCCGCGCTCCGGGCCACCCTCCGCGACGGCGGCTGGGTCGACAGGCTCCCCTGTGTCCTGCTGGGCCTCCGAACGGCGCCCAAGGACGACCTGCGTGCATCCGCGGTGGAGTTGGTCTTCGGACAACCGCTGCGGGTGCCGGGCGAGTTCCTCCCCGACCCCACGGCACCATGGTCCGCGGCGCAGGAGCGCTCCGCGCTGCAGGAGACGGCCCTAGGTTCGCCCGGTGCCGACGGCGCACCACGGGCACCCGCCTACCAACGTCGCCCCGGAGCTTCGCACCGCGGAGTACGTCTTCGTCCGGCACGACGCCCAACGGACACCACTGCGGCCCCCGTACTATGGGCCTTTCCACGTGCTGGAGACCGGGGTGAAACACTTCACCTTGGACATCGGCGGTACTCCCGACCACGTCTCGGTGGATCGCCTCAAACCGGCCCACCTCGACGTGGACCACCCACCACCGGTGGCTCGGCCCCCGCGTCGGGTCCGCCCCCCTGGGGGCAGACCCCCGGCACCGCCCAGGCCCGCCGGCACGCCACCCCCCGGTCCTGCGCCCATCACGGGTGCAGCCGGAGGCATCCCAGCTGGCATCCCTGCACCCCGGACGCCGCCGGTCGCCAGAGGGCGCTTCGGCCGGGTCATCCGTTTGCCCCGCAAACTGGCCCTCCAGGTGCGCGGGAATTCTGGGGGGGCGCGTGTGGCAGACATGAAAGCTCACTGGCGTGAGGGCATCATTCCACGCACCAAGTGGGCGGCGGCCACGCCTGAGGGGTAGGCGTGGCCACGGGATATACACTGGGCGCACAGCCCGGAGCGTCCCAGTGCTACAGTGAGCTCTTTTAATAAAGACTCTTAAACTCACCGCGTTGTCCGCTTCCTTCTTGTTGTGCAAGCAAGCGTGCTAAGCACCGCGCTTCAGCATGACGGATTGACAGACGGACAGACTGAGGGACGGAGTGCAAACCTATAGTCCCCTCCGGCGTACACCGGTAGGGGACTAATAAAAGGCAGTGTGTGTGTCTCCTCCATAACTCCAAAAACATGAAACCTAGCGGACCCAGACTTTGCATGTTTACTTCGCTTACTTCTCAACCTCCAAGGGATTGCATGAATGAAAACTGGATGTTTGAGTGTGTTAAAACACCCTTTGTGAAGATGATTAATCTTTTTTGAAGATTTGTGCTTGTCATGTATGCAGTGCAAATGTTCAACGTTGTATCCCTACACCAGGACCGGGTTGTATCCCTACGCCAGAGCTCGGATGGTGCTGCTGTGAATCGGGCCTTGATCGGCAGAGTGAATAAACGCGTACGACAATTGATCGCAGTTTGTCGAGATACTTTACATGGCGACGAGGATAAACATCTAGACCATGACATCTTTCGGCCATATCGATGAATTCGACCCTCATGAGGGGGATTTTGACACGTATTCTGAGCGGTTGTCTTTCTACTTCGAGGCTAACGGCATTGCGACCGAAGGCCGGATGAAGGCCGTCTTCCTGTCCGTTTGCGGAGGTGAGACGTTCACACTCGTTAAAAACCTGATTCGGCCTCGGACAATCCAGGAGCTCACGTATGCAGAGCTCAAGGCCGCTTTGAAGGAACATTGCAACCCATCTCCTTCAGTCATCCTGTGTCGGTTTAATTTTTACATGTGCAGACAGCAGCAAGGTCAGTCGATCGCAGACTTCATTGCACACCTCAAAAAACTGTCACATCTGTGTGAGTTTGGGGACACGATCGATGACATGCTTCGTGATTTGCTGGTGGTTGGCATGTCCGATGACCGCACTCGTAGACGCCTGCTTGCTGAGAGAAGACTGACGTTCCAAAATGCCAGAGATACCGCCATTTCCATGGAAAGTGCTGAACGCAACGCTACAAGCATCGGTGCCACTCGCTCATCTGGTACCAGCCCTGCTGTGAATCGGTTGGATCATGTTCAGCCACAACGTTGGAACAAGGCTCCTCGTCAGAAGCCAGTGCAGTCTCAAACCCACAACAACTGTTTTCGGTGCAACGGAAAGCACCCTCCGGAGTCGTGTCGGTTCAAAGATGCCACCTGCCATTTCTGTTCGAAAACTGGCCATATTGCTCCAGCTTGCATCACTCGCAAATCGGGAAAAGGAAAAGCTGCTGACAAGATTCATCAGTTTATGGGTTCGGAGGAACCCGAGCTTGACCAGGTGAGCTCTGTTTCCGACAACTCAGAATCGTATGACCTGCTTCATATTGATTCTCACCATAGGCGGGACCCTCTTCTTGCCAATGTTGTCATCAACAATCGACCATTGCAAATGGAGGTCGACACTGGTGCGGCCGTCTCGCTCATCAGCCATGCTGTTTTCACAAACCTGTGGAGTGATGCTGACCGACCCCATCTGAAACCTACTACCTATGGACTCTCCACCTATACAGGTGAGAAGATTGTTCCCTGCGGTACATGTGATGTCACGGTGGGCTACGATAACCGTGAGTTTCACCTACCCCTGATCGTCATTCCTGGAAAGGGCCCTTCCTTACTCGGCAGGAACTGGTTGAGCATAATTCGACTGAAGTGGGAAAGCATTCATCAACTCCGGGCAGCCAACGTTTCTCCTACCGCAGCATACACACTCAAAAATGTGCTGGATACGTACCCGGATGTCTTCAAGGATGAGCTTGGAACCTTGAAAGGACATACGGCTAAACTCAGGGTTGACCGGGATGCCAATCCTATATTTTGCAGGGCTCGCCCAGTCCCTTTTGCCCTGCGTGAGCGGATTGACAAGGAACTGGATCATCTTAAAAATCTGGGGATCATCGAGCAAATCCAGTATGCCGAATGGGCGGCGCCCATCGTTCCGGTCATAAAATCGGACCAGTCCATCCGCATATGTGGAGATTATAAAATGACCGTGAACAGGTGTTCTTCATTGGATAAATATCCAATCCCGAGGATCGAAGACCTCTATGCTCGTCTCACGGGAGGCAAGACTTTTACGAAACTCGATCTCAAATCCGCCTATCTACAGCTCTGCTTGGACGAGAATTCGAAACAGTATCTTACCATCAACACGCATCGTGGGTTGTATAGGTACCACCGACTTAGTTTTGGAGTGAAATCTGCACCTGGAATTTATCAGCGTGTCATGGACAGTTTGTTTGCCGCCGAACGCAACGTCGTTTGTTACCAGGATGATATTCTGGTTACTGGTCGTACGGATGCGGAACATCTACAGAACCTGGAGAGAGTTCTGAAGAAGATTTCGGACTCCGGCCTACGTTTGCGTCGAGACAAGTGCAAGTTTATGGTGCCATCAGTCACGTACCTGGGTCATACGATTGATGCCGAGGGTCTACACCCAACAGATGAGAAAGTCCGAGCTATCAAGGATGCTCCTTCTCCACGAGATGTGACCGAATTGAAGTCATACCTCGGTTTGCTTCAGTTCTATGGTCGTTACATCCCGAATGTGACCGACGTTTTGGGCCCCCTTTATCGGCTTTTGAGGAAAGGAGTCTCCTGGAGCTGGGGGTCTACTGAACAATCAGTATTCCAGACCTCTAAGGATCTGCTCAAATCGTCCAATGTTCTCGTTCATTTTGATCCAGAGAAGGATCTTGTGCTGACATGCGATGCCTGTCGGTATGGAGTGGGGAGTGTATTATCGCACGTGATGCCTGATGGTACGGAAAGACCGGTTGCATTTGCATCCAGAACGTTGTCCCCGGCAGAGAAAAACTATTCCCAACTTGACAAGGAAGGATTGGGAATCGTTTTCGGCGTCGGCAAATTTCGCCAGTACCTTCTTGGCCATCATTTCACGATTCGCACTGATCACAAGCCGCTGATCAGTCTGTTTGGTCCAACTAAGGCGACATCTGACACACTACTGCCCAGGATCACCCGCTGGTCCCTGTTTCTCGCTGCTTATGACTACACCATATGTTATAAGCCCGGTTCGTCTATCACAAATGCAGATGCCATGAGTCGGTTACCCCTTCCAGAATCCGTTGATGATTCGCCTACACCAGGATCCATTATCGCACTGATGGATCATCTGGAAGATTGTGCTGTCGATTCCGGCCAGATCCGCACTCATACTCGACGAGACCCCGTTCTGTCCAGAACTCTCCAGGCTGTACAGCTTGGATGGCATTTGCTACCTGAGGGTGACCCAGATTTTGCGGCTTTTAAAGCACGTAAAAACGAACTCAGCGTGGAAAATGGTTGCCTACTCTGGGGATGTCGTGTCGTGATCCCGAAAAATCTGCGTTCCAGGGTCATCGATGAAATCCATGACTGTCACCCCGGGATTGTGAAGATGAAGTCACTCGCCAGAAACTATGTGTGGTGGCCGAATCTTGATGCTGATATCGAACATCATGTTCGACATTGTTACCCCTGCCAGAGCACCCGGAATACACCTGCGAAAGCGCCACTGCATCCCTGGGAATGGCCTAGCGAACCGTGGCATCGCCTACATCTCGATTATGCCGGGCCTATTAACGGCAGCATGATTCTAATAATTACGGACGCGCACACAAAATGGATTGATGCCTATGTGACGCGTGGTACTACATCAGCCATTGTCATCGAAAGACTCAGACGCTGTTTCGCCACTCATGGTCTGCCCAGGATGATCTTGAGTGATAACGGTTCGTGTTTTTCCAGTACCGAGTTTGCCAAGTTCACACGTCGGAACGGCATCAAACATAAGTTTGTCAGCCCACATCACCAGGCTTCAAATGGCTTGGCCGAACGATCCGTGGGAATCATCAAATCCGGATTGCAGAAACTTCAGGAGGGAACCCTAGAAACAAAGCTGTCTCGTCTCCTGTTCAAATACCGCATCACGCCACAATCAACAACCGGTGCAGCTCCGTCTGAGTTATTGATGAAACGACACTTGAGATCGACACTTGACAATCTCAAACCAGACATATCATCAAATGTTTATCAGAGCCAGCTTAATCAAAAGTTGGTGCACGATAAGACGTCCAACAGTCGATGTATCAACATTGGAGATCCAGTGTTTGCCCGAAATTTTGGTGCAGGTGCGACGTGGCTACCGGGAGACATCATCGAGAAGCCAGGTCCACTGTCCAGTGTGATTCGCCTGCAGGACGGCCGCGAAATTCGTCGACATCAGGACCACATAACCTACCGTCACTGTGAGTCGATGGAGCCTGTAGCATCGTCACAGTCAGGACAACAGTTCGACCCGCCACTGCCGGAGATCGTCGTGGCCGCTCCAGCCGGCTCGGATGCCCCAAAAACCTCTGCAAACGCTACACCCTTCGTGGAGACCAAAGGAATCACCTCGGACTCTGTATCCACTGGTACACCGCGACCCAAAGGAATCACCTCGGACTCTGTATCCACTGGTACACCGTGACGCTCAATGCGTGAGAGAAAAGCACCCGACCGGTTGAATCTTTGAAGATGTTTTTTTTTCACGTTGACACATGTTCTATTTTCACGTATTTTCATTATTCTCATAACCGTTTGCACACATATTTTCACATGTTTTGGAAATGTTGCTTTTGAAATGTCAATTCTGGAAATCTAGCACGTATTGCTCTTGGTAATTTTGGACTTAAAGGGGAGGATGTCATGTATGCAGTGCAAATGTTCACCGTTGTATCCCTACACCGGGACCGGGTTGTATCCCTACGCCATAGCTCGGATGGCGCTGCTGTGAATCGGGCCTTGATCGGCAGAGTGAATAAACGCGTACGACAATTGATCGCAGTTTGTCGAGATACTTTACAGTGCTGATCAGGAAAAACACAAAAAGCCTTACCAATATGGCAGCCCGCCATCTTGGTCAGCCCACTGTGGCATTGCTGTGTTCTTGGGCTTCCATTTTGTTTTGGCCTATTGACATTGTTCACTCGGTAACGGGGAACGTGAGTGGGTTTTAGTCCGTCATGAGACAGGTTTCCTGCGTCGGTCTTGTGGATGCATGTGGATATTTGGAAAGGCAAGGGTGTCCGAAGAAGAATAAGATAAGCCTTGTGTTTGTGAGTTTTTTAGTTTTTGATTTATTAATGTTTAAAAATATGGCCTGTGGGCCGATGGTCTTGGATAGTTGCTCGGCCGTTGCATTTTCGACGAATAAAGTTGTTTAAATGAAGGTTTAGGTTAAAGTCATGGATATCACTAGCCACTAGGTACCCATCCCAATTGATGGGAAAAGTGAGCATAAGATCTCTGTCTCTGTCTCTGTCTGTCTCTCTCTCTCTGTCTCTCTCTCTCTCTCTCTGTCTATCTGTCTCTCACTGTCGTGAACATACATCTTACTAAATCTATCATTTATTATGTGGTACTGGTGTGAGCGTCTCTTCAATGAGCCTGCTTTCCTTTGTTGGCAAAGGTAAGTTGGTGTCCTTGTTTTGCACTGCTGATGCTATATGAAAATATCATGGTGTGGGGGTTACCCCATTGGGACACAATCCACGGTCACGGAACCAGTGGGGCTATGGATGGTATGGGCGTGGCGTGTGCTCGGTGGGTGGAGCCACGCCCCATTGAGAGTGTTGGGTTTTGATATATATGATTCCGGAGTTCCGGTCATTTTAAAGTCCGTCGGAATAAACGAGCCTTGAACCTGCTACGAGCGTCTCACCTCCTTGTTACCAGCAACTCCTACATTGGTGACCCCGACTGCCCCCGAACGTTTTTGGGGGCCCTCAAACAAACATGGCGACAAGCACAGTTGCAATTAAGCTGCCGGAGTTTTGGGAACGACAAGCCGCCATTTGGTTCGCGCAAGCCGAGGCCCAGTTCGCCATTAGGGACATTTATGCCGACGACACGAAATATTATCATGTCGTATGTGCGCTCAACGGCTCCATGGCGACCAGGGTGGTGAGCCTTCTCCAAAATCCTCCGGAGGGCGGCAAGTACGAGACGCTAAAAACGCTCTGCTCGAAACCTTCGAGCTCACTGAGGCCGAGCACGCCCGCCAGCTCTTTTCTCTACCCGGGCTGGGCGACTCAAAGCCGTCGGAGCTGATGGACCACATGTTATCTCTCCTGGGCAGCCACCAGCCATGTTTCCTCTTCAGGGAGCTGTTCCTGCAGCAGCTGCCAGGACAGATACGATCAGCAGCAGCTGCCAGGACAGATACCACTTGGCAACTCGCCCATTACGGATTTCCGCGCCCTGGCCATGGAAGCAGACAAGTTTGTCTCCGCCAGGCAGCAATGCAGTGCGGCTGCATGGGATCCCGGCCCATTCGAGCAGGCAGACACCATGGCGGCCACCATTGTGGCCCAGCGGCGGAAGGCCCCAGGCTTGTGCTATTTCCACGCAAGGTTTGGGCCCAAGGCCAAGTCATGCCGACCTCCCTGCAGCTTTAGCGAGTCGGGAAACGGGGTGGCCGGCACTCGTTAACTGCCATGAGCGTCGGCCGTTCGGGCAGTTTGCTGTTCATTTCGGACACTGACTCCAGACGTCGTTTCCTCTGTGAC
The DNA here is from genome assembly GCF_964187855.1 of Myxine glutinosa. Taxonomy (NCBI): domain Eukaryota; kingdom Metazoa; phylum Chordata; class Myxini; order Myxiniformes; family Myxinidae; genus Myxine; species Myxine glutinosa. The sequence continues at coordinate 264,952,953 of NC_136262.1, read as the reverse complement.
ACAGGTGCCCAGCTGAGTGTTCTACCCGCGTCGGCATTGGACTGGGAGGCCGGGAGGCATGGCCCCGCCCTGGAAGCCGCCAACGGCAGTGCTATTCAGACCTTTGGCAAACGGACCATGGCACTGTGCTTTGGTGGGCAGTGGTTTAAATGGGATTTTGTTATGGTGAAGGTGTCCACCCCCTTGCTGGGCGCTGATTTCCTCTGCACCAATGGCCTATTGGTGGATGTTAAAAATCGGCGACTCATTAATGCGGAGACATTCAGTTCACTTCCATGCTTGCGGGTCCGCCTCGACGAGGCTTCCGTGCACGCTCCCGACCTCTGATGAGTTCGCCCGCCTTCTCACCGAGTTCCCGGCCCTTACGCGGCCCACCTTTTCGGCCGTTTCCGTCAAGCACGGGGTGGAGCATCACATTCCGACCACCGGCCCGCCTGTCTACGCCCGGGCGCCACGCCTCGACCCGGCGAAACTCGCTATCGCAAAGGCGGAGTTCGACACATTGGAGCGTCTTGGCATCGTGCGACGGTCCGACAGCCCATGGGCCTCGCCTCTCCACATTGCGCCGAAGCCGGGTGGCGGTTGGCGCCCGTGCGGGGATTATCGCCGCCTCAACGACGCCACCACCCCCGACCGCTACCCAATCCCGCACATCCAGGATTTTTCTGCCCGCTTGGCCGGTAAAGTTTTTTTTTCGAAAGTGGACCTCGTTCGTGGTTACCACCAGGTCCCCGTCTGGCCGCAGGACGTCCCTAGGACCGCTGTGATTACACCGTTCGGGCTTTTCTAATTCCTACGTATGCATTTTGGGCTCAAGAACGTGGCCCAGGCTTTCCAGTGCCTGATGGACAGTGTGTTGTGGGATTTGCCTTTCCTGTTCGTCTACCTGGACGATATCCTCATCGCCAGCGCTTCCAGTTCGGAGCACATGCTTCACCTCCGAGCGCTCTTTGAACCCCTCAGTCAGCATGGCCTGATCATTGACCCGGCCAAGTGCTTGTTCGGGTTGGCCTCAATTGACTTTCTCGGCCACCGCATCACGAAGGAGGGGGCCATCTCACTGCCGTCTAAAGTGGAGGCTGTGAAAGGTTTTCCACACCCCCTCACAGTCAAGGCCTTGCAGGAGTTTTTGGACATGGTGAATTTTTACCATCGTTTCGTGCCCCGTGCGGCCCAGCTGAAGTGGCCCCTTTATGAGGCCCTCAAAGGCAAGCCTACGAAATGCGCCATTGACTGGACCGAGGAGATGGCCAAGGCCTTCACGGATGCTAAACTGGCCCTCGCCAGCGCAACCATGCTGGCACATCCGTTGCCAGATGCACCGATTGCTCTCACCACGGACGCTTCAGACTACGTGGTTGGCGCCGTGCACGAGCAGTGGGTCAACGGGGCCTGGCAGCCGCTTGCCTTTTTTAAGCCGGTAGCTCCGCCCTAACGAACGAAAGAACAGTACCTTTAATCGTGAGCTCCTAGGCCCTCTACCTTGCCATCCGACACTTCCGTTACCTGTTGGAAGCCCACCCGTTCACGGCGTTTGTGGACCACAAGCCCCTGGTTTTTGCCATGGCCAAGGTCTCGGAGCCGTGGTCTGCCCGTCAACAACGCCAGCTCTCCTTCGTTTCCAAGTTCATGACGGACATCCAACATGTTGCTGCGAAGGACAATACAGTCGCAGATTGTCTCTCCAGGTCCATAGCTGGCGCGGTTCACCTTGGCATCGACTACGCCCGCATGGCGGCCAATCAGATCTCCGACCCAGATGTCCAGGCCTGCAGGACGGCGGTCACGGGGCTTCTACTGTCTGATGTGCCATTTGAGGACAAGGGCACCACGCTACTGTGCGACGTCTCTTTGGGATGGCCTCGCCCTGTCATACCAACCAGCTGGAGACGGCCGGTGTTCGAGGCCGTCCACGGTCTTTCTCACCCAGACAGGAAGGCGTCGCAAAAGTGGTGGCGGCGAAGTTCGTTTGGCACGGGCTCAAGAAGGATGTGCGCGACTGGGCCAACACCTGCGTCGAGTGCCAACGCTCGAAGGTGCATCGCCATACCCAGGCCCCATTGGCACCATTCCCAGTGCCAGAGAGATGCTTTTACCATGTTCACGTGGACCTGATAGGACCCTCCCCCCCTCGCGGGGTTTCACCCACCATCACGATGATCGATAGGACCACCAGGTGGCCAGAGGCCGTCCCGCTCACATCTACAACGTCCGCCGATCTGGCCCGGGCATTCATCGGCACTTGGGGTGCCCGTTTTGGCGCTCCCTCGGACATGTCTTCAGACAGGGGCCCCCAGTTCACTTCAGAGCTCTGGGGTGCTGTGGCCCAGGGGCTTGGGGTTAAGCTCCATCGCACCACTGCATATCACCCCCAGGCTAATGGTTTGTGTGAGAGGTTCCATCGCTCTATGAAAGCTGCTCTCAGGGTCAGCCTCCGGGATGATAGTTGGGCCGACAGACTCCCGTGGGTCATGTTTGGCCTCAGGACAGCCCCTAAGGACGACCTCCAGTCCTCATCCGATGAGCTCGTCTATGGCCAGCCGCTGCGGGTCCCCGGGGAGTTCATGACTGACGCCACAAGCCCCTGGTCTGCTGCCCGTCAGCGGTCGGTTCTCCAGGAGAATGCCAAGATGTTTGCACCAGTGCCCATGTCTCAGCATGGTTTGCCTCGGGCCCACGTCCCGCCGGATCTATGTGCAGCGGAGTACGTCTTTGTTCGCTAGGGCGCACACCGGGGGCCGCTTCGGCCACCTTACGACGGGCCTTTCCGCGTTCTGGAGGCCTGGGACAAGTCCTTCGTGGTCGACATCGGCGGCAAACTGGACCACCTTTCGGTGGACCGCCTCAAGCCGGCTCACTTGGACCTCGACCAGCCCCCTCGGTTGGCTCAACCCCCACGGTGGGGCCGTCCCCCGTCGGGTAAGCCCCCGGTTGGCCCGCCTACCACCAAGCCACTAGCAGTCCCTGCTCGGGTCCTCAGTCGTTTCGGCCGGGTGGTTAAAGCCCCCCGAAAACTGACATTGCCCGTGCGCGTGAATTCTGGGGGGGCGCATGTGGGGGTTACCCCATTGGGACACAATCCACGGTCACGGGACCAGTGGGGCTATGGATGGTATGGGCGTGGCGTTTGCTCGGTTGGTGGAGCCACGCCCCCTTAAGAGTGTTGGGTTTTGATATATATGAATCCGGAGTTCCGGTCGTTTTAAGTCCGTCGGAATAAACGAGCCTTGAACCTGCTACGAGCATCTCGCCTCCTTGTTACCAGAAACTCCTACAATGGTATCTTTTGTAAGATTTTTTTTTTTTTTAGCAGAAGTATGGCAAAGCTGACTAAGCTGGTCGGAAATTATATAAGTGAACAAGTAAAATTGAAATAAAGGGAAGTTAGAGTAAGTAAATAAATGTTTAATAGATGCAGTTGTTACATCAATTACCATCACGTTAATCGCAAAGGGGTACATTGAAATAGTGTCTGCGATCTAAACCTGGGAGTCCGACGTCATGAACCATTGGTTTGGATGGGAACACCAAGGAAGCCAACCTAAACATATTCCCTATAGCTGCTGGAATTGTAACCTTCACAATTAATACATAATTTCAAGAAATAGCCCCAAGTGGGCTGACGGTCATCCATTGAGGTTGACGTTCAGATTTCTGATTATTTGGAAGGACTCCCCGTCCCCCCGGGATCACCTTGGTCCCCTGCGAGCCCCCCAGATTTTAAATCGAAAAAGATCTAGGACCAAGCGATCCTATGGACCATCTAGTAGAAGGGCTGTTTCGGGTTTAAGAGCAATTGGTTGGTAAATAAGGAATGAGTAGGGATCGGAAGTTCCAGGGCGAAGTTCCAGGGCGTAGGCCCTCCCTACCCCCCCCCCCCCCTTATAGGGAGCTCCCATGATGCCAAATCGAAAAATTGAAGACCGAGCGATTGGGCAGGCTCCTGTCTTGTATTCACCTGTCAAGTTTCAGAACAATTAGCGGGGTGATTAAGGAGGAGTAGCAACAATAGGACAAAGTTAGCGGAAGTCCGGATGGACGACGGACATCACGACCCATTTTATGAGTTGATATCTCCGAGTTTTGTTATGAGATGACCGAAAACGTGACTTTATATGCAGTAATTCCAGGAAAACAGGTGTTTTGAATCACAAGGTACTTCATTGTGACCTGACGTTGTTCTATGTGGCATATGCTTCAATTTCCGTGTCACCCACAAGTTTCCATTTATATAAAATATATCAGGACAATGAAAGGCATTTCTTGGTTGTCTAATAATTGCTTTTGAGGGATGCAGAGTGAAACAGCTTATGTGGTTCATTAGTGAGCAGCAAGAGAACTTCCAGTGCTCGTTAGTGGTCAAGGAGACAGCTTGTACCGTTCATTAACGGGCAATGTGCAAGCGGTATACGTCGAAATATTCCATTTCTAGTGAATAGGAATCAGACATGCGGTTATCCGGACTCCCAGGCAAATGGAAATTTTTTATTCACCTTCCATCCAGGGCCAGAGGACCTTGAGAGGCAGCGTCCTTATTCCTGAGAAAATCGTGTAAAAAAAAAAAAAAAAAAAAAAAATCCGTTCAATTCCAAACTCAAGCACAAGTTTTGTCAAATGCTAAAAGTGGTATTAGCTGGGCCAAAGATGTTTTTAAAAATGTAGAATTACCTTGAAAATATAACTTACTGTCTCACAAAGCATTCTTCTTGGAAAGAAAGTGATTGACACGTGACCTTGCAGTTGGCAGACCACAGAGTCCGGGCATTCAGCCAGAACCCAGGTGTTTGGTCCAAGCTCACCACAGCTTCCTCTCTTCAAACCACCTGTTTTGTGTCGTTACCAACAGCACTTGCAACCCCTGGTGTGAATTCCAGCATGGAGCACCACGAGCCATCCTCTATGGACAACGTGATCTCAACAAATCATTATTGGAGAAAAAGCAGCAATTACATATCGCAGAATTTCTCAGATATCCCAGATTCCGGATGCAAATTGATTGACAAGAAACTTAAAACAGCATTTTTTAAAGACGGTCTTTTTTTTGTATACAAGATCGAGGCTCGTGTAAGAGCTAACATTGATCACAAAAAGACAAATTGACACATAAAACATAAGATAAAGGGAGCGGGAGACAGGATGGGGAGAGGGGGAAGCACACGAGCACAACATTTGAGAACAGGGACATCGGGAGATCTGTGGGAGGGAGAGGGCTTGGGGGGGCGGGAGGCATGGGAAGGAGGGGGGAGTGGGAGAGGTAAAAACAACATGGACACTGCTAGAACTTCCAGGAAAGAAGTCGGTATTTCAAAAAAGTGTATGTGGGGTGAATTAACGGGGGTAGAAAAGATGAAGGTTTTGGATGGGGGAAGACAAGAGATGGTGATGACACTACTGACGAGGTTCAACAGAGATTCATGTTCACGAAAGTGAATATTTTGTCATTACGAACATGTTATTCAAAAGAAAAACGAACTTGGAAAACAACACAAGGAACTCAAAATTAACCTCAAATCATTCATTGCATGAGGGTAATGGGAACACTTCATCTTCTAATTCTAATTGTGTAAATTATGAGGATAAACAAAATAAATAAATGTTTTTAACATCAAAAGAGATTGAGGTAATTAATCATTTTAAAGTATCTTTTCACTTTCTTCGAGGTGAAGTGAATAAAATAGTGAATTTGTGAATTTGTAATGAGCGTTCACACTCGTACTCAATCATATTGCGGAAAGTCAGCCGAAGCACTCACTTTTGTGTTTTCTTCTGCTCTCCCATCTTCACCTTCATTCGCTCTTAAATTCATTTTTCTCTGGAACCGCTCGAGCGATGGACTTGAAACTTCCAACATAGTGGGGCCTACCCATGGAGTTTTATTTTACCAAAGTTGCATGATTATTTGATGGGAAATGTAGCCGGTGTTCCGAAAAGTCTGTCTTCTCTCGGAATGGGTTGCAGGGTGTTTCACATATCAGAATTAACCATCAAGTAGACTTCACCGGTGGGGAAGACTGTTTTTTGACGTCGTCCTCTTGCACATGCGCACACACTTCTGAAACCACTTCACAAAGTTATTGTTGCTCTCATAAGGAAATCATGTTGTTCATCTTCTTCACATTCACATGCTTCATCTCCGTCCTATTTGAAACCGTTCATGCCACCATTCACACATATTTTTACACGACACAGTTCGTACCATTGTGCATAAACACATATCCTAACTAGATGGTATTCATAGAATACTTACCCTGCGCACTCAACTTGGTGTGAGCCAACTCTTCTATTTTTGAATGTTTCTTTTTTTTATCCAATATGGCTGCCAGACCACGTGAGCGATGACATCATAAATTTATATTCTCTAAATAATTGTTGCATAGATCATGCTCAATTAAATTTCAAACTGATCAGACTAAGCGTTGTTCCTGTCGAATTATGACGTCATAATTATGGCACCTATGACGTCATCATTCACATGTTATTCCGCATTTGTTGTAAAGTGAAACAAGACACCTTGGATGATATTTTGCATCTTGTGCGACCATGTCCCCAGCACTCAATTTTGCAAGTAGCCTCTCGTCCTGCAGGTCTAATGCACATCTTCGTACGCGTGAGTCTAGACGAAAAGTTGATGCCTCACGGAGTGGTTCGGAAGTTGACGCATCTTCGCATAAAAAACAGACATCCGATGCTGCCACTTCATGATGAGCGACTTGACGAGTGTATTTCTTGGATGGAGTAGCATCAGGGTCGCAACCCTGTGTGCATTTCCTCTTTTCTGCTCGTTGTAGTTTTATATTATTGCATTTTGTATGGCAAGATTTGTGCCACTTGGCATTGTTCTCCAGAAACGTAGCTTCAATGCCATTCCCGTCATCAAGGCGTCCTAATTCTAGTGGCATCGGTAATTCGTGAAGTTCATTGAAACGTCTGATGTTGAAGGCAATGGTAGAATAACCAACTCCAACATCGTGCCGTTTTGATTCTGCTGGGCATTGCAAACTTTCTCGTGTGATTTTTTGGCACAAAACGCACTTGTTCCAATCCGTCTGTACCTGCGCCTTTGATTGTCCAGGTTGCAGTGGATCCACTGGCTGATAACTCTTAGACATTTCGCTGTTCGAAACACCAACTGAAAAAAAAGATAAGATACGATAACAAGTTGCAATAAATAAATAAAAACTTTATTTAATTTGCTAATTTGCACTTTATTTAATTTGCTAATTTGCACTAATTTGCATTAAAATGATACGTGGGACATTTTTTCAACTATTTAACATAGCAAATCATTTTCTACACATTTTTTCCTATCTATAGACACCAATGAGAAGTATATTTCGGGGGGGGTGCAAGAGACCCCTATCTAGCCACTAGACTAAAAGCGGCCATTTTGCAAAATGGCCGCCACGGCTACCATAGGACGTTTTCGCGGTGGGTCAATATCTGGAATTATTCATTAGACTATTATCTATGACTGTGCCAAATTTCATGCTTGTACGTATAACCCCACAATTGTTACACCTATCTGCCTGACTAGATGGAGAGTTCTTTGCAATGAGACCTGTCTCAATTATTTCTGTGCCGTGGCTTTTGAGATATAGAGGTGCAAAGTTTTTTGGTTTTTCCAAGATGGCGCCCGTACCACGTGACCTGTGACGTCATAATATTCAATAAAACATTCTGCCGGAGGAGGCCCTCCTATGGTGAAAATTTCATGTCAATGGGACCAACGGTTGCCGAGAAAATTAATTTTTTAAATGCAGACACGCACGTATGTACGTACGACGTATGTACGTACGACGTACGGACGGACCCGAATGCTTAACCCTGAATTTCGCTTCGCGAGCGCAGGGTAAAAATATCACATGGTTTGACACCTTCACGAAACAAATACCTGATGATACTCGTTGCTCCATAACGGTGCACTGTTGTAATGGGGCAGCCATCTTTACAGCACGATCACGAACGCCACATCTGGGAAGTCGAGTACTAAGTGGTCAACAAATGACTCACTTTAAACTGCAATGTTGCACATAATACAATTGTACTACACACATGCACGAGCACACAAGTCAAAGACAGGCATGGGCAAAAACATAACCTCCAACCACCTTCTGTTGTTGAGGTAATGATGATAATATTCCTGAAGACTGATACTCGTGGTAAATTCCACAGCAATGGTCAATTTATGGAGAGATAATTGCTTTGCATTAGGCAATAATCTGCCATCAGCTTGGAAATCAGCCAAGACTTCCTCTCTGGTCGTAGTCAACGTGTGGCCCTGAAATGATTTCTCTCATCTCCTCTTCCTGTTCAGGCTGGAGTTCCCCAAGGCAGTGTTCTGGGCCCTGTGCTTTTTCTGGTCTTCATCAATGATCTCTCTGACTCTCTTGAAAATCCTATCTATCTCTTTGCTGATGACTCCAGTGTCGGCCGCCCCATTCCTCATCCCTCAGATCGGCAGTCTGCAGCCTCCTCACTCTCTGCAGTATAGGACAACATAACAGACTTGTCAAACAAGTAGAACATGTCTTTCAATCCTGACAAATCTCACACTCTTACTATGTCTCTCCGAAAAGACCGACTGGACAACCCTCCCATCTACTTTCTGAACAATCCTCTCCAAGAAATTCTGTCACTCAAGCTTTTGGGTCTCACTATCTGCCATGATCTTTCCTGGGAAAACCACATTTCCAAGCTGGCCTCCAAAGCCAGTCGCCGACTGGGCATCCTCCGTCGTGCGAAGTCCTTCCTCGGCACACCTGAGCTCCTCACCACATACAAGGCTTTCATCCGCAGCTCAATGGAATACTGTTCTCCCCTCTGGGCCGGTGCTCCTGCCTCACACCTAGCTCGGCTTCACGCTGTTGAAACCAAAGCTTTCAGAATCATTGGAATCTCCGAGGGCCTTTCACTCACTCACCGCAGGCAGGTTGGTGGTCTTTCTGTCTTCTACCGACTCCTCTCCGGCCTTGCTCCCCCAGCTCTCTCTGTGCTCTGTCCCCCAAATATTCCTATTGGTCGCACAAGATCTGCCTGAAACCCTCTTATGGTTAAACTGCCAAAATCAAGACTCTCTGCTCACCTTCACTCCTTAATTCTTCTTTTCTCCCACCTCTGGAACGAACTCCATCACTCTCTTCAATCCCACTCCTCCCTCCAGGTCTTTAAAACAGCTGTTCACCGCCGTCTCTTATCTTCCCCCACCCAAAACCTTGATGTTTTCTACCCCCGTTAATTCACCCAAGATCCACTTTTTTGAAATTCCGACCTCTTTCCTGGAAGTCCGAGCAATGTCCATGTGTTTTATACCTTTCCCACCCCCCATCCCCCTCCCCTCCTTCCGGTGCCTCCTCCCCCCAAGCCCTCTCCCTCCCACAGATCTCCTGATGTCCCTCTTCTCTACTGTTCTACTTGTGTGCTTCCCTGTCTCTCCCCATCTTGTCTCTCACTCCCTTTATTGTATGTTTTATGTGTCAGTTTGTCATTTTTGATTAATATTAGCTCTTTCACGAGCCTCGATCTTGTATACAAAAACAAAAACTCACGTAGTCAACCAACAAGGTAAACATGAAGACAAAGGAGCTTCCCAAAGAAGTCAGACATAAAGTGGTGGAGAAGCTTCGTTCAGGAGCGGGTTATAAGATTTCAAAGTCACTCATTATATCCCTCTGAGTACGGTGAAATCCATCATCAACAGGTGGAAGACGTATAATACCACCCAGACGCTACCCAGATCAGATCGTCCAGATAAACTCGGAAGCCGGACAAGCAGGAAACTGGTTCAGGATGTCAGTGTAAATCAAACAATGACGGAGATCTGCAAGGCTCTATGTCTGACATGGGGGCCAGTGTTTATCAGTCAATAATATTCCGTTCTTCACAAAAATGGCCTTCATGGACAGGTGGCAAGAAAGAAGCCATTACTGAAAAAGACACATCTAAAATCTTGTATGGAGTTTGCGAAAAAGCATCTTAATGACACTGCAGAGGCTTGTGGAGAAACGTTTTGTGGTCAGACGAGACAAATATTGAACTTTTGATCTAAATCCAAAGCGTTACATCTGGCGCAAGCCTAACACTGCACATCACCTAGTGTACAGCATCCCTACTGTCAAACATGGTGGTGGCAGCATCATGTTATGGGGCTGCTTTTTATCAGCTCAGCAGCGACTGGCGACCTTGTCAGGATAGAAGAGGCAATGGACGGTGCAAAGCAGAGGAGAATCCTTGATGAAAACCTGTTTGAGTCGGCCATGAATCTTAAAGATTTTCATGGGAGATTCACATTTCAACGGGACAATGATCCGAAGCCTAAAGCTAAATCCATACTAGAGTGGCTAAAGAAGAAGAAAAGAAATGTTATTGAGTGGCCCAGTCAAAGTCCTGACTTGAACCCAACTGAACAATTATGGCGAGACTAGAAGATTGCAGTCCATCGATGATCCCCATCAAACTTGGCAGAGCGAGAGCAATTTTCACAGGAAGAATGGGCAAAGGTTTCACCATCTAACTGTACAAAGCTGGTAGAGAGCTACCAAAAAGACTCATCGCAGCCATTGCTGAGACAGGTTGTTTCTACATAATTCCTAATTCATCCAAACGTGGCATTATTGGGAGGGGGTGAAAACTTTTGCAGGCCACTGAAAATGCAAGTTGAAAAGAAATGTCACCTGAAGAAGAAACAAAGGCAAGGTGTGAAGGGTGAGGAAGTTCACGGACAAGGATAAGACACTCGGGAGCCTTATGGTTTGAATGTGCCGCTCTGAGTCTGGAAGGTCGGTAGTTCAATTATGACCCTGGCCGAGATGTACCGAATACTTTAATCATGGTACGTGCTGCTTCCTTGCTTGACACTCAGCATTAACAGGATGAGTAAGCTCAGTTTTCATCCCATGTGGAAGAGGGTGAGGGGAGATTTCTCCTTAACTGCCTGTGCTGACTATTGAGTGAAAAGTGACATCGCAAGTTGGCATCGCTGGCAGCCAGAAATTGCATTGTTTGTCCTGAGGTCGCTGACTGTGTTTGTCTGATGTTTAAAGTCAGGTTCAACATAGTATATTATTTTCTACAGGTGTGTGTGCACTTACGATTTGCATGATTTGTGTTAAGCCTTCGGAATCTCATGTATAGTTCTTCGTTACAGAGCATCGGCATTGCTGAAGCAGTTTCTTGACAAGGGTTATACTTCCCAGGAGTAGTTATGGCAGGATGTGCAATTTGGCCATGGTGCCGACGATAGCTTGCCTACTCTTCGTGAAGGACACCATGGGATCTTTAAAGTCCACCATCGAATACCGGGAGACAGGACGCCCTTTTACCCTTCATCCGAGGGATGGCACACACATTGTTGAATCACCTTGCTTGTGACATTCATCGGATGACAGTTTATCTAACCCAAGCTAGACAGCTTATAAGTGAGTGTGTGTACTTTTAGGCCATCCTGTCAGCCCACCCATGGGCCTTAGAACCTGTAAAATAAGTTATTTTATTAGTCCCCGTTGGACTTAGGCCAAATTGGATTGGGTCTCGTCTGTTTGTCCGTCCATCCGTCTGAGTGTGCATCAGCAACCATATCTCGTAAATGTATGGACCAATTTTGTTCATAGTTGGCAGAAAGATAATACGTTATGGTATACATATGCACATCGTTTTTTTTCACGGTGCGATCAAAGATGGCCGACTGGCGGCCAATTTGGTTGTAAGAAACTCGATGTTGAACACGTCCTCAACTATTTATCCGATATGCATTTAGTGATCTTATACAAAGTTGGCACACAGATAATGAATGATTGCTTAAAATGCACGTCATTTTTTCGATATCAGATCCAAGATGGCCGACTGGCGGCCATTTTGTTATTTAAACATGTCCTCAACCATTTATTGGACATCATGGACCGATTTTGTTTAAACTTGGCAGAAAGACAATACATGAGAGTATACTGTTGCGGTTTTGAGAACCCACACGTGTAAATATGACATTATTAAAAGGTTAAAGGTTGCACCCCATAGTTAGGCCACAAGCAACACGTAGGCCACCATAGGACTTCAGTTATTTCATTAGTATGTGTATAGGTAAGGCCATGTTTCCAATAGTTGAATCTGCGTTGTGTCAATCAAATAAGGAGTAGGCCCTTTCATCCATTTTAACAGCCTCCCTCTCCAAGCGACGCCATTACGCACCCTCCAGTCTGCCTCATGGCCCCTCCCCAGTGTTACGCGCCTCGGCCAGCAGCAGCTGCCTTAGCGCTCGCTCAACGCCGCCATAAGCCACGAGGTAAGGCCCGGAAAAAGGGGGCGGAACGCAAGGAAGAAGGTGTGGCCACGTCCACCCACCATCAGGGCATGGCCGGTAAGCGATAACCAGCCAACCAGGGCTGGAGTGACATCGCCGACAGGCGTGGCTTTGGGGCTCGCGGAGTAATCGCTTGTTTGAGATATAAAAGGGCGAACGCAAAGCCCTTTTACAGGACTGATACGGAGCGCACACTTGTGAAAGGAACTGATGCAGTGGCGCTGATTAAAGGAGGACCTTATTAAAGGAGGATTTACTGGGAAACGTGCGTTGCAAAAGGACTTATGAGATATACGGCGTGCTTGATGAGAGAACTGTCCAAGACGGCGTTGTACGATTGGCGTTGTAAAGGACTGGTTGGAAACGCGCTGTGCGAAAGGACCTTGGAGAGAGGGGGTGTTTGGCACGAGTGTGCATTTATTACATACGCCATAGGACACCAGCTTCCCCCGCTATATAATTGTCCGGTCGCGTTCCAACTACACGCAGAGCTGCCTGCCGGGTTTCGTCCGCTGGATCGGAGCTTGGACCGGAGCCTGGACTGGAGCCGACTGGAGCCTGGACGCGCCGGTGACCATCCACCATCTACAATCCCTGTGTGAGTGTGTACGTTTGTCCTGGGTATTAAGAATAAGACTGTTTAAGGCTGCCCCGTGTTCTTCTTCTTCCTCTTCCTATCCTGTACATTTCTTTCGTTTCATCTTCTTTCTGTACATTTGTAATAAATTGCCTTGTTCTTTCTTGGTTTCCTCTTATCCGATCGCATCCATCTTTTCTCTCATTGGGTAAACGTGGCACAATTAGGAACCGCTCAGAATCGGGTTTAGTCATTTGTTAATAGCTCGGATCGCGGATTGCTATCCGCTCGGCATTTTCCATCATATCCGTGGTTCGAGCGGGAATTATTCCCTCGTTTCCGGTCGGCGTTAGTAATTAGGTAGTAGTGAACCCCTAGGCCTACCAAACCCTACCTAACGCCGCGCCGGGAAGGACGGTATAACTTCCAGGACTCGGGTCGGCCAGATAAAAGGACAAGGGGATTAACCCCCCGCCCCCCTTGATAAGGGGAGAGCCGACGTCCGAGATCCGTAACAATACATATGCAGAAGATTTTGTTTTGTAATCTGACCAAAGATGGCCGTCTTTCTTGCTGACATTTTAAGTCTTTTTTTTTTCTTGTTTCACCACTTTTAAAGACCATATTCCACCAATATATTATAGATACCTCCTTCAATGCAAGCAATATAATATCCTCCTTACATTGAAATACTTCTGACAAAGCTCAAGCACAAAGAGACTTTGGTAAAATGATCGAGCAAGAAATATCAGAATTCAATAAAATGAGTGACGCATAATTGATACATCGATTAGAAAAGATAATTTTCACATTTTTTTTTCTTAAGCCTCTTCTGAATATTTAATGTTCAACATACTTTTTTAAAACCACAGCAAAGCTTATAGCAACGCAAAACAAACGTATTTCGGTAATGTTGATGAAAAGGTTGTGATATTTATTGATGAAATAGTTTTATTAAATTCTGATCGAAATAATTTATAAATTTTAACCACGAGATTAATGATTCCACTAATGAAGAATGGGTTTTACTTGTTGGAGTATTCAATGGAACCACTTAATATGACAAAGGGGATGATAGAATATATATTGATATACGAGACTCGCACACAATCACTCGGCATATTCTATTCGTTAGTATGCAGCAGGTGACTGTGGGTTTACATCATTGCTTGGAGCACAGGTGTACCGCTCAATGTGGCATCAGGAGGAGATAGACTCAGGATAATGAAAAGAGGAAGCTTGTCAAAATAAATTAAAGGAAGAAAGAACATGGGTTGCAAATCAGTAAAATGACTGATACATTAGTTCCAAGCAACCCTCAACAAGCAATCATAGATTGGTATAATTATTTGTTTATAAGAAAAGAGGTAATTACGACAGTTGTAAATCCTCAGCAATTTAAATTAACTATTGAACATGAAAATAATTGATCAACATCAGTGTACAAGGATCTTTTATCCTAATTTAAATGAGCACAATCCTTTGATGTCATTTCACGATGAATGACCCCACGGCTTCATTCCCATCCGCCGAACAACTGGATAACTCAAAACAATATGCAGACTTTTGAGTTACTTTTGTAAAAAAAATTGTAATGATGAAAAGAAGAACTTTTGAGGGTGCAAACTTGTATCACTCTTCAATAAAACAGAGGAAAACACCAAGTTTAGTTCTAATCTCGGAAAAGGAAGATCCAAAACAGTCGTTACGAAGCCCAATGTTTGGCTCTGCCTCTTGATCATCACATAGGTGGGGTCGGTTGGTAGTCCCACAGTTGTTTTTACCCACTCTATCCTGGTTTCATTTATCCCACTATATCCGTCTTCCTGCCCTCTCCGCTTTACACCCGGCCCCTGCCTATATTCAGGTCACACACAAGTTAAAATCCTCTCCTTGTTGCACCGATCCCCAAGTCTTGGTCTCCTGTCCGCCTGGACGATACCTAATGTCACTCGCAATAAAAAGAAGGGTGCCAAAACATATCAACTGCAGGCCAATAAGATTACGTCAAATTATAAGCAAAGTAATGGATTCATCCTCTTTGCCAACATCAGGTATTTCCTATTTTCAAACAGCTTGAGCTCTGACGATCAGTTTGCATTCCGTCCGGTTACTCAACTTTGGATATGCTACTGCTTCAATTCCATCAATGATCGGAGGGAAGACATCTCCAACTGGAGGTCAGGAGTGGCTCTTTGAACATATCTTTGACGTTCGACAGTCTGGTGTCCTGCTCTCCTTGCCAAGCTCGCTGCTTGAAGCATCCAAGGCCACCTTCATACCTAGCTGTTTGACTTCCTCCAATCACGCAGTCAACACATTGCAAACAATAGAATCCTTTCCTCTCCTTTCTCAGTGGAGGCTGGAATGCCCAAAGTAGTGCCTTCTTTCTCATACACATAAATTACCTCTTCGATACTCTGGAATTACATTTCTTCCCCTGCAGATGACTCCACATTATCCTTTACAGTATCCCATCCCACCGACCGGCAGCCAGCAGTTATGCCACTCTCCACTGATCTGGAATTGATGAGATACTGGTATGACAAATGGAA
The DNA here is from genome assembly GCF_964187855.1 of Myxine glutinosa. Taxonomy (NCBI): domain Eukaryota; kingdom Metazoa; phylum Chordata; class Myxini; order Myxiniformes; family Myxinidae; genus Myxine; species Myxine glutinosa. The sequence goes on along the minus strand of NC_136262.1, from coordinate 264,937,529 downwards.
CATGCCTTTCAGGATTGGAGATGCTCAGTCTCATCCTGTCGCTCTGGAAGAATCATCAAATGAACTCGCCTCTCTATTTTCACAGTCAGCCGCTGGAATACGTTCAGTCTCTTCATCTTCTCGGCCTCATCATCTCCTGAGCTAACTACATATCAAAGATGGCCTCCAAAGCCAGCTGCAGACTGGGCATCATCTGTCCTTCCAAGGTGTTCCTTAAATAAATCAGAACTATTCACAGCTTCAGAAAAGATGGGTATGAAACAAAGGAGTTGAGTGTAGGCCTTTTTCCAGAGCCTTTGTTTTAGTACGGCAGATAGGTGAAATATTTGGGAGAATTGTGCCTTTGATGACACAAGCACGAGAGTTGGCACACACTTAGAGTATGCCCTGAGGAAGATATTTGGCTATAGGGCCATCGCAGGTTTGTCCTGTGACAACAATGGCGGCCATTTTTCAAAAAAGGACAAATCTGCGCTGGCCCTACAGCCAAATATCTTTCTTAGGGCATACTCTGTGTGCCAAATGCCATGCCCGTATCATCAATGGCACAATTCCTGCACCTATCTGCCATACTATTTCTTTACTTTTTAATGGCTCATTGTGGATTAACAGACAAAATGGAGCAACAGGAAAATAATAGGAAGACAACAAACACGTGCACTAGACACAGCACAGGGAGAGAGATATACGAAAATGGTGAGACCAGGCTCTACGGGGGACGAGTACAGATCGGGTGTGGAAATTGGAGAGACCAAGAGGTAGAGATGACCAGCCAACTTGAAATCCTGTAGGGAAGAGCCTGAGGGAATTTTCACATTCCAGAAAAGGGGCATGGAGGAATTGAGGTGATTGTGGTGTATTTTTTATGGGGGTAGAAAAGATCATGGGTAGGGAAGGCAGATGACACAAGATGGTGGTGCACCTATCCGTGAGCTTTGGAGGAAACAGTGGGATTGAACACCTCCACGATGGCGATTCTGAGCCATGCCTGTTGCGCAGCTACACCAGTTAATGGTGCCTTCTTTTTTTCAATACAAAAGTCTAGGCACATGGTGGAGCTAAATAACAGAGGGCAACAGATTTTCCAACTGACAAGAGGGTAAAAGATTACCAGAAAGACAAAATGCATGGACACGTGACAAAATTCATCTTTGAAAAAGAGGTTAGAGTCATCTCACTGGACATCTCCCATGCATTCGATATTATCTGGCACCCGGCCTCGCATTCCAGGCTGTCAGTTTAATAGTATTGAGAGCCCCCCTGGACTGGATATCAGGTTTCCTATGCACTCACAAGCAGCGGGTTGCTTTGAATGGCATTCTTTTCCATGTTCTACTTCTGGAGGCTGAAAGTGAGGGAGCATTCTGGGACCAATTATGTGCTCAGTTGACATAAATGATGCGTCTTCGACACTTTAAAATCCAATGTGTCATTTTGTAAATTATTCCACCCGATGCAAGACCGTTTCCTCACCTTCCTGGCAGGCAGGCTACTGAAGCATCCCAGAGATAATAGTTTGCTGGCCTCTACTTGTTGGGAAGCCTGGTGTTGGTTTAACGGTTAAGGTGGCTGGCTTGATATAGCAGGGTCCTCAGTTCAAGACCCTGTCATGCTGTTGAATTAACACTAGGTGGGTTGACTCAGACCTAATCCATCCTTCCGAGGTCAGCACAAATGAGTACCAGCTTCCCGGGAGGAATGAGCCATTGGAGTATCCTGCGTTGGAATGTTGACCCGTCCAGGATCCGAGGAAACTGCTTCAGCAACCCTATCGATCTGAAGATGCAAAAGGAGTGCTCTTCTACTTGCTGGAACTTCTTTTTTAATGTAGGAAAGTTACACACACACACACACATACACACACACACATTGTCACACTTTGTCCCTCCATAACGACTGGTTGGAAAACTTCTGTTTGATTGCTGTGTCTGGCCTTTGGGAGAAGTGCAGTCTCTGGAGCTTCTGAGCCTCTCCATCAGCTATAGTATTTTTGTGGAAGTTTTTATTTCCAAGCTGGCCTCCAAAGCCAGTAATCTCCTTGGAATTCTTTGCAGGGCCAAATCCTCTCTCTGCTGTCCTCATTTGTGTGCAGAGCTTTCATCTGAAGTGCCATGGAATATCACCGTCCACAATGGGCTAGTGCTGCAGCTCCCAACCCCTCCCTTTCCTCTCCCACATTGAGGTGATCTAGTCTAACGCTTCCATACCATTTGCATTTCACAACAGGAATACGGGTAAGGCTTTGATTCTTCATCACCGCAGGCAGGATGGTGTCCTTGATACACCTTTCCAGCTCTCTTCCTCCACCTGCTCTCTCGATTCTTTACACCCAAGCCTTAGATGAACTCTAACCGACATTCTTTTACACAACCTCTTCTGTACCTCTTCAACCGACCTCTCAAGCCCGTTATTGTGTACTATTCCTTTGGAGACTTTCCACCGTCTTCTCATGCTCTTTCGCTTCTCTCACTTTCACCTTGCGTACACATGCTGCATCCATCCCTATCACCTTGTCTCCTGGAACTTCTCCTTGTACAGTGATGAAGGCGAGCATTCTTGTCCATCCGTTCCCAGTCCTCCATTCTCGCTCTGTGTAGTTCTACTTTTCCCAGAGTCTCAATCCCTGTATTAAACAAACAAACAAACAAACAAATTATTAAACAAGAAGACATCATGCAGAGCACGATACTTGCAAAATCCGCCCTCCCCCTCCAAAAAGGTTCCCATGGATCAGGGGCGTTGATCGCTATTGAAAAGTGGGAGGGACATTTTCTGGGAAATAATTTGGAAGTGGCTCTGAAGGAGATGATTATGCTTTTTGCCATTTTCATGATTTTTATATCATCGCAGATATAATGACCAATTTGAAATCTGATATCTTTAAATGATTTGATGATATATCATGAAGTCAGGAGACTTCCCATGTAGGGATGACACACAATTCCTCAAAAAATAAAACCTACCAAGATTTGCACTTTGGTGAAGAATGTTTCTACATTATATAAATTCTGTATTGTGATTTTTTGGTCTACTCTGCGACACAAAACGTAAACTGTTCACCAGGCGGAGGTATGCTCTCTATTGAGTGCCGTTCTAGTTAGATGATGTATTTGGAGAACATCCCGCATCGGGGCCTGTGCGGATTGGACAGAGCAACTCATTTTATGTTATATTCGAGTAGAATGTAGGGGGGATATGTCCTCCCCCCCCCCCCGTCCCCCACGTCCCCCACCGTCTGGACACATCAAATTGTCCATTTCATTAAGATTGAAATTGACGATCTTAATCAAAGCTGGGGTCAATCGGATGAAAATTGATATTATAAGTTTGACCTTGAAATGACCTTTGCCCTTTTAACCTCAAAAATAGTTGCTTTCCCAATTCAGTGATGCACTTTGCAATTGCTGCTTAATTTCCAAGTTAATAGGAGGAAAATAGACAATTTTCAGATGAAAATTGATATTAGAAGTTTGACCTTGAGTTGACATTTGTCCTTTTAACCTCAAAAATAGTTGGTTTCCCAATTCAGCGATACACTGTGCAATTTCTGTTTAACTTACATGTTGATGGGAGGAAAATGGACAATTTTTCATCCGAAAATTAATGATTTTAGATGTTTGACATCGAGTTGACCTTTGACCTATTGACCCCCAAAATAGTTGGTTTTCCAATGCAGTGATGCACTATGCAACTTTCTTCAATTTTCAGGTTAATTGGATCAAAATTAACGATTTTAGTGGTTTGACCTTGAGTTGACCTTTGACCTTTTGGCCTTAAAAATAGTCGGTTTCCCAATTTAGTGGCGCACTATGCAAATGCTGTTCAACTTTCAAATCAATCGGATGAAAAAGGACAAGTTTAGAAATTTGACCTCAAGATGACTTTTGACCTTTGACCTCAAAATCAATAGGCTTTTTCCTTATGACCAACTCTACCATCTAGTGAAGTTTTGTGAAGATCGGTTTAAATGTGACCTGTAGGCAATCGATAGACAGACAAACAAACAAGAAGACGTCATGCGGAGCACGATACTTGCAAAATCCCGCCCCCCCCCCCCCAAAAGGTTTTCTATTGATAAGCGAATTGTCCATTTCATGAAGATTAAAATTTACAATCTTGACAACAGGATGAAACAACATCATGGATGTCAACAGGATGAAAAGTGATGATTTTTCAGATGAAAAATGATGATTTTAGAACTTTGACCTTGAGTTAACCTTTGACCTTTTGACCTCATAAATAGTTGGTTTCCCAATTCAGTGAGGCAATGCACAAATGCTGTTCTATTTTCAAGTCAATCGGATGAAAATTGATGGGTTTTCAGATAAATATTTATGATTTTGGAAGTTTGACCTAGAGTTGATCATTAACCTTTTGACCTCAAAAATAGTTGGTTTTCCTATTTATTGACACAATGTGCAAATGCTGTATAATTTTCAAGTCAATCGGATGAAAATTGACAGGTTTTTTTCATATGAAAAGTGACGATTTCGGAAGCTTGACCTTGATTTGACCTTTGACCTTTTGACCTCAAAAAAACGTATGTTTCCCAATTTAGTGACTAGATGTGCAAATGCTGTTCAATTTTCAAGTCAATCGGTTGAGAATTGACGGCTTTTTGAATGAAAATTGATGACTTTTAAAATTTGACCTTGAGTTGACCCTTGACCTTTTGACCTCAAAAATAGTTCATTTCCGAATTTATTGACTCTATATACAAAAGTTATTCAATTTTCAAGTCAATCGGATTAAAAATGGCGATTTTAGAAATTTGACCTCCAGATGACCTGTGACCTCAAAATTAATAGGCTTCTCAATTGGGACGACCTAGACAACTTGGTAAAGTTTCGTGACGATCGGTTTAGAATTGTCACCTGTAGGCCGGTGACAAACAGACAGACAAGCACAAACGCAACCGACCAATATACTTGGAAAAATCTTCGACTTCACGAGTAATAATGCTTTGTGGAGGTCTCTAACTCTAACGAGTGGAGATGCTTTGTGGAGGTCTCTAACTCTAACGAGTGGAGATGCTTTGTGGAGGTCTCTAACTCTAACGAGTGGAGATGCTTTGTGGAGGTCTCTAACCTCAGGCCACGAAATGTAGTTATTTTTCAAAACAAATTTCTAAATGACCTTCAAAGCATTTTAAGTGTCAGTCTTTGATTAATCCTCCACACATCTGAAGACAGCGAGGTGAGGATTGAAATGTCAACACAAAGCATCACCTTGTGGCAGTGTCAGGCCAAACTTTTGACTTTCATAAAACAACAACGACAACAGTAAATGGTGCAGACATAATATTGTTGAAAAAGCTTGTTAATAAGGTCACACCTGGACGTGGTCCTCCACCGAACACATGCTCCCCTCTCCCCTTACCCCTCACCAACAACACCTTCACAGGTTACACTGGTATCAGCAACCCTTACCTTGTTACACTCCACAAGCCAAAACTCCCCCCCACCCCCCAACTTCACCCTGAGTTTGTGTCCTCATCCTCTTTGCAAAGTCTGCTGCTCGTGCCCACCTCAGTACCTCTCCAATCTCCCCAACTGAGCCTTTCTTCACCCACCGATTCCCCCGCACACCTTGAACCTACCACTCTCTTCCCATGCTCAGGTGAGTCCATGATTGTGTTCTTGTTCACCTGCTACCCAACATCCTTCTGCCAGTCTGTTTTACTTTGTCCTTCTGACCTCCAGCTCCTCGATGAGCCTCGACATCTGCATTGAGAAAGTATCTGAGATTCAAACGTGACGTCACAATCGCGGCATCTCGATCTACGTTGATTGGCTTTCTAGAATTCCCGATCATGGTTTAACTATAACGAAAATTCCAAATTGAATTATAGTTCCTTCACCTCCAGTTTTCGCATTCATTCCAATGAGGCTGCTTCATTAACATATTATTAAACAATCTAAAACGTGCTGAATGCGAATGCTGCGCCTCCTGCTGAAAACAACAAAACACCTGGAGATAAATGATGAAAACATTACAAAAAACAATACAGATTACTTCACTCTGGGCTCTGTCCCCCAAATATTCCTACAGGTCGCACAAGATCTACCTGCAACCCTCTTATGGTTAAACTGACAAAATCAATACTCTCTGCTCACCTTCACTCCTTCATACCTCTTTTCTCCCACCTCTGGAACAAACTCCCTCACTCTCTTCAATCCCACTCCTCCCTCCAGGTCTTTAAAACAGCTGTTCACCACCATCTCTTATCCTCCCCCATCCAAAACCTTGATCTTTTCTACCGCCGCTAATTTCACCCCAAATCCACTTTTTTGAAATTCCACCTTCTTTCCTGGAAGTCCTTGCAGTGTTCATGTGTTTTATACCTCTCCCAACTCCCCCCAAGCCCTCCCCCTCCCACATTTCTACCGATGTCCCTGCTCTCAAATGTTGTGTTTGTGTCCTTCCCCCTCTCTCCCCATCTTGTCTGCCGCTCCCCTTATTTTTTGTGTTTTATGTGTCGGTTTGCCTTTTTGTGTGATTAATGTTGGCTCTTTCACGAGCCTCGATCTTGTATGCAAAAAAACAAAAAAAACACATTGATCCTTCATTCAATCATTCTGTCTCATCTTCCTGTCTGTTTTCCTGACCACATACAGTTTGTATTTCCTCATTTTGCTTCACACAAAATGTTCGATAGCTGTGATTCAATTTCCTCAGGGATCAAAGGGTGTTTTGGCTCTTGATTAGATATTAATGCTGTATTACCTGAGATTTACAGGTAAGCAAATGCAGGTAAAAATAACTTTTTAGAGGTTCAATTGGAAAGAGAAAATCTGGGTGTGGGTGAACTGTAACATGGATCTGGCTGTGGATTATATGGATGGATCTGACTGTGGAGGAAATAGATGGATCTGGCTGTGGATGATAATGAGGATGTATCTGGCTGCGGAGGAAATGGATGGATCTGGCTGTGGATTATATGGATGGATCTGGCTGTGTATGAAATGGATGGATCTGGCTGTGGATTATATGGATGGATCTGGCTGTGGATGATAATGAGGACGTATCTGGCTGTGTATGAAATGGATGGATCTGGCTGTGGATTATATGGATGGATCTGGCTGTGTATGAAATGGATGGATCTGGCTGTGGATTATATGGATGGATCTGGCTGTGTATGAAATGGATGGATCTGGCTGTGGATTATATGGATGGATCTGGCTGTGTATGAAATGGATGGATCTGGCTGTGGATTATATGGATGGATCTGGCTGTGGATTATATGGATGGATCTGGCTGTGGATGAAATGGATGGATCTGGCTGTGGATTATATGGATGGATCTGGCTGTGTATGAAATGGATGGATCTGGCTGTGGATTATATGGATGGGTCTGGCTGTGTATGAAATGTATGGATCTGGCTGTGGATTATATGGATGGATCTGGCTGTGTATGAAATGCATGGATCTGGCTGTGGATTATATGGAAGGATCTGGCTGTGGATTTTATGGATGGATCTGGTTGTGGATGAAATGGATGGATCTCGCTGTGGATGATATGGATGGATCTCGCTGTGGATGATATGGATGGATCTGGCTGTGTATGAAATGGATGGATCTGGCTGTGTATGAAATGGATGGATCTGGCTGTGTATGAAATTTATGGATCTGGCTGTGGATTATATGGATGGATATGGCTGTGGATTATATGGATGGATCTGGCTGTGTATGAAATGGATGGATCTGGCGGTGGATTATATGGATGGATCTGGCTGTGTATGAAATTGATGGATCTGGCTGTGGATTATATGGATGGATCTGGCTGTGGATGAAATGGATGGATCTGGCTGTGGATCATATGGATGGATCTGGCTGTGGATGAAATGGATGGATCTGGCTGTGGATGAAATGGATGGATATGGTTGTGGATGGATCTGGCTGTGGATGAAAGGGAAAGGGAGGGATGGAAAGGGAAAGGGAAGAGGGACCACGAAGGCAGATTAAGTGGAATGTCGGTGAATTTTACAAATGGTTGCAAACTTTGAGGAAGGAGAGAGAGGATGGGCGGTAGAGAAGCAGCGGGGATGTGTCACATCTGTGCTGTGGTGATTTTAAACAAGTGGGAATGACGGAAATAAGATTGTGAGATAAGGTGACGTGACTCAAACAGCCCGGGGTTAAAGATGTCACGGCGCCAGCTCCAGCTGTAGCAATATCACAAATGAGATTTCACCAGGAATTCCAATCTCGCCATCACACTCCGTGAATAAATCAAGGTGAGCACGAGAGTTGCATACAAAAGGTAGGTGTGTGTGTGTGTGTGTGTGTGTGTGTGTGTGTGTGTGTGTGTGTGTGTGTGTATGTGTATATATATATATATATGTGTGTGTGTGTATGTATATGCATGTGTGTGTGTGGTGTGTGTGTGTGTGTGTATGTATATATATATATATATATATTGTTACGGACGCCAACGTCGGCCTCTCTCCCCTTACCGAGGGGGGATTAATCCCCTCGTTTATGACTGACCGACGTGGTCCCGGGGGTATGACGCCACGCCCGGTCGGCGCTGGGTAGGGTATTAGGCCCAACCGTCCTATGACCTAAATACCAGCGCTTCCCGGTATGCGAGGAAATACTCCCCCGCTCACGGCCGCAGCGTAATGGATGGATAACGCCGAGCGAAGCGAACTGCGGCGTGAGCCGGTTACCAAAGACTTGACCCGATTTATGTGCGTCGGCCGATTCGCGCCACGTACCCTCAATCTGGAAATCACTAAAGCGACCGAATGTGAAGAAGAGAAGAAGAAGAGGTAGGAAGAACAAATATGATTTATTGCGAACTATTAACAAGACCAAAAATAACCAAGGAGAATGGAAAGGATAAGAAAATAACTGAACAGAAAGGAGCAAGGAGACACAGTGCAATATTAGCTTATATTAAACAGGCTTAACTTATACCCTGACAGGACAACACAAACAGACTCACACGAATGAGGAATTGCAGGTTGGTTTGGTTGGAGGGAGAATAAGGTCGAACCACAAAGCTGAAAGGCTTGGCAGGGCGCACAGCAAGCCGGTCCTTTTCAGGCTGGGAGCGAGCAGGGCGACGTCGGCACACGTATATCGTTGCACGCGGCAAGGGCTGGTTGTCGCTGCACGCCTCGGGCTCTTTTGGTCCTCTCCTTCTCTCAAAATCGTCTGACGTGTCTCTCTCCCTCAATCTCCTGCTTGCGTGATCGTCGCACGCATCTCTCTTTTTTTCTCAAGCGCGGGGCTGACACGCCCTCGTCAGTTTCGGTACCGCCCTCCTCCGTGCTCTGTTTCGTGCCCTTATAAGGCAATGGCATGGCCTTGCTACCTTATTTGGGCAGAGAGTCGAACAGCGCGCCCCTCGGGGCGAGCCACGGACTTGTGTCCTTACTTGGGCATGGGGCTGAACACCCCGCCCCTCGTGGCGCGCCCTGGGCATGCCTCTTCCCGGCGACCCCGCCCTTCCTGTCCAAACAGAGCACGGAGCACATCTTCATCATAGCAGCGAACGCCGCTTCCCAAGCCAGGCCAGTTGAGGGGCCGTGCACCCCACGCTTGTTAAGCTTCGTTACCCGGAGAGGGAGAGTTCGGCCAGAAAATGTCATTGAAGGGGAGCTATCCTTACTTGATTCGGTGCAATGGAGTGTCAACTAATGGGAACAGAGCCTTGAACTACATAGAATAAGGAGCTAACTATTTAGAAGGATATATGATTGGCTACGTGTATGTATATGAATTAACTAATGGGGACGACCCTTTGACCTTTACAATTATGGGGGTATTTACACAGATTCACTACATTTTCAGAGGGTGATATTTACAACAAGTTTTACCTCAAATTACACACACAATTCCCAAATCCGTTACACTGCACCCTCCTTCCTTACAGGACGTCCCGGCCTGAACATTTTACTTTTAATGTGACACGCAGGTGTAGTAACCCTCTACAATTAACCTGACCCTGAGTGCGACAGTTTTAAAACACAAATAAGTATGTCCCTCTGCTGCATTGCACCCTATCTAACAGTTTTACACCCACAGCTAACCGAATTGCGGAATTATTTTCAAAACTAAACATTTACGGTGGGGGAGCATTATTTACATTGACATTATTTGACTATTTACAAAACGCAACCCAGGACCTGTGATTTTTCTTTGGAGGAAACAAAAAGAAATTCCTGCTGGGAGGGAGGAGACAGCACGCATTGCATCGATGCACCAACAGTCAGCACCAATAAGTACCAAAGCACCAATCACCAAAAGCACCATTTGGTGCAACAGTCATCACAGTTCGTAATAAGCACCCACAAAAAACAACAACTGGTGGTGGTCTTCCTTTTCTCTGCTGGGCCGATGTTCTTCCTGATGTTTTCTTTCAATTCCTTTCTTCTTACTGGCGGCCTATTTGGACATAATAAAAAGCACCAACCGTGTCCATTTTTATTTAGGGCCACAGGGGCCAACTAAGGGTGGTCCACTGGTTGGCATAGGTGCCACCTTACCGAGGTCCGCAAGCAAGATCCTGGGCCATCGTGCCCGGTCCCAGCAGAGGGGCCACGCCCCAAAACGTGGGATCCATAAAGTGGTGCTTGGCCACAGAACGGCGGTCCATAAGTGGTGCATCAGTGCAATGCATGCTGGTTGCGGGAGTTCTGGCACACCATGGCGGACTCCCGCACGCTCCCCTCGGTGCCCAGAGAGCACAGTCCTCGGTTGGCAGACAGGGAGACAGAAGACAGGTGAGCGAGGGGTAAGGTCACAAGGGTACACATCAAACAAAGCAATGCGAGACGAGGTGCGTACGGAGAGCGAAGTGAGAAAGCTCGTCCCTACCGTACGTCACCCCCCCCTGTTACCTACTCTACCCTTGCCCTTACCCCATATGTACAAAAATCTACACATTTACAAATTCGTCGCTACCGTCACGTCTTCCCCATATCTCCCCTATATCAAATTCGTCCCCACAATCCCTCTAACCAAAATTTGCCATCACCAAACTCATCATCAATCCTCATAAGGAGGGAGAGATGGAACACAACACAATGTCACACCCACGTCATGATGCGTCTCACAATCCAAACATTTGCACAACAAAAATAATCAAAACATGGCATGGTGTGGAGTTACATCACCCCAGGTGAGTGGATGTAGATGGTGCGAGGAGATTCTTAATCCTAACTATCTTCTAAATGACATTAACTCACTTTACACTACCCGGGGTCTTGCCCTGCCAATCCATTGGACAATTTACTCTATGCGGTTTTAAGAACCAAATTCCCATTGACCAAACTGTGGTGCTTCATCAATTTGGGGTCTCACTCCTCCGATTCAACTCCCTGTGCCTTTGCACAATTTCCGGGCTGAGTCGTGTGGCTCTCCCAGCAGGTCTACCCACCTGCACACCTCCACCACTGCAGTTGCCTCCGAGCTTACCTGCTCCTCACCCTAACCTATCTAACTGGGGAAGGCCCTCTGGCGCTCTCCCCACTCGGTGCCCTCTGGCACTGGGCTACCCGGGTCCGTCCTCCGGATCCTCGGGCCCCATCCACAACTCTAACGGCTCCCAGAGCCCACCTGCGGCCTCACCTGGCCGACATCCTCACAGTGGTGGAGTGCCCATTCAACTACACGTACTAACAGGCCACACGCTCAGCCATTTCCATGTCACTAATGCACCCATCCAAACACCATTATTCCACCACGCACCACAGATGCCAATATCCAACAACAATTTACCTACTCCCTCTACCTAACTCTTAAACTACCCTCCCCGGGTATTCGTGATGGGGTCCATCCTCCTTTCCCCCATCCACACCTTCACACCATCCACTCCACTCCACAGTTTCCAACACACTCACTCCACGACCATCCATTCCATACTCCATGCTCACCTGTATTTGCACACCTGTGCCATCTCACCTGGTGCCACCTGCACCCTCCTTCCTCCAGGACCATTCATTCAATACCATACAACGCACAATCACAATTGTTCCTCATACACTTTTCACAATACACTTCTGAATACACCTCCAACACTCATACTGCATCATCTGACCTACCTGGTGCCCTGCTAAAACTCGCGCTTCCCCGTCGCCCCTTATATTATTGCGCTCCCTCGTCGTTATCATCCAACTACCCTCTCTATGTCCCCGACTACCTGTCCACTGTTGCTACTTAAACTTACAGTTACCTATGGTCATCTTCTCTAGATCCCTACACACTTTATCCTAACCCTCCCGGGCTAGTTTTCACTGCCAAACCCCATAAACTATAGCTCCTTTGCCCCCTTTGTGTGAGGGATGGTGGATTTGCCATCCCTCCACCTCGGGCATCTTCCACTATCATTATCAATTTTGTCATCAAATTTCAACCAATCACAAATTTCCCAATAACTGCCAATCATTCTACCAATCAGTTGCCAATCACTAATTTTTCTATCTCAATTTCGGGTCCAAAACACTATCATCATCACAGTATACTCACTGGAGCCTCTCGGTGCGCCAATTCATTTCCAAAGCTCGGCTTCGCAAAGCCGAGCAATGAATGCGGGTTGTTCGGTGCCGGCGGTTGGATCCGTCCGGCATTCGGTGCAGGGAAGGAGGTTTACTCGGGCCGAGATCCCAAGGTCCACCTCGGTGCGGAGCCGTCCGGTCTCCCGCCTGATGACCCGATCTCGCCCTGCCAGAACGCCACAACCAAAAGGGGTCGCCGTCCCGACCCTTCTTACCGGGCCGCCCGTTCCGCCTTGCGGAGCACGGATGCGGCCGTTCAGTGCGCGGCCTGGCGTGGATCGTGTACGGCGGTTCTTTCGAAACCGCCACGGTTACGATCCCCGCTGGTTCCCGCGGCACACGAAGCCCGGCACGAACCGAGGGCTCGCTTCAGCTACAGGTCGATCTAACCGCTGCTCCGTTTAATGTCGATGCTCCACTTGCATGCTCACACCCCGCGTTCCGTTCCTTGCTCACACATCCAGCTGTCTCCATGCTATCCATCATTGCACCTTCTCTTACACACCCCCCCTGTACACTCATAGACTTCGTCACACACCTGACCACCGCACACCTTCGCACACACTCGTCGTTCGCACACCTCACCAACACACCTCTTCGCGCCCCCTCCTCTGTCACATCCTCTGTGACAACCACGGTTGTGCTCTCCTTCACACACCCAATCATGTGCTCCACTACCAACTCAAGCGTGCATCCCCACACGCGCTCGACCATTCCAGGTGTGCATCCTTTCATTCCAGGTGTACATCCTTCCATTCCAGGTGTGCATCCTCTCTCACCTGCCACAACCAACTCGTGCTCCATGTCACTCTCACTACTTTCACCACCACACTCAGTCGCGCATTCACCCTTACTCTTGACAGCGCACTCTGTACTCATGCACCCGTCCGTTACACACCTTCCTCTTGCATCCTCTTGTGCACACTCTCCCATTACGTCCTCCGTAACACTCACCGCAGGTGTGCACTCTTTCGTTACACCCCCTGTAACACTCCCCATCACGCGCTTCCATGTGCCCCCCAGCACTTGCGCTACGACCAACTCACTCTCGACAGCACACTCACTCCTCGGCGCGCACTTTTTCCTCACACACCCCATAGTCGGACATCCTCGCACACCTCCTCCTTCACACTCTGTACCTGTCGCACACTTTACCAGCGGCCTCTCACGAACACCCGGGTCCAAACCAACCCCCAAGCCGACTGAATCTCCCCTCACACCATATACATTTTCGAGTATATCGCCACTCACCTTGGCACCTCGTCTCTGTTCCTCCTCCGCCACCTGCAAACTCTTTATTTGGTTAGCAAGCACACAATCACGATTTGAGCACAGACCTTGCACATATTCCATCACTTCCTCCTTTATCTCCTTCTTAGTTTCCCTCTGTCTCTTCTTAATTTCACTCACCCCTTCTTCCACATCCTCTAATTTCTCCTTTACCTCCCTCATTTCGCGGTGCGCCCCCTCGATCTCTTCCTCTAATGCCACCTTGACCGTTTCTATGTGCGTCCTCACCTCCCGGTCTTTCGTCTCCATTGCCTCCGTCACCTCGTCCAACCTCTTTGTCAATCCCTCATGTACCATCTGACATTCCCTCTTTGTCGCTATAAGTTCCTTCTTGATGTCTTTCTGCGTCGCTTATAACCCCCCGATTATTGCAGTGTTCCTCTCCACTTGATCCACTAATTCCTTTTGTCCCACCGTCAGCTGTTCCACTCCCCTCGTTAGATCTTCTATGCCCCCCTGTAACCTAGCCGTACTAGTTCTCACCTCTTTCTCCATACGCTCCTCACCTCGCTTTACCTCCTCACGTACCCCCGAGACCTCCTCGCCCACACCTCGTCTTATCTCCTCCCCCATTTCTCCCATCTCTTTAGTAGATGCCGCCCTCATCTGTTCCAATTCATTCCTCTGAGCATCCATTTTACCTTCCAACCCAATTTTCACCTCCTCTATCTGGTTCCTCATCTGTTTGATTTCCCGGGCGGATTGCTCCCCTATTTCCCGCAATTTGTCTTCCATCTTGTCTTCTAGCCCCGTTAACCCATTCTTCACCCCTTTTGTCCCGTTGTCCAACCCCTCAAATTTATTGTCTAACCCCTCAAATTTATTGTCTAACCCCTTAAATTTATTGTCTAACCCCTCCAATTTATTTCCCATATTGTTTAACCCGTCTCTTAATTGCTCACTAGTACCCCTCGCTTCGTCCCTCATTGCCCCCATTTGGCCCCCCATTGCTCCAATTTGGCCCCTCATTGCTCCAATTTGGCCCCCCAGCCTGTCCATACTGTCGTTCTTTTTCTGTATTTCCGCCATGAATTGGGCCATGAAGGCTTGCATTTGGACCACGCCCATTGGTGCCGCGGGCGTGGCCCCCGCAACCACGTGCGAGCCGCCATTTTGTGTCCCTACAACCACGTGCGCGAGGGCGCCATTTTGTGCGCCTGATCCCCCCACAACCACATTATCATTGCTCTCCTCCTCCATTTCCCCCACATACATTTCCCCGAGGTCCTGGGTCGACTCTACACCCTCTAATTCCCCCACCGACATCCGGCCACCTTGATCATTCATGGCGCGACTTTAAATTTAGGATGTTAAAGCTAAATTTTGGCCGCTCCAAATGTTGACCAAATATTTCTAGATGTTTAAAAATTTGGTTCGGGCCTCAAATTCCACTCCCAGACACCAATTGTTATGGACGACAACGTCGGCCTCTCTCCCCTTACCGAGGGGGGATTAATCCCCTTGTTTATGACTGACCGACGTGGTCCCGGGGGTATGACACCACGCCCGGTCGGCGCTGGGTAGGGTATTAGGCCCAACCGTCCTATGACCTAAATACCAGCGCTTCCCGGTACGCGAGGAAATACTCCCCCGCTCACGGCCGCAGCGTAATGGATGTATAACGCCGAGCGAAGCGAACTGCGGCGTAAGCCGGTTACCAAAGACTAGACCCGATTTATGTGCGTCAGCCGAATCGCGCCACGTACCCTCAATCTGGAAATCACTAAAGCGACCGAATGTGAAGAAGAGAAGAAGAAGAAGTAGGAAGAACAAATATGATTTATTGCGAACTATTAACAAGACCAAAAATAACCAAGGAGAATGGAAAGGATAAGAAAATAACTGAACAGAAAGGAGCAAGGAGACACAGTGGAATATTAGCTTATATTAAACAGGCTTAACTTATACCCCGACAGTTCAACACAAACAGACTCACACGAATGGGGAATTGCAGGTTGGTTTGGCTGGAGGGAGCAGAAGGTCGAACCACAAAGCTGGAAGGCTTGGCAGGGCGCACAGCAAGCCGGTCCTTTTCAGGCTGGGAGCGAGCAGGGCGACTTCGGCACACGTATCTCGTTGCACGCGGCAGGGGCTGGTTGTCGCTGCACACCTCGGGCTCTTTTGGTCCTCTCCTTCTCTCAAAATCGTCTGACGCATCTCTCTCCCTCAATCTCCTGCTTGCGCGATCGTCGCACGTATGATGCATCTCTCTTTTTTTCTCAAGCGCGGGGCTGACACGCCCTCGTCAGTTTCGGTTCCGCCCTCCTCCGTGCTCTGTTTCGTGCCCTTATAAGGCAATGGCATGATCTTGCTACCTTATTTGGGCAGAGAG
Source organism: Myxine glutinosa (assembly GCF_964187855.1). Classification (NCBI taxonomy): domain Eukaryota; kingdom Metazoa; phylum Chordata; class Myxini; order Myxiniformes; family Myxinidae; genus Myxine; species Myxine glutinosa. The sequence goes on along the minus strand of NC_136262.1, from coordinate 264,921,402 downwards.
TCGAACGGCACGCCCCTCGTGGTGAGCCACGGCCTTGTGTCCTTACTTGGGCATGGGGCTGAACACCCCACCCCGCCCCTCGTGGCGTGCCCTGGGCGTGCCTCTTCCCGGCGACCCCGCCCTTCCTGTCCAAACAGAGTACGGAGCACATATTCATCATAGAGGTGAACGCCGCTTCCCAAGCCAGGCCAGTTGAGGGGCCGCACACCCCACGCTTGTTAAGCTTCGTTACCCAGAGAGGGAGAGTTCGGCTGGAAAATGTCATTGAAGGGGAGCTATCCTTACTTGATTCGGTGCAATGGAGTGTCAACTAATGGGAACAGAGCCTTGAACTACATAGAATAAGGAGCTAACTATTTAGAAGGATATATGATTGGCTACGTGTATGTATATGAATTAACTAATGGGGACGACCCTTTGACCTTTACAATTATGGGGGTATTTACACAGATTCACTACATTTTCAGAGGGTGATATTTACAACAAGTTTTACCTCAAATTACACACACAATTCCCAAATCCGTTACAATATATATATATACTGTATATTGTTATGAATTTGAGAATGGTGTTTTTTTTGTGTTGTAAAATATCACCCTCCTTCCTCCAGTTGTTGTGTATAAAGGTCAAAGGGCGTCCCTTAGTTAGGTCATATACAATCACGTAGCCAAATCATAGATCTCCCTGTTCAGTAGTTATCTCCTTATTGTGTGTATTAGATTAAGGCTGTGTCTTCCATTAATTGACACTCCATTGCACCAAATTCAGACAAGGTAGATTCCCTGCACAATCCCCTTTTGTCATGCCAACTGCATCGGGCGGTTCGCTGCATTCTGCTGCAGCTGTGGGTTAAGGTTGTTTTCGCTGCAAGACTCCATTAGCCACGAGGTCATCTCGGAGCCGAAGGTGGGAGGAGTCGGCCCAGCGCCGGGAACAAGGCATGGCCTTGCCAACGCCTCCTCTAAGGGCGGGATCGGTGAGCCCTCGCGACCAATCAGGGCCGAGGCGACCTCACCGATGGGCGTGTCCTGGAGGCCGGCGGTTTGATCACCGGAGGCGAAATATAAGCGCCCGCGCAAGCCTTTTGGCAGCAGATGCGTGACCCAGCTGAGTTCTGCACAAGAGCGATTTCTACAGAGAGCCGCTTCAACCAGCCCCGTTTCAACCAGCCGCGTGAAGCCCTGACGGGGAAGCGAGTGACCCTGCCGGTGTGCGGTGTAAAGCCGAATACAAGGAGCTGCCGGCTCCTCGTTTCCCGCCCGGAGTGGACCTGCTCGCTGTGCCCTGTGATTCCACCTGCTCATCCCTCCAAACCATTCCTGCCATTCCATCCTCTTGTGTACGTGAGTTTGTTTTGTTTGTTCCGTCCTGGGGTTGTAAGTAAGACTGCCATAGGTAAGCTAGCATTGCACTGTGTCTTCTGGTCCTTCCATCTTCTGTAAATTATTTTCTTATCTTTACTTCTCCTTGGTTACTTTTGACTTGTACATAATTAGTTAGTAATAAATTATATTTGTTCCTCCTTACTCTGCCTTCTTTCCTTTACATCCGTGTCGTCCTTGTCTTTTCCCAATTGAATACCTGTGGCACGATTTGGCCAACGTTCAGGATCGGGTTAGTCTCTGTTAATGGCTCGAACGTCGGGTTGCTAACACCGCTCGGCAATTATAACATCTAAAACCCGGGTTCGAGCGGTACTTGTCTCCCTAGTCTGCGGAGGGACGGATAAAGGTATTCAGGATAAACCATGGACCCATAACCCTGATCCGTTCCATCCCGCGGGAGAGCGTTACAAGTACCAGGACCGCCAGGAGATGGCCAGCTTAACAGGACAAGGGGCTAATCACCCCTTGCTAACGGGAGAGCCGTCCCCCGTATCCGTAACAATATATATATATATATATATATATATATATATATATATATATATATATATATGTGTGTGTGTGTGTGTTTGTGTGTGTATATATTGTTGCGGACGCGGTTAAAGATGTTATTTTACCGAGCGGTTGGTATTACCGCGACCGAACAGTTATTCCCCGATTAGAACCCGATTCCACCCAAACGTTGGCCGGATCGCACCGCGGCTGCTCAATGAGGGAAAAGACTAAAACGACGAATGCAAAGAGGAAGACGAAGGCAAAGAAAGGTTTGGAAATACTACTAAATTTATTTACTATTTACACACATAAGCAAAAAGAAAGCAGTCACGTTTATTTACAGCACATAAGACGCAGGTGACACAGTGAAAATACTAGCTTACCTACAGTCTTAATTAACCCAGGACAGAACAAACAAAAGACAGACTCACGCGGGGAATGATGACAGGAATCGCAGGAGGTGGATGGCTGGAGGTGAACGCTTGGTGGAGCCAACGCGGAGCTTGGTGGGGCTTTGGTGGAGGTGAACGCTTGGTGGAGGTGAATGCTTGGTGGAGCCAACGCAGAGCTTGGTGGAGCTTTGGTGGAGGTGAACACTTGGTGGAGGTGAACGCTTGGTGGAGCCAACGCGGAGCTTGGTGGAGCCTTGGTGGAGGTGAACGCTTGGTGGAGCCAACGTGGAGCTTGGTGGAGCCTTGGTGGAGGTGAACGCTTGGTGGAGCCAACGCGGCTGGTGGGGGGTTGGTGTGACGGGTACTCTCTCCTTCCCTCACAAGCTTCAGGACTCTTTCTCTCTCTTTCTTAGTCCCACCCAGTCCAACAACTTCCTCTCTTGCTTAGTCCAACTCAAGGCCTTTCTGTCTTCTGATCTCCTCCCTCCTCGACTCTCTCCGGGGGCCTCTGCCTCGGGTTATATAAGCCCCACCCTTGACCCTTTGCGAACCTCCCCAAAACGTTCTCTCTCCGCCCTCTAAAGCCAACCCCTCGTTCTGGGTTGGTCGGCAAGGGCTGGTTCACTCCTCCCCTCTATGACGAGGTGGGGACCCGCCTTTCTTCCCCAACCCTGCCTCGTGGTCAATGGTGGATGAAGGGAAAACCGCCCAAAATGCAGTTGGCAATTGACGAAAAGGGGGAACGGAGGTTTTGGGAATGGGAATGAAGGGAATCTATCTCTTTCACTTGGTGCAATGGGGTACTTCTATTAATGGGAGACACAGCCTTACCCTAAAACACAGAATAAGATATAACTATCGAACAGGGGTATTCTATGATTGGCTGACGTGTATGCTTGTGGACTAATTATGGGACGCCCTTTTGACCTTTACACAGCTCCGGAGGCAGGAGGCGCAGACTCAAGCAATATTCATCATCAATTTACCACAATACAACACAATCAAAAAAATACAGTCCTCATATCCGCAACACTGCACCCTCCTCCTCTTAGGCATGATCCGGGCCGACAACTTTTTATTTAGTGTGACACGTAGGTGTAGTTCCCTCTACTTTTAACCTGACCCTGAGTGTGACGATTTTAAAACACAAATAAGTATGTCCCCCTATTGCATTGCACCCTGTCTAACAGACTCAAGCCCACAGCTAACCGAATTACGGAATTGTTCTCAAACTATACATTTACGGTGGGGAGCATTATTTACAGTGACGTTATTTCTTATTTACAACGCAACCCAGGACCTGTAATTGTTCTTTCTGGGGGGGAGACAGTCTGCTCTGCATCAATGCATCATTAAAGCACCCAAAAACGCACCAATACACACCCAAGCACCAATCGGTGCAGTCACCATTGTTCAAGAAAATAAAACCAACAACCCCTAATCCTGCAGGTGATCTCTTGCTCTTCGGCTCCCTCTGCTGGTTATTATTATTGTCTTCCAGTTGTTGTCATTCTTTCATTTTCTTACTGGCGGCCTATTTGTATTAAAACTTGCACCCAATGTGTCCTTTTTATTTTATTTTATTTATGGCCCACAGGGCCGACTACGTGTGGTTCACCTGTGGGGCATCGGTGCCCTGTGGCCCAGGTCCGCCAGCAAGATTTCGGGCCCTCATGGCCGGTTCCAGCAGAGGAGCCATGCCCCAACCCATGGGGTCCATCAGTGGTGCTCGGCCACAGGCATGTGGTCCATAATGTGGTGCATCGATGCAGACAGCTGTTTCTGAGAGTGCCGGGCGCACAATGGCCGACTCACGCACGCTCCCCTCGGCGCCCAATGGCGCACAGGTCATGTGGGAGACAAAAGAGACAAATGAGCGAGGGGTAAGGTCACAAGGGTACACATCAATAAGGCAATGCAAGGCGAAATGCGTACGGAGAGCGAAGTGAGAAAGCTCGTCTCTACCGTACGTCACCCCCCTGTCACCTACCCTACCCTTGCCCTTACCCCATATGTACAAAATCTACACATTACCAATCTGTCGCTACTGTCACGTCTCCCCATATTTCCTCTATACCAAATTCGTCACCACAATCCCTCTAACCAAAATTTGCCATCACCCAATTCATCATCAATCCTCATAAGGAGGAAGAGATGGAACACCAAGCACAATGTCACACCCACGTCATGATGCGTCTCACATTCCAAACATTTGCACAGTAAAAAATAATCAAAACATGGCATGGTGTGGAGTACCTGTCACCTCAGGTGAGTGGATGCAGATGGTGCAAGGAGACTTCCTAATCCTAACTATCCTCTAAATGACATTAACACACTTTACACTACCCGGGGTCTCTTCCTGCCAATCCATTGGCCAACTTACACTATGAGTTCTAAAAACCAAATTCCCATTGACCAAACTGTGGTGCTTCTCAATTTTGGGTCTCACTCCCCCGATTCATCTCCCGGTGCCCTTGCACAATTTCTGGGCTGTGACGTGTAGCTCTCCCAGCAGGTCTACCCACCTGCACACCTCCACCACTGCAGTTGCCACCCGAGCTTACCTAGCTCCTTAACCTAACCTATCTACTGGGGAAGGCCCCTCCTGGCTCTGTCACCCCTCGGTGCCCTCTGGCACTGGGCTACCCGGGTCCGTCCTCCGGATCCTCGGGCCCCATCCACAACTACCGGCTCCCAGAGCCCACCTGCGGCCTCACCTGGCCGACATCCTCACAGTGGTGGAGTGCCCAAACCAACTACACACACTAACAGGCTACACGCCCAGCCATTTCCACAACACTAATGCACCCATCCAAATACCATTCTCTCACCCGCACCACAGATGCCAATATCCAACCACAATTTACCTATACCCTCTACCTAACACTTACACTACCCGCCCCGGGTATTCGTGATGGGGGTCCACTCTTCCCCCATTCACACCTTCGCACCATCCACTCCACTCCACAATTTTCCACCATACTCACTCCACGACCATCCATTCCAAGACTCCATATATTCCACACTCCATGTATTCCACACACCTGTTGGTGCACACCTGTGCACTCACACCTGGTGCCACCTGCACCCTCCTCCTCTTCCTGGACCATTTGGTCAACACCACACGCAATCACTACTACTCCCTCATACACTGCTCCAGTTGCACACCTGTGCAATCACACCTGTTCCTTACACACTTTTCACAATACACTTCTATACACCTTCCACACTCACACGGCATCATCTCATCTAACTACTCCCCTCTGAAACTTGCGCTTCCCAGTCGCCCCTTTAAACTATTGCGCTCCCTCGTCATTATAATCCACACTAATCTACCTGCGTCCCCACTACAGGTATCCTTGTCACTAACTAATCTTAACGTTACCTAATGTCATCTTCTAGGGCCCTACACACAATATCCTAACCCACCCGGGCTAGTTTTCACTGCCATCAACCCCATAAACTAGTGCTCCTTTGCCCCCCCACTGTGAGGGATGGTGGATTGCCATCCCACCACATCGGGGAGGTCCCACTATCAATTTTGCTCACCAAATTTCAGCCAATCAAAAATTTTGCCAATCATCTGCCAATCACCGTACCAATCATCAAATTTTGCCTTTTTCTAATTTTGGGTCCAAAACACTAACCTCATCACCCGTCTACTTATTAGATCCTCTCGGTGCGCCAATTCACGTCTACAGCCCGGCTTCGTACAGCCGAGCAATGAACGCGGGTTCTTTGGTGCCGGCGGCTGGATGCGTCCGGCACTCGGTGCAGGGACGGGGGCTTACCCGTGCCGAGATCCCACGCACCACCTCGGCGCGGAGCCATCCAATTGCCCGATCTCGACCTGCCGGAACGTCTCAATAAAAAGTGGTCGCCATGACGACCCTTCCTATCGGGCTGCCTGCTCCGCCTAGTGGAGCACGGATGCGGCCGTTCAAAGCGAGGCCCAGCGTGGATCGCGTACGGCGGTCCTTTCGAACCCGCCGTGGCTCGGATCCCCGCTGGTTCTCGCGGCACGCGAAGCTGCCCGACGCGCACCAAGGGCCCGATTCGGCTATAAGTCGCTCTAACCGCTAACCCGGTTACCGTCGATGCCTCACCTGCATGCTTACACGCATACGCTACCCCTTTCTTGCTCATACATCCAGCCGTTTCCCTGCTCTTGGTCATTGCACCTTCTCTTACACACCCAGGTACACTCATTCCACTCACAGACTTGGTCACACACCTGACCACCGAACACCTTTGCACACACTCGTCGCTCACACACCTCACCAACACACCTCTTCGCGCCCCCTCCTCGGTCACCTCCTCTGTGACAATCACAGGTGTGCTCTCACTCGCACACCCAACCACGTGCCTCACGACCAACTCAAGTGTGCATTCCCACACACGCTCTACCATTCCAGGTGTGCATCCTTCCATGCCAGGTGTACATCCTCGCTCACCTGTCACAACTAACTCACGCTCCATGCCACTCTCACTACTCTCACCTCCACTCTCGGTCGCGCACTCACCCTTACTCTCGACAGCGCACTCTTTCCTCATGCACCTGTCCGTTACACACCTTTCTCGCGCATCCTCTTGCGCACACTCTTTCGTTACTTCCTCCGTAACACTTACCACACCGCGCTTCCATGTACCCCCTCGCACACACACGTGCTTCGACCAACTCACTCTTGACGGCACACTCTCCCGTTACATCCTCTGTAACACTCCTCACTACGCGCTTCCATGTGCTCCCTCGCACACGCGCTACGACCGACTCACTCTCGACAGCACACTCACTCCTTGGCGTGCACTTTTTCCTCACACACCCCATGGTCAGACATTCCCGCACACCTCGTTTTTCGCACACCAGACCTGTCGCACACTTCACCAACGGCCTCTCACGAACACCCGGGTCCACAACAACCCCCAAGCCGACTGAAGCTCCCCTCACATCATATACATTTCCGAATATATCGCCACTCACCTTGACACCTCGTCTCCGCACCTCCTCTGCCACCTGCAAACTCTTTATTTGGTTAGTGAGCACCTAATCACGATTCGAGCACAGACCTTGTACCAATTCCATCACCTCCTCCTTTATTTCCTTTTTAGTTTCCCTTCGTCTCTTCTTAATTTCACTCACCCCTTCTTCCACCTCCTCTAATTTTTCCTTTACTTCCTTCATCTCCCGGTGCGCCCCCTCTATTTCTTCCTCTAACGCCACCTTAACCGTTTCTATGTGCGTCCTCACCTCTCGGTCCTTCGTCTCCATTACTTCTGTCACCTCCTCCAACTTCTTCGTCAACCCCTCATGTACCATCTGACATTCCTTCTGTGTCACTATTAATTTGTTTTTAATGTCTTTTTGTGTCGCTTTTAACCCCCCGATTATTGCCGTGTTCTTTTCCACTTGGTCCACTAGTTCCATTTGTCCCACTGTCAGCTGTTCTACTCCCTTCGTCAGACCCTCTATTCCCCCTTGTAACCTCGCCGTATTATTCCTCACCTCTTTCTCTATACGCTTTTCGCCTCGCTTTACCTCCTCGCGTACCCCCGAGACCTCCTCACTCACACCTCATCGTATCTCCTCTTTCATCTCCTCCATCTCTTTTGTAGATGCCACCCTCATCTGTCCCAATTCATCCCTCTGAGCATCCAATTTACTTTCTAACCCGATTTTCATCTCCTCTAACTGATTCTCCTGGGCAGCCATTCTATTTTCCACCCCCGTTAACCCATGTTTCACCCCTTCTATCCCATTGTCTAACCCCTCAAATTTCTTGTCTAATCCCTTAAAATTATTGTCTAGCCCCTCAAATTTAGCTTCTAGCCGTTCCCCCATTTCTCCCATTTTGCCCCCCATTTCCCCCATTTTGCCCCCCATTTCGCCCCCCAATCGCTTACTATCAGCCCTTGCTTCGTCCCTCATTGCCCCCATTTGCTCACTCTGAGCATCCATCCGATTCCCCATTTGTCCCATTCGCTCACCCTGAGCATCCATTTTTGCCATCATTTGAATCATAAAGACTCGCATGTACTCTGGCATATCTGGCTCGGCTGCCGCGACCACGTGCGCAGCGCAATTTGATGCTGCTACGGTCACGGGCGCGGCAAAATTTGGTGCCGCTACAACCACGTGTGTGAGGACGCCATTTTGTGCGTCTGATACTCCCTCAACCGCCTCCTCATTGCTCCCCTCCATTTGATCCTGGGTTACTCCTAACCCCTCCTCTAGCTCACCCACCGGCATCCGATCGCCTTGACCAGCCATGGCGCGATTTCAAAATTCGGGTTTTCCTTTACAACAACACAAATTTCCAGCACTTTAATTTTGAGCGCGTTAAGCGCGCTTCGGGTCCGTATCCCACTCCCAGACACCAACTGTTGCGGACGCGGTTAAAGATGTTATTTTACCGAGCGGTTGGTATTACCGCGACCGAACAGTTATTCCCCGATTAGAACCCGATTCCACCCAAGCGTTGGCCGGATCGCACCGCGGCTGCTCAATGAGGGAAAAGACTAAAACGACGAATGCAAAGAGGAAGACGAAGGCAAAGAAAGGTTTGGAAATACTACTAAATTTATTTACTATTTACACACATAAGCAAAAAGAAAGCAGTCACGTTTATTTACAGCACATAAGACGCAGGTGACACAGTGAAAATACTAGCTTACCTACAGTCTTAATTAACCCAGGACAGAACAAACAAAAGACAGACTCACGCGGGGAATGATGACAGGAATCGCAGGAGGTGGATGGCTGGAGGTGAACGCTTGGTGGAGCTTTGGTGGAGGTGAACGCTTGGTGGAGGTGAACGCTTGGTGGAGCCAATGCGGAGCTTGGTGGAGGTGAACACTTGGTGGAGGTGAACGCTTGGTGGAGCCAACGCGGAGCTTGGTGGAGCCTTGATGGAGGTGAACGCTTGGTGGAGCCAACGCGGAGCTTGGTGGAGCCTTGGTGGAGGTGAACGCTTGGTGGAGCCAACGCGGCTGGTGGGGAGTTGGTGTGACGGGTTCTCTCTCCTTCCCTCACAAGCTTCAGGACTCTTTCTCTCTCTTTCTTAGTCCCACCCAGTCCAACAACTTCCTCTCTTGCTTAGTCCAACTCAAGGCCTTTCTGTCTTCTGATCTCCTCCCTCCTCGACTCTCTCCGTGGGCCTCTGCCTCGGGTTATATAAGCCCCACCCTTGACCCTTTGCGAACCTCCCCAAAACGTTCTCTCTCCGCCCTCTAAAGCCAACCCCTCGTTCTGGGTTGGTCGGCAAGGGCTGGTTCACTCCTCCCCTCTATGACGAGGTGGGGACCCGCCTTTCTTCCCCAACCCTGCCTCGTGGTCAATGGCGGATGAAGGGAAAACCGCCCAAAATGCAGTTGGCAATTGACGAAAAGGGGGAACGGAGGTTTTGGGAATGGGGATGAAGGGAATCTATCTCTTTCACTTGGTGCAATGGGGTACTTCTATTAATGGGAGACACAGCCTTACCCTAAAACACAGAATAAGATATAACTATCGAACAGGGGTATTCTATGATTGGCTGACGTGTATGCTTGTGGACTAATTATGGGACGCCCTTTTGACCTTTACACAGCTCCGGAGGCAGGAGGCGCAGACTCAAGCAATATTCATCACCAATTTACCACAATACAACACAATCAAAAAAATACAGTCCTCATATCCGCAACAATATATATGTGTGTGTGTGTGTGTGTGTGTGTATATATGTGTGTGTGTGTGTGTGCGTGTGTGTGTGTGTGTATATATATATATATATATGTGTGTGTGTGTGTGTGTGTGTGTGTGTATGTATATATATGTGTGTGTGTGTGTGTGTGTGTGTGTGTGTGTGTGTGTGTGTGTGTGTGTGTGTGTGTGTGTGTGTGTGTGTGTGTGTTGTACTTGTAGTAGGATAATAAGAGTTCTATCACAGTTTCCATTTTCACACTCTCTTCACTCCCACTCCCCAAGACTATATAACCACATATTCACATGAGCCATTCACTACATAGTCATATTACCTTCATAGGAACTTATTCACATACAGTAGTATACTTCCAATAACAACTTCATCAAATAGCTACATCGCTAAATAGTCATGACATGTTTTGCATAACCAAATACAAAATAAAGATAACTTGGTTTGTGATAATTTTATTTCAAAGACAAATTTGTGATACCTTGGCATGCTTCTGTCCCACTTGTCTGAATACACCGTGATTATGATACCCCCTGCTCACAAAATACCAGTTGATATCTCGAGACGTTTGAAAAAGATGTACAGAACGTACTTTATCAAATAGTCATAAGACGTCGTAAACATAACGCAAAAATAATATATTTGAAAACAAAATCATTCATATGTATCAAGTGTGTATTTTTTACCTTTGAATGGAAAAATGGCAAGGGAATGGAAATATTGTCAGGCTTTTGATAACTTTGATAACAACTTTTATTTTAACAAGCTTTTGATAAGAAATAACAATTCATAAAGGGATTCTGTTCATATGGGGGAGAAAATATATGATGATATAATTACTTGTCAGATTCGTCATTCTACCTGTTCAAAGAGCTCGTAGAGAACATTTAGAAGCTAAAAAACAACAGAAATGGCTTCAAGTATAACGCACCAAACAATCAAATTCTATTATTTGCCGTTTTTGACCGAAGATTTATTTTAAATATAAAATCGTTTCATAAATATATCGTAGGGAAATAGAACCACCACCAAACACTATTTGCGTGATGTTTGTGATGTCGACTTCCAAATATCTCATTATAAACGACCCTTAACTACCAGAAATCACCAAAATCTGTTCAATTCTTCCTCGTCGCACACCCGACCTCTCCACCAAGTTTCGTCCGAATCCGTCCATAACGTTTTGAGATATCCTGTTCACAGACAAACAAACAGATAAATGAAAAATCACTCATAGAGCGACACTTGGCAAAACAGAACAAAGTAGAATGGCACTCGGTAGAGCATCCTTTTGACCTAAAAATAATGAGTGATTGAATTCAGTGGCCTGATGTGCAAATCGTCTTCAAATTTTCACTTAATCGGATGAAAATTGACAATTTTATAAATTTGGCCTATGTTGACCTTTTGGCCTACGTTGACCTCACAAATAGTTGGTGGTTGATTTCAGTTAGCTGATATGCAAATCCTATTAAAATTTCATGTCAAAAGGATGAAAATTGAGGATTTTATTCATTTGAAAAATAGTGGTTGACCTTTGGCCTATGTTGCCCTCAAAAAAAGTTGGTGGTTGAATTCAGTTAGCTGATATGTTAAGCCAATTCAAATTTCAAGTCAATCGGATGAAAATTGAGGATTTTAGAAATTTGGAAAAAAAGTGGTTGACCTTTGACCTATGTTGACCTATTGAACTTTTGACCTCAAAAATATAAAGGATTTTGTAGGACCACGAACTCTACCGTTTGGTGAAGTTTCGTGAAGATCGCTTTTAAATAGTAACCTGTAGGCCTGTATAAGTGAGTGGACAGACAAACACACAAACACAAACACACAAACTGGAGTGATTAACATCGCTGTTAAAAAATTTTTTTGCCAGGTAACAGAGGCCTACCTTCAGCAGAGGTAATGATTTATTTTGGGTAAGTGAAGAACCATTGCCAGAGATAACAATATAATTAAGATATAATGAATATGAAGGTAAGACTGGGCATCCTCCATCGTGGTGCAGATCCAGAAATCCAGAAACATCACTTTAATGCTTCAGTTAATCATCTATCTATAATTCCAGTAATCTCTGTACGTCTGTACGTCTGTACGTTTGTCTGTGACCGCTGTTTCTCGACAACTACCGGTCCGATATACTTGAAACTTGCCAGGTATATTGCTGGGGACCCGAGGATGTGCCTTTTCAAGGTTTGAAATTAATCGGACAAGTACTTACCGAGCTATGGCGATTTAGCCGTTCGCCGTTCGCTTTGCCGTTGCGAATGGACCAAACCATTCATGTAAATAGAGGGGGGGGGGTTCTGTGGTCGTTCGCTTTGGCTTTGCGAATGGACCAAACCATTCATGTAAATAGAGGGGGGGGGTTCTGTGGTCGTTCGCTTTGGCTTTGCGAATTCTCTGTACGTCTGTACGTCTGTACGTTTGTCTGTGACCGCTGTTTCTCGACAACTACCGGTCCGATATACTTGAAACTTGCCAGGTATATTGCTGGGGACCCGAGGATGTGCCTTTTCAAGGTTTGAAATTAATCGGACAAGTACTTACCGAGCTATGGCGATTTAGCCGTTCGCCGTTCGCTTTGCCGTTGCGAATGGACCAAACCATTCATGTAAATAGAGGGGGGGGGGGGTTCTGTGGTCGTTCGCTTTGGCTTTGCGAATGGACCAAACCATTCATGTAAATAGAGGGGGGGGGGGGTTCTGTGGTCGTTCGCTTTGGCTTTGCGAATGGACCAAACCATTCATGTAAATAGAGGGGGGGGGGGGTTCTGTGGTCGTTGCGAATGGACCAAACCATTGTTTTTTTTTTGCAGTTATTTTTTTTTTGCAGTTTTTTTTTTTTTTGCAAGGAACGGGCACCCACGTACGGGCACGTCCTAGCTTATATATAGTACGGGCATGCCCTAGTCTATCTATAATTCCAGTAATCTCTGTGTGTGTGTGTGTCTGTGTGTTTGTTTGTCTGTGACCGCTGTTTCTCGACAACCACGGGTCCGATATACTTGAAACTTGCCAGGTATATTGCTGGGGACCTGAGGATGTGCCTTTTCAAGGTTTCATATTAATCGGAGAAGTAGTTACCGAGCTATGGCGATTTATTTACCAACCGTTCGCTTTGGCTTTGCGAATGGACCAAACCATTTCATGTAAATAGAGGGGGGGGTTCTACCGTACTCGCAAGCCGTTCGCTTTGGCTTTGCGAATGGACCAAACCATTTCATGTAAATAGAGGGGGGGGTTCTGTGGTCGTTACTGCCACGTGGTTTCAAAGTTTTTTTGTTGTTGTTGTTGTTTGCACGCATGTTTTTTTGCACCCACGTACGGGCACGCCCTAGTCTCTATATAATTCCAGCAATCTCTGTGTGTGTGTGTGTGTGTGTGTCTGTCTGTATGTATGTATGCGACCGCTGTTTCTCGACAACTACCGGTCCGATATACTTGAAACTTGCCAGGTATATTGCTGGGGACCCGAGGATGTGCCTTTTCAAGGTTTGAAATTCATCGGACAAGTGGTTCCCAAGGTATGGTCACCGTACTCGCAAGCCGTTCGCTTTGGCTTTGCGAATGGACCAAACCATTTCATGTAAATAGAGGGGGGGGGGGTTCTGTGGTCGTTACTGCCACGTGGTTTCAAAGTTGCCAATGGACCAAACCATTTCATGTAAATAGAGGGGGGGGGGTTCTGTGGTCGTTACTGCCACGTGGTTTTAAAGTTTTTTTTTGTTGTTGTTGTTTGCACGCATGTTTTTTTGCACGCACGTACGGGCAAGCACGTACGGGCAAGCACGTACGTGCGGGCACGCCCTAGTATTAATAATGGTTTTAGCCGCGTCGCAGACGCTGCTAATAGAGTGCCCTCTGCTGTTGTTGTTGTTCTTCTTGTTCTTCTTCTTCTTGTTCTTGTTCTTGCAGAGAAGACAAAACCTCAAAGCTCCACCCATTCTGGGAACCATAGCTCCACCCATTTTGGGAGAGGCTTCATATTAAAGCGCGGCGTTACGCGCGCTGCTTGCGAGCAAGGAGGAAGCGGCCAAGCGGTAACTTATAAGCGTCTTTATTTCAGGAGCTCACTGTAACACTAGCGCGCTCCGGGCTGCGCGCCCCGTGTATATCCTCAGGCCACGCCTACCCCTCGGGCGTGGCCGCCGCCCACTTGGTGCGCGGAATGATGTCACCACGCCAGTGGACTTTCGTGCCCGCCACAATATAAACAAATATCCACCATTTTATTAACTCGCATAGCTTTGAGGCCTGTTTTGTAGGCCCGTGGTGTCTTCCTCACTCACACAGTTTTATTTCAAATCAAATTCGATATATCATTTCATTTTTCACAGTCGCTAACATAGTTTTAGACTCGGTTGAAAAAAAACGGGAAGAAAATCCGATGAAAGTTGCCCTTTATAGAACGAAATGAATTCTCAAAGGCCTGTAACTTCAAGTCCATTGAGATATTTTTTTTTTAAATCGCGGCATGGTCAGTCAGACACCGCCCGAAATAACAGACGGGAAAATGCCGAGATATATATATTTTGTTTAATCTATCTATAATTCCACTAATCTCTGTGTGTATGTTTGTATGTATGTTTGTATGTATGTTTGTCTGTGACCGCTGTTTCTCGACAACTACCGGTCCGATATACTTGAAACTTGCCAGGTATATTGCTGGGGACCCGAGGATGTGCCTTTTCAAGGTTTTAAATTAATCGCAGAAGTAGTTACCGAGCTATGTCCAAAAAACGATTCAACCAATCAGAGAGCAGCGAGCTATCACGTGTGCCGAACGTGGCGAACAGACTCTGCCTCGGATGGCACATTTGAGAGCGTATTCATTTATTTCCCGTCGGCAAACTATGTTGCCGTTAAACTATGTTTTAAAACTAATTAAAACTAATTTGCGATTCATCGTATTCATCGCTTCACATTTGCGACAGTGAAGACTTCACTTCCGGCAGCCAATCACAGAACGCGTTGTTGCGAGCCCGAGAGCCTGCGCCATTACGGTTCGTAATTCGATTTCTTCCGGAGAAAATAACAATTTCTCTATTTCTTATGCGCATTATTTCTCCCAATTCAGTCAGAGCGAAGGGCGGAAGCGAAGAGCGTTGTTTTTTTTGTTTACGGGCGTACGGGCGGGGTAGAGCGTACGGGTAGCGTTTATTTTTTTTTTTGGCAAGGAACGGGCACCCACGTACGGGCATGCCCTAGTCTATCTATAATTCCAGTAATCTCTGTGTGTGTGTGTGTCTGTGTGTTTGTTTGTCTGTGACCGCTGTTTCTCGACAACCACGGGTCCGATATACTTGAAACTTGCCAGGTATATTGCTGGGGACCTGAGGATGTGCCTTTTCAAGGTTTCATATTAATCGGAGAAGTAGTTACCGAGCTATGGCGATTTATTTACCAACCGTTCGCTTTGGCTTTGCGAATGGACCAAACCATTTCATGTAAATAGAGGGGGGGGGGTTCTACCGTACTCGCAAGCCGTTCGCTTTGGCTTTGCGAATGGACCAAACCATTTCATGTAAATAGAGGGGGGGGGGGTTCTGTGGTCGTTACTGCCACGTGGTTTCAAAGTTTTTTTTTGTTGTTGTTGTTTGCACGCATGTTTTTTTGCACCCACGTACGGGCACGCCCTAGTCTCTATATAATTCCAGCAATCTCTGTGTGTGTGTGTGTGTGTGTATGTCTGTCTGTATGTATGTATGCGACCGCTGTTTCTCGACAACTACCGGTCCGATATACTTGAAACTTGCCAGGTATATTGCTGGGGACCCGAGGATGTGCCTTTTCAAGGTTTGAAATTAATCGGACAAGTGGTTCCCAAGGTATGGTCACCGTACTCGCAAGCCGTTCGCTTTGGCTTTGCGAATGGACCAAACCATTTCATGTAAATAGAGGGGGGGGGGGGTTCTGTGGTCGTTACTGCCACGTGGTTTCAAAGTTGCCAATGGACCAAACCATTTCATGTAAATAGAGGGGGGGGGTTCTGTGGTCGTTACTGCCACGTGGTTTCAAAGTTTTTTTTTGTTGTTGTTGTTTGCACGCATGTTTTTTTGCACGCACGTACGGGCAAGCACGTACGGGCAAGCACGTACGTGCGGGCACGCCCTAGTATTAATAATGGTTTTAGCCGCGTCGCAGACGCTGCTAATAGAGTGCCCTCTGCTGTTGTTGTTGTTCTTCTTGTTCTTCTTCTTCTTGTTCTTGCAGAGAAGACAAAACCTCAAAGCTCCACCCATTCTGGGAACCATAGCTCCACCCATTTTGGGAGAGGCTTCATATTAAAGCGCGGCGTTACGCGCGCTGCTTGCGAGCAAGGAGGAAGCGGCCAAGCGGTAACTTATAAGCGTCTTTATTTCAGGAGCTCACTGTAACACTAGCGCGCTCCGGGCTGCGCGCCCCGTGTATATCCTCAGGCCACGCCTACCCCTCGGGCGTGGCCGCCGCCCACTTGGTGCGCGGAATGATGTCACCACGCCAGTGGACTTTCGTGCCCGCCACAATATAAACAAATATCCACCATTTTATTAACTCGCATAGCTTTGAGGCCTGTTTTGTAGGCCCGTGGTGTCTTCCTCACTCACACAGTTTTATTTCAAATCAAATTCGATATATCATTTCATTTTTCACAGTCGCTAACATAGTTTTAGACTCGGTTGAAAAAAAACGGGAAGAAAATCCGATGAAAGTTGCCCTTTATAGAACGAAATGAATTCTCAAAGGCCTGTAACTTCAAGTCCATTGAGATATTTTTTTTTTAAATCGCGGCATGGTCAGTCATACACCGCCCGAAATAACAGACGGGAAAATGCCGAGATATATATATTTTCTTTAAATCGCGGCATGGTCAGTCATACACCGCCCGAAATAACAGACGGGAAAATGCCGAGATATATTAAAAATTCGTCCATTTGATGACGATCGTCACGATGAAATATTTAATTTATACGTCGTCACAATAATGTGGAGAGAGGAGCATAGCTTCGTTCACGTGTCGCGACACACGAGAAATTGCCGAGATATATTTTGTTTAAATCGCGGCATGGTTAGTCATACACCGCCTGAAATAACAGACGGGAAATTGCCGAGATATATTTTCACTTTGCACAAAAATAACATCAAGTAATCGAATCAATAGGAATGTCCTGTGTCTATAACATCGACGTTATAGGCACAGCTGCATCTAGGCATTGTGTAACATCGACGCGGCTTTTGTTTTAATTAAAACTTTTTGTACTTGTTTTTGTATACAATGTTAAGGCTCATGGAAGAGTTGGAACGCAGAATGGATCTGCATGCAACATATAAATGAACAGCAGGTGAAGGGGGGAAAATGGAAATACCAACAGTGGAGTGGAGGGAGAAAATAGATGGAGACGTACAAACAAGGGATGTGGGTAACGATGAGGGATAGGGGAGAAGGGAAGGGGTGGACACGATGGATACAGAAGCACATTTTTTGAGGGAAGGTGTAGTTTAACGGGTATAGAAAAAAATCATGGTATTGGATGGGGGATGATCTGAGACAGTGGGGAACGGCTGCCTTAAAGACCTGGAGGGAAGAATGAGATTGAAAAGAGTGTAGAACGTTATTCCACAGGTGGGGAAAAAGAGGAGCAAACAAGTAGAGCTACATTCAAAGTACACTGCCCCCATGGCAAATAAATAAATAACATATCCTTCAGCACGCGGCACATGGAGACGCATTTGGGAGGGAGCCGTGGGCAATAAATTGATTGAATAATTGTGTAATTCAAATAAATAAATAATAATCATAAAATAAATAATTTCTTAATCAATTGGCGAATAGCATACCTACATCACCAGTGTTTCATCCGAAGCTGTAACTTTTTGTAAATTAATTAAATAACTAGTTGATTTAAAAAAAAAAATAATAAATCGATTAATTGACGAATCAATAAATCAAAAATGTCCTTTACAGCCACATCCCCATGTCACTGTCATGTCTGAATATCACCTTCCGAGCTCAAAAGGTGCCTGAGATATTGCCCAGATGAGAAAGAAAATAAACAAGTGATTAATAATTAAAATAAATAAATAATAATCGTAAAATAATTAAATAATTAATCAATTGGCTAATAGAATACCGAAACCACCACCGTTTCATTTGAATGTGCAACTTTTTGAAAATTAATTAAATATGTGACCAATGGAATAATTGAATAATTAATTGATTAATTGATTAATCAACAAAATAAAAATACCCTTTACAGCCAAATTACTTGGTCATTGTCATGTCCAAATATCAGCTTCCGAGCTCAAAAGGTGCTTGACATATTGCCCAGATGAGAAAGGAAATAAATAATGAATGAATGAATCGATAATAATTAAATAACTATTCAATTATTTGATCAATCAAAAAATTAAAAATAGCGTTTTGCCAAAGCACTTGCTTTCACTGTTTGTTAGTGGAGAATGGAGGGGGGGTGGGGCGGGGGGGGGGGGGGGTTGGGGAGGATGGTTTGAGTATAATCGTCGATGTAGAAGAGAAGGCTCTGTTTGTTGATGGGGGGGGGGGGGGGTGAACAGTAGGGTTTATAGTCATACATGTAGGGTAGGGGGCTCTGTTTGTTGAGGGGGGGGGGAGCAGTAGGGTTTATAGTCATTCATGTAGGGTAGAAGGATCTGTTTGTTGTGGGGGGGGGGGGAGCAGGAGGGTTTATAGTCATTCATGTAGAGTAGAAGGATCTGTTTGTTGAGGGGGGGGGGGTGCAGTAGGGCTTATAGTCATTCATGCAGGGTAGAAGGATCTGTTTGTTGAGGGGGGGGTGCAGTAGGGCTTATAGTCATCCATGCAGGGTAGAAGGATCTGTTTGTTGAGGGGGGGGGGGTTGCAGTAGGGTTTATAGTCATCCATGCAGGGTAGAACGATCTGTTTGTTGAGGGGGGGGGTGCAGTGGGGTTTATAGTCATTCATGCAGGGTAGAAGGATCTGTTTGTTGAGGGGAGGGGGTGCAGTAGGGTTTATAGTCATTCATGCAGGAGTAGAAGGATCTGTTTGTTGAGGGGAGGGGGTGCAGTAGGGTTTATAGTCATTCATGCAGGGTAGAAGGATCTGTTTGTTGAGGGGGGGGGGTGCAGTAGGGTTTATAGTCATTCATGCAGGGTAGAAGGATCTGTTTGTTGAGGAGGGGGGGGGTGCAGTGGGGTTTATAGTCATCCATGCAGGGTAGAAGGATCTGTTTGTTGAGGGGAGGGGGTGCAGTAGGGTTTATAGTCATTCATGCAGGAGTAGAAGGATCTGTTTGTTGAGGGGGGGGGTGCAGTAGGGTTTATAGTCATTCATGCAGGGTAGAAGGATCTGTTTGTTGAGGAGGGGGGGGGGGTGCAGTGGGGTTTATAGTCATCCATGCAGGGTAGAAGGATCTGTTTGTTGAGGAGGGGGGGGTTGCAGTAGGGTTTATAGTCATCCATGCAGGTTAGAACGATCTGTTTGTTGAGGGGGGGGGGGTGCAGTGGGGTTTATAGTCATCCATGCAGGGTAGAAGGATCTGTTTGTTGAGGGGAGGGGGTGCAGTGGGGTTTATAGTCATTCATGCAGGGTAGAAGGATCTGTTTGTTGAGGAAGGGGGGGTTGCAGTAGGGTTTATAGTCATTCATGCAGGGTAGAAGGATCTGTTTGTTGAGGGGGGGGGGGGTTGCAGTAGGGTTTATAGTCATTCATGCAGGGTAGAAGGATCTGTTTGTTGAGGAGGGAGGGGGGGGGTGCAGGAGGGTTTCTAGTCATTCATGTGGGGTAGAAGGACCTGTTCATCACTTGATGAGTCTTGTTCACCATATAAAACGGCCCAAGTTGTCGGATGATGTGAACAGGTGCAATAGGTGTGTAAGGGGCGAAAAACTCCCAGATTCGAGGAGGAGGCCCAGTTTGATGATATGTCATTATGGCCTCTTCACACAAAGGTTCCCCATCGTCATTTACAATCTTACCTGTTAACAATGACACACACATCAGGTGATCTCATGCTGTGGTTATGAGCTGGGTGGTGCAGCATTATGGAGTGTACATAGTTTTCTTTCCTTCAAGCTATCACGTCTTTCAGCTGTAATTGGAAGGAACAACCAATCAGTTCTCACCTAATCAATTATCTCAATGTGTAGCTCGGATTCTATAATTAGTAACCCCTCTGCCTTTCGAGCCAAACAAAGCTGCGTATAAAGCAACCGAGATAACCTGCACAAGGTAAGCACTTCATGGATAATTGATTAGGTGAGAGCTGATTGGTTGTTCCCTTCAATTACGGCTGACAGACGTGATTGGGCCCGTTGGTTTTTATGTCTTGACTTGTAGAAAATTTCCATAAAACAATTAAAAAGAACCTCAAAGATTTTCTTTAATGGCCGAAGCCTTTTTTCCTCCAAAGGTGGACGGACGTTATGTTTTCAGCCCTGTCTGTTTGTTTGTCCGTTTGTTTGTTTGTGAACACGATGTCTCAAAACGTTGTGGACGGATTCGGACGAAATTTGGCAGAGATGTAGCGAATGTGACGAGGACCAAATGATTCGATTTTGGTGAAGATCCGGATTCGGATTCGGCTACTAGAATGCTAAAGTGATTCTTCACCATTGGGAGATCGGGCCAAAAACGATACACAGCAGGATATCTCAAAAGGTTGTGGACGGATTTGGACGAAACGTGTTGGACAGGTTGTGTGTCTGACAAGGAAGAATATATTCGATTTTGGTGAAGAACTGAATATGGATTCAGATATGAGAATTACTTAATTTTCTCAGTGATTCTTCATCATTACGAGATCGGGCCAAAAACGATACACAGCAGGATACCTCAAAAAGTTGTCGACGGATTTGGACGAAACTTGGTGAACCGGTTGTGTGTGTGACAAGGACGAATCGATTCAATTTCGGTGAAGATCCGGATTCTGATCCGGCTACTAGAATGTTTTAAGTGATTTTTCACCATTGGGAGATCGGGCCAAAAACGATACATAGCAGGATATGTCAAAGAGTTGTGGACGCATTTGGACGAAACTTGGTGGATCGGTTGTGTGTGTGACGAGGACGAATCGATTCAATTTCGGTGAAGATCCGGATTCGGATCCGGCTACTAGAATGTTTTAAGTGATTCTTCACCATTGGGAGATCGGGCCAAAAACGATACACAGCAGGATACCTCAAAAAGTTGCGGACGGATTTGGACGAAACTTGTTGGACAGGTTGTGTGTCTGACAAGGAAGAACATATTCGATTTTGGTGAAGAACTGAATATGGATTCGGATGTGAGAATTATTTAATTTCCTAGTGATTTTTCACCATTGGGAGATCGGGCCAAAAACGATACATAGCAGGATACCTCAAAAAGTTGTGGACGGATTTGGACGAAACTTGGTGAACCGGTTGTGTGTGTGAAAGGACGAATCGATTCAATTTCGGTGAAGATCCGGATTCGGATCCGGCTACTAGAATGTTTTAAGTGATTTTTCACCATTGGGAGATCGGGCCAAAAACGATACACAGCAGGATACCTCAAAAAGTTGTGGACGGATTCGGACGAAACTTGGTGGACAGGTTGAATGTCTGATAAGGAAGAATCGATTCAATTTCGGTGAAGATCCGGATCCGGATCCGGCTCGTCGAATGTTTAAATGTTTCATCACCATTGGGTGATATGGCCAACCAGGTGGAGGTATGCTCTCTACTGAGTGCCGTTCTAGTTTTATTATAAGAAAGGTAAAAAACATCAGAGTCAAACTGCAAATCAAAACCATAATCACACAAATGAGAACAATAAATAAAAACAAGTAAATAACCATAAAGTAAACAAAAGTCCAGCCGTTAATAGATCCAGACCAACAAATGAAAAACCCAAAACTCACTTCTCCAGCGTTTATCCCCTTTGCTTCTATCGCCAGTGAAGACTTTCATTGCACCCCTCCGAAACGTTATCAAACGGATCTCTTTTTTTTTCTTTTTTTTTTGTATACCAGATCGAGGCTCGTGTAAGAGCTAACATTAATCACTTAAAAACAAACTGACACATAAAACATAACATAAAGGGAGCGGGACACAAGAGGGGGAGAGAGAGGGAAGCACAAAAGTACAACAGTAGAGAACAGGGACATCGGGATATCTGTGGGAGGGAGAGGGCTTGGGGGGGGGGGGGAGGCGTGGGTAGGGGTTTGGGAGTGGGAGGGCGATAAAACACATGGACATTGCTCGGACTTCCAGGAAAGAAGTTGGTATTTCAAAAAAGTGGATCTGGGGTAAATTAGCGGGGGTAGAAAAGATCAAGGTTTTGGATGGGGGAAGATAAGAGATGGTGGTGAACAGCTGTTTTAAAGACCTGGAGGGAGGAGTGGGATTGAAGGGAGTGAGGGAGTTTGTTCCAGAGGCGGGAGAAAAGAGGAATGAAGGAGTGAAGGTGAGCAGAGAGCCGAGATTTTGGCAGTTTAACCATAAGAGGGTTGCTGGCAGATCTTGTGCGACCTGAAGGAATATTTGGGGGACAGAGCCCAGAGAGAGATGGGGGAGCAAGGCCGGAGAGGAGTCGGTAGAAGATGGAAAGACCACCTACCTGCCTGTGTTCAGTAAGTGAAAGGCCCTCTGAGTTAGCTTCATCGCGGGATATTCCAATGATTCTGAATACTTTGGTTTCAACACCGTGAAGACGAGCTAGGTGTGAGGCAGGAGCACCAGCCCAGAGGGGAGAGCAGTATTCCATTGACCTGCGGATGAAAGCCTTTTATGTGGTGAGGAGCTCAGGTGTGCCAAGGAAGTACTTCGCACGACGGAGGATGCCCAGTCGGCGACTGGCTTTGGAGGCCAGCTTCGAAATGTGGTTTTCCCAGGAAAGATCATGGCAGATAGTGAGACCCAAAAGCTTGAGCGACAGAATTTGTTGGAGAGGATTGTTGAGAAAGTGGATGGGAGGGTTTTCCAGTCGGTCAAGGGGAGAGACATAGTAAGAGTGTGAGATTTGTCAGGATTTCTGATAAATATCTCTGATTTGAATATCTCAAGAAACCAATTCGGTAATAAATGTTAGATTTTCTTTAATCATTCAAAACTTTCAAATCTCCCCCTCACCCCTCTCCTTCAAAACTCCACCCCCCCTCCCAGTCACCATTTTTCTTCAAATCTCCCCTCTCACCTCTCCTCCTCCTCCTCAAAGTTGCCTCTTAACTCCTCCACAAAACTGCCTCCTCACCACTTCTTCTCCCTTCAAACAGATGCCTCCACAATCCACATTCTCCAACATTCCACTTCACTCTGCCACCCCTCAAACAACTCCTCACTGTGCTTCATTCCATCACAATCAAACCTTTTGTCCTCCTCATCCTTCCCCTTCTCCTAGCTCTCCTACAATCTACGACAAAGTGTCAACAGTTCTGCCTACCTCCCCCTCTCCTCCCTCATCTTTCCCTACCAATCCCCTTCCTTGTCCTGCATCCGTTGCTCCCCGTCCCTCTTCCTGAAATGTATGGACCTCAAACATCCGGGGCCTTCGTTCAAACTTAACTGATCTCTCCAAACAGGTTGCTTCTGACAAACCAGACGTGATCTGCTTAACAGAAACTTTCCTCCTTCAAGATGTCTCTGATTCCTTAATTTATCTTGCTGGTTACTCCCTTCTCTGATGTGATAGACCTGAGCCTCGTCCAGGTGGTGGAGTTGCTATCTTTTTTAAATACTCTCTTCCTCACTCTCCCTGCACTGCCCTCTCTCCACCTCAACCCCCAGGAGAACCTGTGGCTACGGCTTCCTCTCCGCTCCCACCTCTTGTTCATATGTGTTCTGTACCGTCCACCAAACAGTGATGACTCCATTTACATCTCAATGTCTGACAACATGGACCAACTTCTATCCACTCATCTCAACTCTCTCTTCCTCATATGTGGTGACTTCAACTGTCATCATGCCAGCTGGTTGGGTGTGGGTACCTCTCTCACCAGCCATGGAACCTCAGCAAAGGACTTCTGTGACTCACTGAGACTGACACAATCTGTCAATTTCCCGACCCGGATCTCAGTCAACGGAGCATCTTCTCTTCTAGATTTGGTCATGATAAACTTCCCTGCAAATGTCTGCTGTTCTTCTTCTGCTCCAATGGGTTCATCTGATCATTTCCTTGTTAAAGTGGACATCTCTCTGGCCATTCTCAGAGACCCTCCTCAGCATAGACGAGTCTGGCATTTCACTCAGGCCGACTGACATGGTCTTCAAGCAGCCATCAATCATCTGGACTGGTCTCCCATCTCTACCGCCTCTGACATCAACTCTTCCTGGGAATTCTTCCAAAGTAAACTGCTCTCTCTCTCATGCACAGATTTATTCCATCTCGTCATCAGTTGTATTACCCTTCCTCCCGTCCATGGCACACTGAATCTTGTGGTGAGGCAGTTGCCATGAAACAACTTTCCTCTTGCCAATGAAAGTCAATCTCCGTTCCTTTCACAAATCTCGGATCAAGTGTGTGTCCACCCTACGGAGAGCCAGGAAACAATATCTCTCCGTTCTCAAGGCCGAACTCTCTTATCTGTCTCCCTCTTCCAAATCCTGGTGGCGTCTGGTCAAACCTGTCTCTGGTGTTTGTTCCCCTCGCATCCTCTCCCTTACCTCAAACGGCTACACAGCTGACTCCGCACGTGAAAAAGCTGAATGTCTCCACTCTGTGCGTGCCTCAAAATGATGTGTCCCAAACCCGTTTCTCTCTGTACCCACCATACCCAGTCGAACACAGCTGCTCCTGGACTCTGTGTGCTTCTCTCCTGATAAGGTGGAGAAGTTTCTGTCAAACCACGACTCTGATTCTGCAACTGGACCAGAAAGCATCAGCTCTCGGGTCATAAAATCCTGCTCTGCCACTCTTTCACACCCTTTCTCTGCTCTCTTCACCCTCTCTTTTGCTCAAAATCATCTTCCATCTGCTTGGAAATCAGCCAACATTACCACTTTACACAAAAAACAAGCATCTGAGTATTGCGCTGCAATACATGTCCCCTACCGGCAGTCTGTCGTCCGGAAAACTGTTGGGGAAATTACCAAGGGTTATTCACCCACAGGTTCTGAATCGTTCCCAATCGCTAAATACCTCAGGACGGGCTCACCTGTGATTCACACTCGGGACTTCGATGTATACACCTTGCAGACAGGTCAGCAGAAGCACGAGAAAATGAGTTGTTGATAAAGAACCTTTCGAGTCGCTAAATATCAGTAAGTTATTATATTTTCCGGTTCATGATCAATGATCGATGTGTATATATATATGTTGCTCGGCTTGGCTCCACCCCTCCCGAAAGCGCACGCTGTGTCGCGCTGTTGACGTTCGCGGGCATGCGGTGCGGCTTGAGGAGAACTCTAGAATAAACAAAGTGCCATAACTTTGTCAAAAATGATCGAAACGTCGTAAAGTTCGAACTTGATCTGTAACTTATCATGAGGAAACAATGTACAAAGTTTGAAATAATTATCGTTAAGAGTTTAGAAAAAAAGTCCGGAGAACTGTTCTTTGCGTGACTGATGGACTGACGGACTGACAGACGGAGGGACGGCGTGCAAACCTATAGTCCCCTCCGGTGTACACCGGTAGGGGACTAATAAGTAAAAACTGATCATTGCAACTGCAGACCAATCAGCCTGCTCCCAATCATCAGCAAAGTCATGGAATCCATCATTGCTTCTGATATTAAATCCTTCCTCTTCTCCAATGGCTTGATCTCTGATCATCAATTTGGATTCAGACCAGTTCACTCTACTCTGGACAAGCTGCTTCTACTGTCTCAACAACGGATGGAGCTTCCTCAACACCAAACTGGAAATCAGAGCCATCTGCCTTGACATATCTTGTGCCTTCGATACTGTCTGGCACCCCGCCCTGCTCACCAAACTCTCCTTCTATGGTATCCATGGAAATCTCCACGCATGGCTTGCGGACATCCTCTCTGGTCGCAGTCAACGTGTGGCCCTGAATGGGTTTCTCTCATCTCCCCTTCCTGTTCAGGCTGGACTTCCTAAAGGCAGTCTTCTGGGCCCTGTGCTTTTTTAGTCTTCATCAATGATCTCCCCATCAATGCATGTGTGAGAAGTGTTATGATTTATGGGAGCGAGACATGGGTCATGAATTTAGAGCAGCAACGAAGGCTGGAAAGGGTGGAAATGTGAATGGTTCGGTGGATGTGCGGAGTATCGTTGAGAGAGAGGAAGACAAATGATGAATTGCGAAAGATGATGGGAATAGAGCCTGTGATTGATGCTGTGAAGAGGAACAGGCTGAGATGGTTTGGTCATGTGTTGAGGAAGGATGAAAGTGACTGGTTGAGAAGAGTGATGGAAATGAATGTAGAAGGAAGTAGAGGACGGGGAAGACCGAGAAAGACTTGGCTAAAGATGGTGGAAGAAGAAATTCGGGCAAGGGGGTTAACAAGGAGAGATGCAGAAAATAGGGCAAAATGGAGAAGATTGTCATGGGGACCGCAAGGCTAAACCCCGCTCTTGTAGGGAAAATGGCCTTAAAATGCATGTTGTTGTTGTTGTGTATCAATGATCTCACCGACTCTCTGGAAAATCCTCTCTATCATTTTGCTGATGACTACACTCTCTGCCACCCCATTCCTCATCCATCAGATCGGCAGACAGCAGCCTTTTCACTCTCTGGAGACCTGGACAGAATCAAAAACTGGTCAAACAAATGGAACATGTCTTTCAATCCTGACAAATTTCACACTCTTACTATGTCTCTCCGAAAAGACCGATTGGAAAACCCTCCCATCGACTTTCTCAACAATCCTCTCAAAGAAGTTCTGTCACTCAGGCTTTTGGCTCTCACTATCTGCCATGATCTTTCCTGGGAAAACCACATTTCCAAGCTGGCCTCCAAAGCCAGTCACCGACTGGGCATCCTCCGTCGTGCAAAGTCCTTCCTTGGCACATCTGAGCTCCTCACCACATACAAGGCTTTCATCTGCAGCTCAATCGAATACTGCTCTCCCCTCTGGGCTGGTGCTCCTGCCTCACACCTAGCTCGTCTTCACTCTGCAGAAACCAAAGCGTTCAGAATCATTGGAATCTCCTGCGATGAAGCTGATTCTGAGGGCCTTTCTCTGTCTCACCGCAGGCAGGTAGGTGGTCTTTCTGTCTTCTCCCGACTCTTCTCTGGCCTAGCTCTCCCAGCTCTGTCTGTTCTGTGTCCGCCAAATATTCCTTCAGGACGCACAAGATCTGCCAGCAACCCTCTCCTGGTGAAACTGCCATGATCAAGACTCTCTTCTCACCTTCACTCTGTCATTCGTCTTTTCTCCCGCCTCTGGAACAAACTCCCTCACTCCCTTCAATCCCACTCCTCCCTCCAGGTCTTTAAAACAGTTGTTCACCACCATCTCTTATCTTCCCCCATCCAAAACCTTGATATTTTCTACCCCTGTTAATTCACCCTAGATCCACTTTCTGAAATACCGACTTCTTTTCTGGAAGTCCTTGCAGTGCCCCTCCCCCCCCAACCCTCCCCATGCCTCCTCCCCCCAAGCCCTCTACCTACCACAAATCTTCCAATGTCCCAGCTCTCAAATGTTGTACTTGTGTGCTTCCCTCCCTCTCCCCATCTTGTCTCCCGCTCCCTTTATTGTATGTTTTGTTGTCCGTTTTTTTTTGTTTTGTGATTGATGTTAGCTCTTACACGAGCCTTGATCTTGTATTTAAAAAAAAAACAACAAAAAAAAGAACACCGTTTAGAGGCCAATTTTCCCCGCAAAGCGGGGGTTGGCCTTTTCGGGGACCGTGGTTGTTGTTGTTTTTTTTTGGTCCCCTTTTTGAAGCAATGTTTTACGGCCGGATGCCCTTCCTGCCGCCAACCCTGTTTGTCGCCTTTTCACGATAAACAGGGAATTACCAGTGAACTGGTACTCAATTAGCCGACCTCGGAAGGATGACAGGCTGAGTCAACCCCCCTGGCGTTAATTCAGCGATCGACCGGGATTCGAACCCAGGATCCTAGGATCCCAAGCTGGCACCCTAGCCGCCAGCCCAACACCAGGGACGAGCCTTGATGTTGTATACAAAAAAAAAAAGGGGGAGTGCACAACGAAAATCTTTGTGTTTCTTTTAAATTCCGTTTTACGAAAATGTGTCCTTCCAATGTCTCTGTTTATGTCTGTTTGAAAATTTTGTCGAACTAAGCATCTTTTTTTATTTGACTTGTGCTGACAATGCACATGGTACATGTTTGGGAGCACGTTTCTGTCTATGCTTCTACAATTCTTGTGCCGACAAATTATTTTGAAATAATTGAGATTGGCAGTAAGTTTACCAGTCGCACCAGTTGTGGTTTTGATGATGTCTTTTGTGTAGCCCATATTTTGAACTGTCTTTTCTTACTGGTTCCCTTCGTTTGAAACCAAAGTTTCTGCAATTTTTAAAAGTAACGATCATCAGGCTATTCATCATAATTACAGACGCAGATCTGATCTTCAGTGTTTTTCTAAAATTCTGGAGAGACTTGTTCACATCAATTTGATTAAATTTTTCTCTAAATTTTTTCTCTAAATTTAACATTATTTTTGATCAGTCGTTTGCTTTTTGTAGTAAATACTTTACAGATCTGGCTCCTGGTCATTTGACACATTTCATCTCTAATTCCCTCTCCGACAGATTGCGTACCACTGGTGTTTTCATTGATTTGTCCAGTCTTTTCGATCGATCATAACATTCTTCTCTCTAAACTTGATTTTTATGGTGTTAGAGATTGTGCTCTTGAATGGTTTAAAGACTAATAGGCCACAATTTACAGTCGTCATAAGCTCTAGTTCTTCATGGAGACCTATCGGCCATGGAGTTCCTCAAGGATCTATCCTTGGGCCTCTTATTTTCTTATTATATGCTAATGATCTCTGTACTTGTTCTTCTTCATCATCTTCTTTTTTTTTTGCAGATGTTATAACTATCATCTATTCCAATGTTAGTTGTGACTCTTTGACCAATATTCTTAATAGTGAGCTTATTAAGGTTTCATCCTGGTTTAAATCTGACAAACTCTAAATTCCAATAAAACCAAGTGTATGTTCTCTTTAGTAAATCCACCAAACGTCTGTTTGACACTATTTCTTTTGTTTATATTGACAATGAACCCATGACTATTGTTCATTCGACGAGAGTTTTAGGTGTTATCTCGGATGACAAACTTAGCCGGACTAATCACATTTCATCGCTTGCTAAGATTATTTCTTAAAACATTGAAATTGTATTGTATTGAAAAGATTTCTACCTTCCTTCCTGTATTTCATTCTCCCTTTGTAATTCCTGAATTGTCCCTTATTTGAACTATTGTAACTTTTTCCGGGCTCGCTCTGACAACAATAAACTGCACTTACTCTTAAATATCCAAAAGCGGATTTTAAGGGTCTGCACCCTCTCTCATCCACGTGACCATGCTGCACCTATTTTCACCAAACTTAACACATTTGACACTTTTTGACATTAAACAATTACATACAGGTATATTTATGTACAAGCATATTCACAAACTTCTACATGCCTTTTCATCTTACTTTACAGTCGTCCATGTTATTCACACTCATTTCACAAGTTTGCAAGGTAACTGATTTTTACCTTCTACTCAAACATGGATGTTTACTCTATGAATACACTACGTTAGTTGGGCCTCTTTGGAATAGTATTGATGGACCAGTGAAGACACAGTCATCTGTGGGTCGCTTACAAATGAAATTTGATCTTGTATTATTGAAATCATTTCTTTCTCGCTCATCGATTTGTTATTCATTCATGCAAACCTCGGCCTTGTTATTTCATTATTTTTAAGTGGTGAAGCCGCTTCAGTATTTGGCTATGTCTGTCCATCAACCAATAATAAGGAAAAAGAATCCTTTCTACCCACAGTGTTTAATTCAAAAGGGTTCTAAAGGGTAATCCTAAATGGTAATTCTAATGGGTCCCAAAGAGTATTTCTAAAGGGCTATTATAATGGGTTCTAAATGGTAATTCTAATGGGTTCTAAAGGATTCTAAATGGTAATTCTAAATGGTAATTCAAATGGGTTCTAAATGGTAATTCTAATGGGTTCTAAACGGTAATTCTAAATGGTAATTCAAATGGGTTCTAAACGGTAATTCTAATGGGTTCTAAAGGATTCTAAACAGTAATTCTAAAGGGTAATTCAAATGGGTTCTAAACGGTAATTCTAATGGGTTCTAAAGGATTCTAAACGGTAATTCTAAATGGTAATTCAAATGGGTTCTAAACGGTAATTCTAATGGGTTCTAAAGGATTCTAAACAGTAATTCTAAAGGGTAATTATAATGGGTTCTAAACGGTAAATCTAATGGATTCTAAAGGATTCTAAACAGTAATTCTAAAGGGTAATTATAATGGGTTCTAAACGGTAATTCTAAATGGTAATTCAAATGGGTTCTAAACAGTAATTCTAATGGGTTCTAAAGGATTCTAAACAGTAATTCTAAAGGGTAATTATAATGGGTTCTAAACGGTAAATCTAAATGGTAATTCAAATGGGTTCTAAATGGTAATTATAATGGGTTCTAACGGATTCTAAATGGTAATTCAAATGGGTTCTAACGGATTCTAAATGGTAATTCAAATGGGTTCTAAATGGTAATTATAATGGGTTCTAACGGATTCTAAATGGTAATTCTAAAGGGTAATTCTAATGGGTTCTAAACGGTAAATCTAATGGATTCTAAAGGATTCTAAACAGTAATTCTAAAGGGTAATTATAATGGGTTCTAAACGGTAATTCTAAATGGTAATTCAAATGGGTTCTAAACAGTAATTCTAATGGGTTCTAAAGGATTCTAAACAGTAATTCTAAAGGGTAATTATAATGGGTTCTAAACGGTAAATCTAAATGGTAATTCAAATGGGTTCTAAATGGTAATTATAATGGGTTCTAACGGATTCTAAATGGTAATTCTAAAGGGCTATTATAATGGGTTCTAAATGGTAATTCTAAATGCTAATTCAAATGGGTTCTAAATGGTAATTCTAATGGGTTCTAAAGGATTCTAAACAGTAATTCTAAAGGGTAATTCTAATGGGTTCTAAACGGTAAATCTAATGGGTTCTAAAGGATTCTAAACAGTAATTCTAAAGGGTAATTATAATGGGTTCTAAACGGTAATTCTAAATGGTAATTAAAATGGGTTCTAAATGGTAATTATAATGGGTTCTAACGGATTCTAAATGGTAATTCAAATGGGTTCTAAACAGTAATTCTAATGGGTTCTAAAGGATTCTAAACAGTAATTCTAAAGGGTAATTATAATGGGTTCTAAATGGTAATTATAATGGGTTCTAACGGATTCTAAACAGTAATTCTAAATGGTAATTAAAATGGGTTCTA
Organism: Myxine glutinosa; assembly: GCF_964187855.1. Lineage (NCBI taxonomy): Eukaryota > Metazoa > Chordata > Myxini > Myxiniformes > Myxinidae > Myxine > Myxine glutinosa. The sequence goes on along the minus strand of NC_136262.1, from coordinate 264,890,088 downwards.
ACGGATTCTAAATGGTAATTCTAAATGGTAATTATAATGGGTTCTAACGGATTCTAAACAGTAATTCTAAATGGTAATTATAATGGGTTCTAACGGATTCTAAATGGTAATTCAAATGGGTTCTAAACAGTAATTCTAATGGGTTCTAAAGGATTCTAAACAGTAATTCTAAAGGGTAATTATAATGGGTTCTAAATGGTAATTATAATGGGTTCTAACGGATTCTAAACAGTAATTCTAAATGGTAATTAAAATGGGTTCTAAATGGTAATTATAATGGGTTCTAAAGGATTCTAAACAGTAATTCTAAATGGTAATTAAAATGGGTTCTAAATGGTAATTATAATGGGTTCTAATGGATTCTAAATGGTAATTAAAATGGGTTCTAAACAGTAATTCTAATGGGTTCTAAAGGATTCTAAACAGTAATTCTAAAGGGTAATTATAATGGGTTCTAAACGGTAATTCTAAATGGTAATTCAAATGGGTTCTAAATGGTAATTATAATGGGTTCTAACGGATTCTAAATGGTAATTCTAAAGGGCTATTATAATGGGTTCTAAATGGTAATTCTAAATGCTAATTCAAATGGGTTCTAAATGGTAATTCTAATGGGTTCTAAAGGATTCTAAACAGTAATTCTAAAGGGTAATTCTAATGGGTTCTAAACGGTAAATCTAATGGGTTCTAAAGGATTCTAAACAGTAATTCTAAAGGGTAATTATAATGGGTTCTAAACGGTAATTCTAAATGGTAATTAAAATGGGTTCTAAATGGTAATTATAATGGGTTCTAACGGATTCTAAATGGTAATTCAAATGGGTTCTAAATGGTAATTATAATGGGTTCTAACGGATTCTAAATGGTAATTCAAATGGGTTCTAAATGGTAATTATAATGGGTTCTAACGGATTCTAAATGGTAATTCAAATGGGTTCTAAATGGTAATTATAATGGGTTCTAACGGATTCTAAATGGTAATTCTAAAGGGTAATTCTAATGGGTTCTAAACGGTAAATCTAATGGGTTCTAAAGGATTCTAAACAGTAATTCTAAAGGGTAATTATAATGGGTTCTAAACGGTAATTCTAAATGGTAATTATAATGGGTTCTAACGGATTCTAAATGGTAATTCAAATGGGTTCTAAATGGTAATTATAATGGGTTCTAACGGATTCTAAATGGTAATTCTAAAGGGTAATTCTAATGGGTTCTAAACGGTAAATCTAATGGGTTCTAAAGGATTCTAAACAGTAATTCTAAAGGGTAATTATAATGGGTTCTAAACGGTAATTCTAAATGGTAATTCAAATGGGTTCTAAATGGTAATTATAATGGGTTCTAACGGATTCTAAATGGTAATTCAAATGGGTTCTAAATGGTAATTATAATGGGTTCTAACGGATTCTAAATGGTAATTCTAAAGGGTAATTCTAATGGGTTATAAATGGTGATTCAAATGGGTTCTAAATGGTAATTCAAATGGGTTCTAAAAGGTAATTATAATGGGTTCTAACGGATTCTAAATGGTAATTCTAAAGGGTAATTCTAATGGGTTCTAAAAGGTAATTATAATGGGTTCTAACGGATTCTAAATGGTAATTCTAAATGGTAATTCAAATGGGTTCTAAAAGGTAATTATAATGGGTTCTAACGGATTCTAAATGGTAATTCTAAAAGGTAATTATAATGGGTTCTAACGGATTCTAAATGGTAATTCTAAAAGGTAATTATAATGGGTTCTAACGGATTCTAAATGGTAATTCTAAATGGTAATTCAAATGGGTTCTAAAAGGTAATTATAATGGGTTCTAACGGATTCTAAATGGTAATTCTAAATGGTAATTCAAATGGGTTCTAAAAGGTAATTATAATGGGTTCTAACGGATTCTAAATGGTAATTCTAAAAGGTAATTATAATGGGTTCTAACGGATTCTAAATGGTAATTCTAAAGGGTAATTCTAATGGGTTATAAATGGTAATTAGAGAGGGCGATTGTAATGTGTTCTAAGTGGTAATTCTAAGGGGTAATTCTAGTGGGGTCTAAAGTGTAATTGTAATGGGTTCTAAATGGTAATTCTAAAGGGTAATTCTAATGGGTTATAAACGGTAATTCTAATGGGTTATAAATGGTGATTCAAATGGGTTCTAAAAGGTAATTTTCATGGGTTATAAACGGCAATCCTAATGGGTTTGAAACGGTCATTCTAATGGGTTACAAATGGTCATTCTAATGGGTTCTAAATGGTAATTCAAATGGGTTGTAAACGGTAATTCTAATGGGTTATAAATTGTTCTAAACCATACGTATAAAAGGTTCCAAAGGTTATTTTTCAAGCGTTTCAACGGATTTTTCTAAAGGGTTATAAAGAGTAATTCTCATGGGTTTTGTTCGTTTCTAGACTTTCATATTATAAATGCCAAAGTGAACCGCTTCCTTCGGAAAGTGGTGTGCCTTTTATTTTTTAACTTCTATTATTAGGCGCAGTATTCTTGATTATTTTCCTTAATTCTTTACTATTTGATATTTTTGGTCTAATTTATCATTTGTCATTTATATCGTTAGTCCATACACATATCTATACAAGCCTTGGCTTCTGAATGCCTCCAATTTGCTTCTTCATGTTATTTTTTTTGTTGTATCCTTATGAGTTCACCAACTTTTGGAAGTATTACTTTGCATGTTTTTGTTCTGCTGTATTTATAATGGTAAATATGGAAATAAATGTTTTTTTTGGAATTGAAATTGTAAAAAAATATAAATTTCTCATGACTCGTCAAAAATAAAGTGATGAGTCCGGTCCAGAGCTGATGGGGTGGGGAGGAAGTACAGACACTGGTCCAACAGCTGATGGGCGCAAAAAGTGATGAAACTGGTCCAATGGCTAATGGGCACAAAAAGTGATGAAAATAATATTGTCTGGCGGCTGATGGGCACAAATAGTGATGAAACCGGTCCGGAGGCTGATGGGGAAATTGTGATGAAACTGGTCCGATGGCTGATGGGGCAAATAGTGATGAAACTGATCCAATGGCTAAGGGGCGCATAAAGTGATGAAAAGAATGGTCCGGCAACTTATGGGTGAAAATGCTGACGAAACCGATCCGGCAGCTGCGGGGGGCAAATAGTGATGAAACTGGTCCTGCGGCTGATGGGGCAAATACTGATGAAGTTGGTCCAATGGATGATGGGGCAATAAGTGATGAAAAGAATGGTCCAGCGGCTTATGGGCAAAAATAGTGATGAAACTGGTCTGGAGGCTGAGGGGGGCAAAGAGTGATGAAACCGGTCCGGCAGCTGATGGGGCAAATAGTGATGAAACTGGTGCAATGGCTGATGGGGCAAAAAGTGATTAAACTGGTCCGGGGGCTGATGGGGGCAAATAGTGATGAAACTTGTCCAGTTGCTGAGGGGATTTGGAGCATTATGGTTCTCATGTATGTGCTACTTGTGAATGCCTGTAGCTGTAGATTTTAGAGTGTAGAGGAAACCTAGGTAGGATTTGAAACAACAAAGAGCTTACTTACCTCGTGTAACTTTTCTTGGTTGCTCTATACAGCTTTTTCAGCTGGATATGCATGGGGGTTAATCTATTTGATAATCCTAGCCACCTGGGGTAATTGATTCGGTAATAGGTTATTGGTTATTCCCACAAATTACATGATTGGGTATTGACATATATATATTTTATTGATTTTGTATCCAAAACGTTCAGGTTTCTGGGTCTGCATACAGGTGACCTCTCACTGGCGGTTTCGTTGGTAGTGTCGTGAGATGCAGAAGGGGATGTGACGTTACCGTGTGTCGTGTTGGTTTATTTCACTCACATTTGCAGCACCAGTTCTGTAAATTTATATGAGCACAGAAAAAGTGGAATTGTTGGAATGTTGCAGTGAGATGAAAAATGTTTCTCGTTTCCCATGACCTTTATTGGTGTGACCCGAAACCGTTTTAATCTCTGTGCTATTATAACGTCGTGTGTGTGTGTGTGTGTGTGTGTGTGTGTGTGTGTGTGTGTGTGTGTGTGTGTGTGTGTGTGTGTGTGTGTTCGTGTTCGCCATTGTGTTGTCGTGCCAGGAAAGGAAGAAATGGCTTCTGGTCTTAAAAATACATACAGTCATGTGAAAAAGTAAGTACACCCCATGTAAAGTTTTGCCTTTTTCAACATATTTCAACATACAGCTATTTGATCTTCATTTCAACAATATTGACAGATAAAGGTGATATAATATAACAAATATCATGAAACATTTACATTTTGTCATCCATTGTATAATTTAAATAAACATAAACGCAAATTTCGCATGTGGAAAAAGTAAGTACACCCCGACATTTATCACTACTTAAAATACCTAAAATTAGAATCAGGTGCACCAGCTCAGGTGCAAATGATTAGAACATCGTTAGAGAGGATCTTGGAGGAACCTGTCTTATTTAAACCTCAGACATTTCGTTTGGTTTGCTCTTTGTTGTTGAAGTGTGTGGCGTCACTATGCCTAGATCAAAAGAGCTCTCTGAGGCCTTCAGAAAGAAGGTTATAGATGCCTACGAGTCTGGGAAGGGATTTAAAAAGATCTCCAAACAATTTGAAATCAATCATTCGACTGTACGGAAGATCATCTACAAGTGGAGAAGATTCCAAACAACTGCCAACTTGTTCAGGCCAGGCCGCCCCAGCAAGTTCAGCCCGAGAGCAGACCCCAAGATGCTGAAAGAAGTCTCTAAGAACCCCAGAATGTCATCACGGGACCTACAGGTAGCTCTTGCCACTGTTGATGTCAAAGTGCACGAGTCTACCATTAGAAAGAGGCTGCACAAATTTGATCTACATGGGAGGTGTGCCAGGAGGAAACCTTTGCTCTCCAGAAAGAACATCAGGGCAAGACTAACGTTTGCCAATGAACACTGAAGCAAAGACCAGCACTTCTGGAACAATGTGCTCTGGACAGATGAGTCAAAGGTAGAGCTATTTGGCCACAGTACCAGAAGACATGTTTGGCGAAAACCAAAGACAGCATTTGACCACAAGAACCTGATACCAACTGTAAAGCATGGTGGTGGAAATATTATGGTTTGGGGCAGCTTTGCTGCATCAGGGCCTGCGCCGCTCACCATCATATAATCCACTATGAATTCTTCATTGTACCAGAGGGTGCTTGAGGATAATGTGAGGCCATCTGTCAGAGAGTTGAAGCTCAACCGAAGGTGGACCTTGCAACATGACAATGACCCTAAACATACCAGTAAATCCACCAAGAAATGGCTGAAAAGAAAGAAATGGAGGGTTCTGGAATGGCCAAGTCAAAGCCCGGATCTAAATCCCATCGAGATGTTGTGGGGGGCTTTGAAACGAGCTGTGCATGCAAGAAACCCCTCAAACATCGCACAGCTTTTCTTTTCTTCTTTTTTTTCTTTTTCTTGTATACTGAATCGAGGCTCGTGAAAGAGCTAACATTTATTTCACAAACAAATCAACCAGACAAACAAAATAAACAAAAAGAGGGAGCGGAAGACAAGATGGGGAGAGAAGGAGAAGCACACAACCACAACATTTGAGAGCAGGGAGAAGTGTGGGAGGGAGAGGGCTTGGGGGGAGGAGGCGTGGGAAGGGGGGGGGGGTGGGGAGAGGTATAAAACACAAGGGGACCGAAATTAGCGGGGGTAGAAAAGATCAAGGTTTTGGATGGGAGAGGATAAGAGATGGTGGTGAACAGCTGTTTTAAAGACCTGGAGGGTGGAGTGGGATTGAAGAGAGTGAGGGAGTTTGTTCCAGAGGTGGGAGAAAAGAGGAATGAAGGAGTGAAGGTGAGCAGAAAGTCTTGATTTTGGCAGTTTAACCATAAGAGGGTTTCAGGCAGATCTTGTGCGACCTGTAGGAATATTTGGGGGACAGAGCCCAGAGAGAGCTGTGGGGGCAAGGCCAGAGAGGAGTCGGTAGAAGATGGAAAGACCACCAACCTGCCTGCGGTGAGTGAGTGAAAGGCCCTTGGAGTTAGCTTCATCGCGGGAGATTCCAATGATTCTGAACGCTTTGGTTTCAACAGCGTGAAGACGAGCTAGGTGTGAGGCAGGAGCACCACACCAGAGAGGAGAGCAGTATTCCATAGAAATGCGGATGAAAGCCTTGTATGGGTGAGGAGCTCAGGTGTGCCAAGGAAGGACTTCGCACGACGGAGGATGCCCAGTCGGCGACTGGCTTTGGAGGCCAGATTTGAAATGTGGTTTTCCCAGGAAAGATCATGGCAAATAGTGAGACCCAAAAGCTTGAGTGACAGAACTTCTTGGACAGGATTATTCAGAAAGTGGATGGGAGGGTTGTCCAGTCGGTCTTTTCGGAGAGACATCGTAAGAGTGTGAGATTTATCAGGATTGAAAGACATGTTCCATTTGTTTGCCCAGTCTGTGATTTTTTTCCAGGTCTGCAGAGAGTGAGGAGGCTGCAGACTGCCAATCTGAGGGATGAGGAATGGAGCGACAGAGAGTAGAGTCGTCAGCAAAGAGATAGAGAGGATTTTCAAGAGAGTCAGAGAGATCATTGATGAAGACCAGAAAAACCACAGGGCCCAGAACACTACCTTGGGGAACTCCAGCCTGAACAGGAAGAGGACATGAGAGAAACCCATTCAGGGCCACACGTTGACGACGACCAGAGAGGAAGTCCGCCAGCCATGCGTGGAGATTTCCATGGATACCAAAGGAGGAGGGTTTGGTGAGCAGAGCAGGGTGCAAGACCGTATCGAAGGCACGTGAAATGTCAAGGGAGACAGCTCTAATTTCCTGTTTGGCATTGAGGACCTCCATCCATTGTTGAGAAAGCAGAAGCAGCATGTCCAGAGTAGAGTGACCAGGTCTGAAACCAAATTGATGATCAGAGATCAAGCCATTGGAGAAGAGGAAAGATTTCATATCTGAAGCAATGATGGATTCCATGACTTTGCTGATAATTGGGAGAAGGCTGATTGGTCTGTAGTTGCTAGGATCTGTTTTTGCACCTTTTTTGTGCAAAGCGGTGATGTTGGCTGATTTCCAAGCAGATGGCAGATAACCTTGAGCAAAAGAGAGGGTGAAGATAACAGAAAGAGGGAGTGAAAGAGCGGAAGAACATGATTTTAGGACCCGTGGGCTGATGCCGTCAGGACCAGTTGCAGAATCAGAGTCGAGGGTTGACAGAAACTTTTCCACCTTGTCAGGAGGAAAGGACACAGAGTCCAGGAGCAGCTGGGTACGACTGGGTACGGTGGGTACAGAGATGGATGGGTTTGGGACACAAGATTTAGAGGCAAACACAGAGTTGAGGCATTCAGCTTTTTCACGTGCGGAGTCAGCCGTTAAGCCGTTTGAGGTGAGGGAGGGGATGGAGGGGGAACAAACACCAGAAACAGATTTGACCAGATGCCACCAGGATTTGGAAGAGGGAGACAGATAAGAGAGTTCGGTCTTGAGAACGGTGAGATATTGTTTCCTGGCTCTCCTGAGGGTGGACACACACTTGTTTCGGGCTTTGTGAAAGGAAATGAGATTTCCTTCCGTTGGATTTGCTTTCCAGGAGACAGGTTGGCAAGTTGTTTCAGGGCAACAGCCTCACCACAAGATTCCGTGTACCATGGATGGGAGGAAGGGTATGACAACTGAAGACGAGATGGGATAAATCTGTGCATGAGAGAGAGCAATTTACTTTGAAAGAATTCCCATGATGAGTTGATGTCAGAGACGGTAGAGATGGGAGACCAGTCCAGATGATTGATGGCTGCTTGAAGACCGTGCCAGTTGGCCTGAGTGAAATGCCAGACTCGTCGACGCGAAGGAGGCTCTCTGAGAATGGTCAGAGAGATGTCCACTTTGACAAGCACATGATCAGATGAGCCGATTGGAGCAGAAGAAGAGCAGCAGACATTTTCAGGGAAGTTAGTCATAACCAAGTCCAGAAGAGAAGATGCTCTGTTGACTGAGATCCGGGTCGGGAAATTGACAGATTGTGTCAGTCCTAGTGAGTCGCAGAAGTCCTTTGCTGAAGAGCCATGGCTGGTGAGAGAGGTACCCACACCCAGCCAACTGGCATGGTGACAATTGAAATCACCACATATGAGGAAGAGAGAGTTGGGATGGGTAGATAGAAGTTGGTCCATATTATCAGACAGTGAGATGTAGATGGAGTCATCACTGTTTGGTGGACGGTACAACACACATATGAACAAAAGGTGGGAGCGAAGGGGAAGCCGTAGCCAAAGGTATTCCTGGGGGTGAGGTGGAGAGAGGGCAGTGGAGGGCGAGTGAGGAAGAGTGTTTTTTATAAAGATAGCAACCCCACCTCCAGGACGAGGCTCAGGTCTATCATACCGGAGGAGGGAGTAACTTGGGAGAGATACCAAGGCATCAGAGACATCATGAAGGAGGAAAGTTTCTGTTAAGCAGATCACATCTGGTTTGTCAGAAGCAACCTGTATGGAGAGATCAGTCAAGTTTGAGCAAAGGCCCCGGATGTTTGAGGTCCATACCGTTAATGAAGAGGAAGGGGGAGCATCGGATACAGAACAGGGGGGGGAGGGGTAGGGTAAGATGTGGAAGAGGAGGAAGAGGTAGGGAGAGCTGTTGAAGGTGTGTCAGAGATTTCAGAGATTTCAGAATAGCTTGGAGAAAGGGAAGAATGGGGCGGACAAAAAGTTTGATGGAGATTGGGTGAGGCACAGTGAGGTGTTATTTGAGGAGGGGGAAGAGCGAGGCAGAAGGTTGGGGGATATGAAGGTGAAAGTTGGAAGGGGGAAGAAGCAGGGAGGATGTTTTGAGGAGGAGGGGTGAGAGGTGAGTCTAGGAGGGGAGGAGCGAGGGAGAGCCTCGAGGGGAGGGGTGTGGGGGGAGTTTAGGAGGGAGGGGAGGGAAGGGGCTAGGGGGGAGATTTGAAAGGGATGGGTGATGGGGAGGATTTGGAGGGGAGGGGTGATGGGGAAGTTTTGGAGAGGAGGGGGGATGGGGAAGTTTTGGAGGGAAGGGGGGATGGGGAAGATTTGGAGGGGAGTGGTGAGATTGGATTTTGAAAAGTGTACGATTCATGGGAAACGAACATTTTTTGCAAAATGAGTTTGAGACCTTCGAGTCAAAAATACGTTTGAGGACGCTGAAGGAGGGGTGGAGTTCTGGATAGTTTAGGGAATGTAGAAAGGAGGAACTGTAAGAGATGGTATTATTTATTTTTTTTGGAATGAATAGATTTGGTGAGCGAGACGAAAGCATCCTTTTGTAGGAGAAGAAGAAAAAGGTGTTATAATATATGAGAGAAAATAGTTGTTCAGGGGCGAGATTAAACATTTCTAACCACGTGATCACGTGATCGCGAACAACGTGAATGAAGAACGAACGAACAAATAAGAACAACAAATAAACGAATAAGACCTGAGAAGGAAATATTTTTTGAGGGTTTTTTTTTTTTGAGTAGAGATATTAAACAAGGAGGTATGGGGTGAACGAGTGCGACGAAACAGAGAACGAAAATAATTGCAGCGCATTCGACGAACCACTGAGAGAAAACAAAACCACAAGGTCGGAGACGGTAGCCTAAGCCTACGAGTACTAGGCCTCAGAACACTCGACACGCATTACCCGACGATTGTGTATACATGTACGAAAAATTAGCACCGAAAATTTTCATAAGGACACGCTATAGGTACACACACCGAAAGATAGATACAGTCTCGACAAAAACACAATTGTGAAAGATCACTTAGCTTCGAAAGCGTGAGCGCATGGAACAGCTTCGAAAAGACGTGACCTCGCCGTGATCTCACGAGATCAATCCTGATTCTGCATGGAGGAGCTCAAAGAATTCTGCATGGAGGAGTGGGCAAAAATTTCTCCCAATCGATGTCAGAGACTGGTAGACAGTTATATAAGAAACGCCTACTTGAGGTTGTTTCTGCCAAAGGGGGCAATACCACCTGTTAGAGCCAAGGGTGTACTTACTTTTTCCACATGCGAAATTTGCATATATGTTTATTTAAATTATACAATGGACGACAAAATGTAAATGTTTCATGATATTTGTTATATTATATCACCTTTATCTATCAATATTGTTGAAATGAAGATCAAATAGCTGTATGTTGAAATATGTTGAAAAAGTCAAAACTTTACATGGGGTGTACTTACTTTTTCACATGACTGTAAATAGGAAAGAGATCACTTGCTGCTGCAAAACTTGAAGTTGACATGAACATGACCCTTGAGGTCCTCGTTTGTAAAAGGGACGACGTCAACACCATCTCTTCATCAAAGCTTTTGTTGAAATAATTGTTTTGAGATTTGCAATGACGTGTTTGTGCGTTGCATTTAAATCGCACTTATGTCGTGAGAATAAGTTACTCATACATGGAGAGATTAAGTACGCATGCTCTCGTACATAGATGAATCACGTGTACCCACGTACATGGAGAGAGTAAAGCACGTGTACCATACCCTCGTACATGGAGAGATTAGAGCCTGTGTACTCTTGTACATGGAGAGATTAAAGCACGTGTACCCCCGTACATGGAGAGATTGAAGCACGTGTTCGTGTACCAAGAGATTAAAGCAGGTGTACGTGTACCGAGAGATTAAAGCACGTAAACGTTCTTACATAGATGAAGTACGTGTATCCTCGTACATGGAGAGATTAAAGCACGTGTACGTGTACCGAGAGATTAAAGCACGTGAACGTTCGTACATGGATGAAGTACGTGTACCCTCGTACATGGAGAGATTAAAGAACACGTACCTTCGTACATGGAGAGATTAAAGCACGTGTACGTGTACCGAGAGATTAAAGCACGTGTACGTGTACCGAGAGATTAAAGCACGTGAACGTTTGTACATGGATGAAGTACGTGTACGCTCGTACATGGAGAGATTAAAGCACGGGTACCCTCGTACATGGACAGATTAAAACACGTGTACGTGTACCGGGAGATTAAAGCACGTGAACGTTTGTACATGGATGAAGTACGTGTACCATCGTACATGGAGAGATTAAAGCACGTGTGCCCTCGTACATGGAGATTAAAGCACGTGTACGTGTACCGAGAGATTAAAGCACGTGAACGTTTGTACATGGATGAAGTACGTGTACCATCGTACATGGAGAGATTAAAGCACGTGTGCCCTCGTACATGGAGATTAAAGCGCGTGTACGTGTACCGAGAGATTAAAGGACATGTACGTGTAGCGAGAGATTAAAGCACGTGAACGTTCGTACATGGATGTAGTACGTGTACCCTCGTACATGGAGAGATTAAAGAACACGTACCTTCGTACATGGAGAGATTAAAGCACGTGTACGTGTACCGAGAGATTAAAGCACGTGTACGTGTACCGAGAGATTAAAGCACGTGAACGTTTGTACATGGATGAAGTACGTGTACCATCGTACATGGAGAGATTAAAGCACGGGTACCCTCGTACATGGACAGATTAAAGCACGTGTACGTGTACCGAGAGATTAAAGCACGTGAACGTTTGTACATGGATGAAGTACGTGTACCATCGTACATGGAGAGATTAAAGCACGTGTGCCCTCGTACATGGAGATTAAAGCACGTGTACGTGTACCGAGAGATTAAAGGACATGTACGTGTAGCGAGAGATTAAAGCACGTGAACGTTCGTACATGGATGAAGTACGTGTACCCTCGTACATGGAGAGATTAAAGCACCGGTACCCTCGTACATGGAAAGATTAAAGCACGTGTATGTGTACCGAGAGATTAAAGCACGTGAACATTCGTACATGGATGAAGTACGTGTACCCTCGTACATGGAGAGATTAAAGCACGTGCACCCTCGTACATGGAGAGATTAAAGCACGTGTATGTGTACGGAGAGATTCAAGCACGTGTACGTGTACCGAGAGATTAAAGCACGTGAACGTTCGTACATGGATGAAGTACGTGTACCCTCGTACATGGAGAGATTACAGCACGGGTACCTTCGTACATAGAAGAAGCATGACGTGTCTCTGCCCTTGTGCATCATCATTAATGCGCGATTTATCTGCCCGATTTCGAACATCCCATTAATATTTCTCATCACGTGCCTCGGGTTCGCTCCCCATTGAGATTCGAACCTTGGGCCTCGCGGTTGATTGCGCTGGAATTGCGCTCGGAGAAAGTTCCAGATGGAATAGTCGAGCCGATGGAAGTGCATGGAAGCCTTTTCATTTGCATACATTTAGCACTTCCCCGTGGGCTCAGATTGTTCGCCACCTTTGCGGTATAATGACATTGCAAGGAAACGACGCCATGTTTCTCTTACAGCTGTGTCCCTTTTCAGATGAGGCTGCCTTCATTAAATCGTCTCCGCTCACACCTGCACGGACGAGGTTACAGGAGAGTGGGGGAAACAATGTTCACCTTCACCTGCTGAGAACCAATGTTCACCTCGCCTGGAAACCCTCGGCAAGCCCAGTGGATCCATCATGGCTGTCCCGGTGGGTTTCTATCAATCACAACTTTCCCGCCTTTTAATTGGGCCTTTATGTAACAGGTCGGAACGCATAAACACCGCCGAAGGCGGACACCCATCCACCTGCCATTGTTACCCGGGTGTACGTACGGTGACCTTGACTGATTGATGTCTGCGCTGTCTCTCCATGGTACAGGGTCGTGTCACCTTGGATACCGTATGAGGAGGTCACGTGACGTGCTCACCTTGTACCAATTAAACCAATATCAGTCATTGTCGTCCCTCCCTTCGCAACAGTCACCACGTGGCCCTGAATGGGTTTCTCTCATCTCCTCTTCCTGTTCAGGCTGGAGTTCCCCAAGGCAGTGTTCTGGGCCCTGTGCTTTTTCTGGTCTTCATCAATGATCTCTCTGACTCTCTTGAAAATCCTCTCTATCTCTTTGCTGATGACTCCACTATCTGCCGCTCCATTCCTCATCCCTCAGATCGGCAGTCTGCAGCCTCCTCACTCTCTGCAGACCTGGACAAAATAACAGACTGGGCAAACAAGTGGAACATGTCTTTCAATCCTGACAAATCTCACATTCTTACTTTGTCTCTCCGAAAAGACCGACTGGAAAACCCTCCCATCCACTTGCTCAACCATCCTCTTGAAGAAGTTCTGTCGCTCAAGATTTTGGGTCTCACTATCTGCCATGATCTTTCCTGGGAAAACCACATTTCAAATCTGGCCTCCAAAGCCAGTCGCCGACTGGGCATCCTCCGTCGTGTGAAGTCCTTCCTTGGCACACCTGAGCTCCTCACCACATACAAGGCTTTCATCCGCAGCTCAATGGAGTACTGCGCTCCCCTCTGGGCTGGTGCTCCTGCTTCACACCTAGCTCATCTTCACGCTGTTGAAACCAAGGCGTTCAGAATCGTTGGAATCTCCCGCGATGAAGCTATCTCCGAGGGCCTCTCACTCACTCACCGCAGGCAGGTTGGTGGTCTTTCCGTCCTCTACCGACTCCTCTCCGGCCTTGCCCCCCCCCCTGCTGTCTCTGTGCTCTGTCCCCCAAATATTCCTACAGGTCGCACAAGATCTGCCTGCAACCCTCTTATGGTTAAACTGCCAAAATCAAGACTCTCTGCCCACCTTCACTCCTTCATTCCTCTTTTCTCCCGCCTCTGGAACAAACTCCCTCACTCTCTTCAATCCCACTCCACCCTCCAGGTCTTTAAAACAGCTGTTCACCACCATGTCTTATCTTCCCCCATCCAAAACCTTGATCTCTTCTACCTCCGTAAAAGCACCCCAGATCCACCTCCAACTTCAACTTCAATCTCCAACTTCTTTCCTGAAATTCGTAGTAGTAGTAGTAGTAGTAGTAGTAGTAGTCGTAGTAGTAGTAGTAGTAGTAGTAGTAGTAGTAGTCGTAGTAGTAGTAGTAGTAGTAGTAGTTGTAGTAGTAGTAGTAGTAGTAGTTGTAGTAGTAGTAGTAGTCGTAGTAGTAGTAGTAGTAGTTGTAGTAGTAGTAGTAGTAGTGTAGTAGTAGTAGTAGTTCCTAGTAGTAGTGTTCATTTGCTTTATACCATGTACCCCTCCCCCCCCCTCCCACACCAGCCCTCCCCCTTCCACAGATCTACCGATGTCCCTGTTCTCCACTGTTGCTGTACTTGTTTTCTTTCCTCTCTCTCCCCCTCTTGTCTCCGCCTCCCTTTATTTAATGTATGTTTTATGGGTCCGTGCATGTTTTCGTGTTACATGTGTTCGCTTTTACACGAGCCTTGACTCAGTTTTCAAACTTTCTTTTCAAATAAAAATTAAACAGAGAGACTGGAACCTTCCATTTTGGGGGCAACACCACGATGGTCATTGTGAACATCAAGGGTTGTCGCGTGTATTTTAATGCCTCGTTTTATCACCCGCATCGACACATTCGACATGGTCAGGTCTCACCGTGTACGATCGGGTACACCGCCAGGTCAAGCACATTGTCATGTACGAAAAATGGGAAAGTGGCATGCATAAACCCTATACTTATTAGGATTGTCCTGCACGGATAATGGGAACATGACATGTAAAGATCCTATACTTAGTAGGATTGTCATGCATGGATAATGGGAACATGACATGTAAAGATCCTATACTTAGTAGGATTGTCATGCATGGATAATGGAAGCATGACATGTAAAGATCCTATACTTAGTAGGATTGTCATGCATGGATAATGTGAAAGTGAGATATATAAACACGATACTTAGTAGGATTGTCATGCATGGATAATGGGAAATGGACATGCATATACAGTATCCTATACTTAGTAGGATTGTCATGCACTAGGGCATTGCCCGTACGTGGGTGCCCGTTCCTTGCCAAAAAAAAAAAAAAACGCTACCCGTACGCTCTACCCCGCCCGTACGCCCGTAAACAAAAAAAACAACGCTCTTCGCTTCCGCCCTTCGCTCTGACTGAATTGGGAGAAATAATGCGCATAAGAAATCGAATTACGTACCGTAATGGCGGTCAGCTCGTAACGCGCTCAGCTCCGCTCGTCTCACATCGGCCACGCCTACGCAACAAAGCGTTCTGTGATTGGCTGCCGGAAGTGAAGTCTTGACTGTCCGGAAGTTCGCAAATCGCAGTTACGATGAATCGTTTTAATTTAATCGCAGTTTGAGTTCGTTTTAAAACATAGTTTAACGGCAACATAGTTTTCCAACGTGAAATAAATGAATACGCTGTCAAATGTGCCGTCCGAGGCAGAGTCTGATCGCCACGTTCGGCACACGTGATAGCTCGCTGCTCTCTGATTGGTTGAAGCGTTTTTTGGACATAGCTCGGTAAGTACTTCTCCGATTAATTTAAAACCTTGAAAAGGCACATCCTCGGGTCCCCAGCAATATACCTGGCAAGTTTCAAGTATATCGGACCCGTGGTTGTCGAGAAACAGCGGTCACAGACAAACACACAGACACACAGACACACAGACACACAGACACACAGACACACAGACACACAGAGATTGCTGGAATTATAGATAGAAGATGGGTAATGGAAGGTGAGAAGCATAGACCCTATAATTGGTGGGATTGTCATGCATGGATAATGGAAGGTGGGAAACATAGACCCTATAATTGGTGGGATTGTCATGCATGAATAATGGAAGGTGAGAAACATATATCCTATACTTGGTGGGATTGTCATGCATGGATAATGGAAGGTGGGAAACATAGACCCTATAATTGGTAGGATTGTCATGCATGGGTAAGGGAGGGTGAGAAGCATAGACCCTATAATTGGTGGGATTGTCATGCATGGATAATGGAAGGTGGGAAACATAGACCCTATAATTGGTGGGATTGTCATGCATGGATAATGGAATGTGAGAAACATATATCCTATACTTAGTAGGATTGTCATGCATGGGTAATGGAAGGTTGAGAAGCATATATCCTATACTTAGTAGGATTGTCATGCATGGCTAAGGGAGGGTGAGAAGCATAGACCCTATAATTGGTGGGATTGTCATGCAGGGATAATGGAAGGTGAGAAACATATATCCTATAGTTGGTGGGATTGTCATGCATGGATTATGGAAGGGGAGAAGCATATATCCTATACTTGGTGGGATTGTCATGCATGGATTATGGAAGGTGAGAAGTATATATCCTATAGTTGGTGGGATTGTCATGCATGGATAATGGAAGGTGAGAAGTATATATCCTATAGTTGGTGGGATTGTCATGCATGGATTATGGAAGGTGAGAAGTTTATATCCTATAGTTGGTGGGATTGTCATGCATGGATTATGGAAGGTGGGAAGCATATATCCTATAATTGGTGGGATTGTCATAAATGGATAATGGAAGGTGAGAAGTATATATCCTATAGTTGGTGGGATTGTCATGCATGGATTATGGAAGGTTGGAAGCATATATTCTATAGTTGGTGGGATTGTCATGCATGGATTATGGAAGGTGAGAAGCATATATCCTATAGTTGGTGGGTTTGTCATGCATGGATTATGGAAGGTGGGAAGCATATATTCTATAGTTGGTGGGATTGTCATGCATGGATTATGGAAGGTGAGAAGCATATATCCTATAGTTGGTGGGATTGTCATGCATGGATTATGGAAGGTGAGAAGCATATATTCTATAGTTGGTGGGATTGTCATGCATGGATTATGGAAGGTGAGAAGCATATATCCTATAATTGGTGGGATTGTCATGCATGGATTATGGAAGGTGAGAAACATATATCCTATAGTTGGTGGGATTGTCATGCATGGATTATGGAAGGTGAGAAGCATATATCCTATAATTGGTGGGATTGTCATGCATGGATTATGGAAGGGGAGAAGCATATATCCTATACTTGGTGGGATTGTCATGCATGGATAATGGAAGGTGAGAAGTATATATCCTATAGTTGGTGGGATTGTCATGCATGGATTATGGAAGGTGAGAAGTTTATATCCTATAGTTGGTGGGATTGTCATGCATGGATTATGGAAGGTGGGAAGCATATATCCTATAATTGGTGGGATTGTCATAAATGGATAATGGAAGGTGAGAAGTATATATCCTATAGTTGGTGGGATTGTCATGCATGGATTATGGAAGGTTGGAAGCATATATTCTATAGTTGGTGGGATTGTCATGCATGGATTATGGAAGGTGAGAAGCATATATCCTATAGTTGGTGGGTTTGTCATGCATGGATTATGGAAGGTGGGAAGCATATATTCTATAGTTGGTGGGATTGTCATGCATGGATTATGGAAGGTGAGAAGCATATATCCTATAGTTGGTGGGATTGTCATGCATGGATTATGGAAGGTGAGAAGCATATATTCTATAGTTGGTGGGATTGTCATGCATGGATTATGGAAGGTGAGAAGCATATATCCTATAATTGGTGGGATTGTCATGCATGGATTATGGAAGGTGAGAAGTATATATCCTATAGTTGGTGGGATTGTCATGCATGGATTATGGAAGGTGAGAAGCATATATCCTATAGTTGGTGGGATTGTCATGCATGGATTATGGAAGGTGGGAAGCATATATCCTATACTTGGTGGGATTGTCATGCATGGATTATGGAAGGTGGGAAGCATATATCCTATACTTGGTGGGATTGTCATGCATGGATTATGGAAGGTGAGAAGCATATATCCTATACTTGGTGGGATTGTCATGCATGGATTATGGAAGGTGGGAAGCATATATCCTATACTTGGTGGGATTGTCATGCATGGATTATGGAAGGTGAGAAACATATATCCTATACTTGGTGGGATTGTCATGCATGGATTATGGAAGGTGAGAAGCATATATCCTATACTTGGTGGGATTGTCATGCATGGATTATGGAAGGTGGGAAGCATATATCCTATACTTGGTGGGATTGTCATGCATGGATTATGGAAGGTGGGAAGCATATATCCTATACTTGGTGGGATTGTCATGCATGGATTATGGAAGGTGGGAAGCATATATCCTATACTTGGTGGGATTGTCATGCATGGATTATGGTAGGTGTGAAGCATATATCCTATAGTTGGTGGGATTGTCATGCATGGATTATGGAAGGTGAGAAGCATATATCCTATAGTTGGTGGGATTGTCATGCATGGATTATGGAAGGTGGGAAGCATATATCCTATCGTTGGTGGGATTGTCATGCATGGATTATGGAAGGTGGGAAGCATATATCCTATAATTGGTGGGATTGTCATGCATGGATTATGGAAGGTGAGAAGCATATATCCTATCGTTGGTGGGATTGTCATGCATGGATTATGGAAGGTGAGAAGCATATATCCTATAATTGGTGGGATTGTCATGCATGGATTATGGAAGGTGGGAAGCATATATCCTATAATTGGTGGGATTGTCATGCATGGATTATGGAAGGTGGGAAGCATATATCCTATACTTGGTGGGATTGTCATGCATGGATTATGGAAGGTGAGAAGCATATATCCTATACTTGGTGGGATTGTCATGCATGGATTATGGAAGGTGAGAAGCATATATCCTATAATTGGTGGGATTGTCATGCATGGATTATGGAAGGTGGGAAGCATATATCCTATACTTGGTGGGATTGTCATGCATGGATTATGGAAGGTTAGAAGCATATATCCTATACTTGGTGGGATTGTCATGCATGGATTATGAAAGGTGGGAAGCATATATCCTATAGTTGGTAGGATTGTCATGCATGGACTATGAAAGGTGGGAAGCATATATCCTATAGTTGGTAGGATTGTCATGCATGGATTATGGAAGGTGGGAAGCATATATCCTATACTTGGTGGGATTGTCATGCATGGATTATGAAAGGTGGGAAGCATATATCCTATAATTGGTAGGATTGTCATGCATGGATTATGGAAGGTGGGAAGCATATATCCAATACTTGGTGGGATTGTCATGCATGGATTATGGAAGGTGGGAAGCATATATCCTATAATTGGTAGGATTGTCATGCATGGATTATGGAAGGTGGGAAGCATATATCCTATACTTGGTAAGATTGTCATGCATGGATTATGGAAGGTGGGAAGCATATATCCTATAATTGGTAGGATTGTCATGCATGGATTATGGAAGGTGGGAAGCATATATCCTATAATTGGTAGGATTGTCATGCATGGATTATGGAAGGTGGGAAGCATATATCCTATACTTGGTGGGATTGTCATGCATGGATTATGGAAGGTGGGAAGCATATATCCTATAATTGGTAGGATTGTCATGCATGGATTATGGAAGGTGGGAAGCATATATCCTATACTTGGTAGGATTGTCATGCATGGATTATGGAAGGTGGGAAGCATATATCCTATACTTGGTAGGATTGTCATGCATGGATTATGGAAGGTGGGAAGCATATATCCTATACTTGGTAGGATTGTCATGCATGGATTATGAAAGGTGGGAAGCATGTATCCTATAGTTGGTAGGATTGTCATGCATGGATTATGAAAGGTGGGAAGCATATATCCTATAGTTGGTAGGATTGTCATGCATGGATTATGGAAGGTGAGAAGCATATATCCTATACTTGGTGGGATTGTCATGCATGGATTATGAAAGGTGGGAAGCAATTATCCTATACTTGGTGGGATTGTCATGCATGGATTATGGAAGGTGAGAAACATATATCCTATACTTGGTGGGATTGTCATGCATGGATTATGGAAGGTGAGAAGCATATATCCTATACTTGGTGGGATTGTCATGCATGGATTATGGAAGGTGGGAAGCATATATCCTATACTTGGTGGGATTGTCATGCATGGATTATGGAAGGTGGGAAGCATATATCCTATACTTGGTGGGATTGTCATGCATGGATTATGGAAGGTGGGAAGCATATATCCGATACTTGGTGGGATTGTCATGCATGGATTATGGAAGGTGAGAAGCATATATCCTATCGTTGGTGGGATTGTCATGCATGGATTATGGAAGGTGAGAAGCATATATCCTATAATTGGTGGGATTGTCATGCATGGATTATGGAAGGTGGGAAGCATATATCCTATAATTGGTGGGATTGTCATGCATGGATTATGGAAGGTGAGAAGCATATATCCTATCGTTGGTGGGATTGTCATGCATGGATTATGGAAGGTGAGAAGCATATATCCTATAATTGGTGGGATTGTCATGCATGGATTATGGAAGGTGGGAAGCATATATCCTATAATTGGTGGGATTGTCATGCATGGATTATGGAAGGTGGGAAGCATGTATCCTATACTTGGTGGGATTGTCATGCATGGATTATGGAAGGTGAGAAGCATATATCCTATACTTGGTGGGATTGTCATGCATGGATTATGGAAGGTGAGAAGCATATATCCTATAATTGGTGGGATTGTCATGCATGGATTATGGAAGGTGGGAAGCATATATCCTATACTTGGTGGGATTGTCATGCATGGATTATGGAAGGTTAGAAGCATATATCCTATACTTGGTGGGATTGTCATGCATGGATTATGAAAGGTGGGAAGCATATATCCTATAGTTGGTAGGATTGTCATGCATGGATTATGAAAGGTGGGAAGCATATATCCTATAGTTGGTAGGATTGTCATGCATGGATTATGGAAGGTGGGAAGCATATATCCTATACTTGGTGGGATTGTCATGCATGGATTATGAAAGGTGGGAAGCATATATCCTATAGTTGGTAGGATTGTCATGCATGGATTATGGAAGGTGGGAAGCATATATCCTATACTTGGTGGGATTGTCATGCATGGATTATGAAAGGTGGGAAGCATATATCCTATAATTGGTAGGATTGTCATGCATGGATTATGGAAGGTGGGAAGCATATATCCTATACTTGGTGGGATTGTCATGCATGGATTATGGAAGGTGGGAAGCATATATCCTATAATTGGTAGGATTGTCATGCATGGATTATGGAAGGTGGGAAGCATATATCCTATACTTGGTAAGATTGTCATGCATGGATTATGGAAGGTGGGAAGCATATATCCTATAATTGGTAGGATTGTCATGCATGGATTATGGAAGGTGGGAAGCATATATCCTATAATTGGTAGGATTGTCATGCATGGATTATGGAAGGTGGGAAGCATATATCCTATACTTGGTGGAATTGTCATGCATGGATTATGGAAGGTGGGAAGCATATATCCTATAATTGGTAGGATTGTCATGCATGGATTATGGAAGGTGGGAAGCATATATCCTATACTTGGTAGGATTGTCATGCATGGATTATGGAAGGTGGGAAGCATATATCCTATACTTGGTAGGATTGTCATGCATGGATTATGGAAGGTGGGAAGCATATATCCTATACTTGGTAGGATTGTCATGCATGGATTATGAAAGGTGGGAAGCATGTATCCTATAGTTGGTAGGATTGTCATGCATGGATTATGAAAGGTGGGAAGCATATATCCTATACTTGGTGGGATTGTCATGCATGGATTATGAAAGGTGGGAAGCATATATCCTATAGTTGGTAGGATTGTCATGCATGGATTATGGAAGGTGGGAAGCATATATCCTATACTTGGTGGGATTGTCATGCATGGATTATGAAAGGTGGGAAGCATATATCCTATACTTGGTGGGATTGTCATGCATGGATTATGAAAGGTGGGAAGCATATATCCTATAGTTGGTAGGATTGTCATGCATGGATTATGGAAGGTGGGAAGCATATATCCTATATTTGGTGGGATTGTCATGCATGGATTATGGAAGGTGGGAAGCATATATCCTATACTTGGTGGGATTGTCATGCATGGATTATGGAAGGTGGGAAGCATATATCCTATACTTGGTGGGATTGTCATGCATGGATTATGGAAGGTGAGAAGCATATATCCTATAATTGGTGGGATTGTCATGCATGGATTATGGAAGGTGGGAAGCATATATCCTATAATTGGTGGGATTGTCATGCATGGATTATGGAAGGTGGGAAGCATATATCCTATACTTGGTGGGATTGTCATGCATGGATTATGGAAGGTGAGAAGCATATATCCTATACTTGGTAGGATTGTCATGCATGGATTATGGAAGGTGGGAAGCATATATCCTATAATTGGTAGGATTGTCATGCATGGATTATGGAAGGTGGGAAGCATATATCCTATACTTGGTAGGATTGTCATGCATGGATTATGGAAGGTGGGAAGCATATATCCTATACTTGGTGGGATTGTCATGCATGGATTATGGAAGGTGGCAAGCATATATCCTATAATTGGTAGGATTGTCATGCATGGATTATGGAAGGTGGGAAGCATATATCCTATAATTGGTAGGATTGTCATGCATGGATTATGGAAGGTGGGAAGCATATATCCTATAATTGTAAGGATTGTCATGCATGGATTATGGAAGGTGGGAAGCATATATCCTAAACTTGGTGGGATTGTCATGCATGGATTATGGAAGGTGGGAAGCATATATCCTAAACTTGGTGGGATTGTCATGCATGGATTATGGAAGGTGGGAAGCATATATCCTATACTTGGTGGGATTGTCATGCATGGATTATGGAAGGTGGGAAGCATATATCCTATACTTGGTGGGATTGTCATGCATGGATTATGGAAGGTGTGAAGCATATATCCTATAGTTGGTGGGATTGTCATGCATGGATTATGGAAGGTGAGAAGCATATATCCTATAGTTGGTGGGATTGTCATGCATGGATTATGGAAGGTGGGAAGCATATATCCTATCGTTGGTGGGATTGTCATGCATGGATTATGGAAGGTGGGAAGCATATATCCTATAATTGGTGGGATTGTCATGCATGGATTATGGAAGGTGAGAAGCATATATCCTATCGTTGGTGGGATTGTCATGCATGGATTATGGAAGGTGAGAAGCATATATCCTATAATTGGTGGGATTGTCATGCATGGATTATGGAAGGTGGGAAGCATATATCCTATAATTGGTGGGATTGTCATGCATGGATTATGGAAGGTGGGAAGCATATATCCTATACTTGGTGGGATTGTCATGCATGGATTATGGAAGGTGAGAAGCATATATCCTATACTTGGTGGGATTGTCATGCATGGATTATGGAAGGTGAGAAGCATATATCCTATAATTGGTGGGATTGTCATGCATGGATTATGGAAGGTGGGAAGCATATATCCTATACTTGGTGGGATTGTCATGCATGGATTATGGAAGGTTAGAAGCATATATCCTATACTTGGTGGGATTGTCATGCATGGATTATGAAAGGTGGGAAGCATATATCCTATAGTTGGTAGGATTGTCATGCATGGATTATGAAAGGTGGGAAGCATATATCCTATAGTTGGTAGGATTGTCATGCATGGATTATGGAAGGTGGGAAGCATATATCCTATACTTGGTGGGATTGTCATGCATGGATTATGAAAGGTGGGAAGCATATATCCTATAGTTGGTAGGATTGTCATGCATGGATTATGGAAGGTGGGAAGCATATATCCTATACTTGGTGGGATTGTCATGCATGGATTATGAAAGGTGGGAAGCATATATCCTATAATTGGTAGGATTGTCATGCATGGATTATGGAAGGTGGGAAGCATATATCCTATACTTGGTGGGATTGTCATGCATGGATTATGGAAGGTGGGAAGCATATATCCTATAATTGGTAGGATTGTCATGCATGGATTATGGAAGGTGGGAAGCATATATCCTATACTTGGTAAGATTGTCATGCATGGATTATGGAAGGTGGGAAGCATATATCCTATAATTGGTAGGATTGTCATGCATGGATTATGGAAGGTGGGAAGCATATATCCTATAATTGGTAGGATTGTCATGCATGGATTATGGAAGGTGGGAAGCATATATCCTATACTTGGTGGGATTGTCATGCATGGATTATGGAAGGTGGGAAGCATATATCCTATAATTGGTAGGATTGTCATGCATGGATTATGGAAGGTGGGAAGCATATATCCTATACTTGGTAGGATTGTCATGCATGGATTATGGAAGGTGGGAAGCATATATCCTATACTTGGTAGGATTGTCATGCATGGATTATGGAAGGTGGGAAGCATGTATCCTATAGTTGGTAGGATTGTCATGCATGGATTATGAAAGGTGGGAAGCATATATCCTATAGTTGGTAGGATTGTCATGCATGGATTATGGAAGGTGAGAAGCATATATCCTATACTTGGTGGGATTGTCATGCATGGATTATGAAAGGTGGGAAGCATGTATCCTATAGTTGGTAGGATTGTCATGCATGGATTATGGAAGGTGGGAAGCATATATCCTATAATTGGTAGGATTGTCATGCATGGATTATGGAAGGTGGGAAGCATATATCCTATACTTGGTAGGATTGTCATGCATGGATTATGAAAGGTGGGAAGCATGTATCCTATAGTTGGTAGGATTGTCATGCATGGATTATGAAAGGTGGGAAGCATATATCCTATAGTTGGTAGGATTGTCATGCATGGATTATGGAAGGTGAGAAGCATATATCCTATACTTGGTGGGATTGTCATGCATGGATTATGAAAGGTGGGAAGCATATATCCTATACTTGGTGGGATTGTCATGCATGGATTATGGAAGGTGAGAAACATATATCCTATACTTGGTGGGATTGTCATGCATGGATTATGGAAGGTGAGAAGCATATATCCTATACTTGGTGGGATTGTCATGCATGGATTATGGAAGGTGTGAAGCATATATCCTATAGTTGGTGGGATTGTCATGCATGGATTATGGAAGGTGAGAAGCATATATACTATAGTTGGTGGGATTGTCATGCATGGATTATGGAAGGTGAGAAGCATATATCCTATAGTTGGTGGGATTGTCATGCATGGATTAATGGAAGGTGAGAAGCATATATCCTATAGTTGGTGGGATTGTCATGCATGGATTATGGAAGGTGTGAAGCATATATCCTATAGTTGGTGGGATTGTCATGCATGGATTATGGAAGGTGAGAAGCATATATCCTATAGTTGGTGGGATTGTCATGCATGGATTATGGAAGGTGGGAAGCATATATCCTATCGTTGGTGGGATTGTCATGCATGGATTATGGAAGGTGGGAAGCATATATCCTATAATTGGTGGGATTGTCATGCATGGATTATGGAAGGTGAGAAGCATATATCCTATCGTTGGTGGGATTGTCATGCATGGATTATGGAAGGTGAGAAGCATATATCCTATACTTGGTGGGATTGTCATGCATGGATTATGAAAGGTGGGAAGCATATATCCTATACTTGGTGGGATTGTCATGCATGGATTATGGAAGGTGAGAAACATATATCCTATACTTGGTGGGATTGTCATGCATGGATTATGGAAGGTGAGAAGCATATATCCTATACTTGGTGGGATTGTCATGCATGGATTATGGAAGGTGTGAAGCATATATCCTATAGTTGGTGGGATTGTCATGCATGGATTATGGAAGGTGAGAAGCATATATACTATAGTTGGTGGGATTGTCATGCATGGATTATGGAAGGTGAGAAGCATATATCCTATAGTTGGTGGGATTGTCATGCATGGATTATGGAAGGTGTGAAGCATATATCCTATAGTTGGTGGGATTGTCATGCATGGATTATGGAAGGTGAGAAGCATATATCCTATAGTTGGTGGGATTGTCATGCATGGATTATGGAAGGTGGGAAGCATATATCCTATCGTTGGTGGGATTGTCATGCATGGATTATGGAAGGTGGGAAGCATATATCCTATAATTGGTGGGATTGTCATGCATGGATTATGGAAGGTGAGAAGCATATATCCTATCGTTGGTGGGATTGTCATGCATGGATTATGGAAGGTGAGAAGCATATATCCTATAATTGGTGGGATTGTCATGCATGGATTATGGAAGGTGGGAAGCATATATCCTATAATTGGTGGGATTGTCATGCATGGCCTATGGAAGGTGGGAAGCATATATCCTATACTTGGTGGGATTGTCATGCATGGATTATGGAAGGTGAGAAGCATATATCCTATACTTGGTGGGATTGTCATGCATGGATTATGGAAGGTGAGAAGCATATATCCTATAATTGGTGGGATTGTCATGCATGGATTATGGAAGGTGGGAAGCATATATCCTATACTTGGTGGGATTGTCATGCATGGATTATGGAAGGTTAGAAGCATATATCCTATACTTGGTGGGATTGTCATGCATGGATTATGAAAGGTGGGAAGCATATATCCTATAGTTGGTTGGATTGTCATGCATGGATTATGAAAGGTGGGAAGCATATATCCTATAGTTGGTAGGATTGTCATGCATGGATTATGGAAGGTGGGAAGCATATATCCTATACTTGGTGGGATTGTCATGCATGGATTATGAAAGGTGGGAAGCATATATCCTATAGTTGGTAGGATTGTCATGCATGGATTATGGAAGGTGGGAAGCATATATCCTATACTTGGTGGGATTGTCATGCATGGATTATGAAAGGTGGGAAGCATATATCCTATAGTTGGTAGGATTGTCATGCATGGATTATGGAAGGTGGGAAGCATATATCCTATAATTGGTAGGATTGTCATGCATGGATTATGGAAGGTGGGAAGCATATATCCTATACTTGGTGGGATTGTCATGCATGGATTATGGAAGGTGGGAAGCATATATCCTATAATTGGTAGGATTGTCATGCATGGATTATGAAAGGTGGGAAGCATATATCCTATAGTTGGTAGGATTGTCATGCATGGATTATGAAAGGTGGGAAGCATATATCCTATAGTTGGTAGGATTGTCATGCATGGATTATGGAAGGTGGGAAGCATATATCCTATACTTGGTGGGATTGTCATGCATGGATTATGAAAGGTGGGAAGCATATATCCTATAATTGGTAGGATTGTCATGCATGGATTATGAAAGGTGGGAAGCATATATCCTATAGTTGGTAGGATTGTCATGCATGGATTATGGAAGGTGGGAAGCATATATCCTATACTTGGTGGGATTGTCATGCATGGATTATGAAAGGTGGGAAGCATATATCCTATAATTGGTAGGATTGTCATGCATGGATTATGGAAGGTGGGAAGCATATATCCTATACTTGGTGGGATTGTCATGCATGGATTATGGAAGGTGGGAAGCATATATCCTATACTTGGTAGGATTGTCATGCATGGATTATGGAAGGTGGGAAGCATATATCCTATACTTGGTAGGATTGTCATGCATGGATTATGGAAGGTGGGAAGCATATATCCTATAATTGGTAGGATTGTCATGCATGGATTATGGAAGGTGGGAAGCATATATCCTATACTTGGTAGGATTGTCATGCATGGATTATGAAAGGTGGGAAGCATGTATCCTATAGTTGGTAGGATTGTCATGCATGGATTATGAAAGGTGGGAAGCATATATCCTATAGTTGGTAGGATTGTCATGCATGGATTATGGAAGGTGGGAAGCATATATCCTATACTTGGTGGGATTGTCATGCATGGATTATGAAAGGTGGGAAGCATATATCCTATACTTGGTGGGATTGTCATGCATGGATTATGAAAGGTGGGAAGCATATATCCTATAGTTGGTAGGATTGTCATGCATGGATTATGGAAGGTGGGCAGCATATATCCTATATTTGGTGGGATTGTCATGCATGGATTATGAAAGGTGGGAAGCATATATCCTATAATTGGTAGGATTGTCATGCATGGATTATGGAAGGTGGGAAGCATATATCCTATACTTGGTGGGATTGTCATGCATGGATTATGGAAGGTGGGAAGCATATATCCTATAATTGGTAGGATTGTCATGCATGGATTATGGAAGGTGGGAAGCATATATCCTATAATTGGTAGGATTGTCATGCATGGATTATGGAAGGTGGGAAGCATATATCCTATAATTGTTAGGATTGTCATGCATGGATTATGGAAGGTGGGAAGCATATATCCTAAACTTGGTGGGATTGTCATGCATGGATTATGGAAGGTGGGAAGCATATATCCTATAGTTGGTGGGATTGTCATGCATGGATTATGGAAGGTGGGAAGCATATATCCTATAATTGGTAGGATTGTCATGCATGGATTATGGAAGGTGGGAAGCATATATCCTATACTTGGTAGGATTGTCATGCATGGATTATGGAAGGTGGGAAGCATATATCCTATACTTGGTAGGATTGTCTTGCATGGATTATGGAAGGTGGGAAGCATATATCCTATAATTGGTAGGATTGTCATGCATGGATTATGGAAGGTGGGAAGCATATATCCTATAATTGGTAGGATTGTCATGCATGGATTATGGAAGGTGGGAAGCATATATCCTATAATTGGTAGGATTGTCATGCATGGACTATGGAAGGTGGGAAGCATATATCCTATAATTGGTAGGATTGTCATGCATGGATTATGGAAGGTGGGAAGCATATATCCTATACTTGGTAGGATTGTCATGCATGGATTATGGAAGGTGGGAAGCATATATCCTATACTTGGTAGGATTGTCATGCATGGATTATGGAAGGTGGGAAGCATATATCCTATAATTGGTAGGATTGTCATGCATGGATTATGGAAGGTGGGAAGCATATATCCTATACTTGGTAGGATTGTCATGCATGGATTATGGAAGGTGGGAAGCATATATCCTATAATTGGTAGGATTGTCATGCATGGATTATGGAAGGTGGGAAGCATATATCCTATAATTGGTAGGATTGTCATGCATGGATTATGGAAGGTGGGAAGCATATATCCTCTACTTGGTAGGATTGTCATGCATGGATTATGGAAGGTGGGAAGCATATATCCTATACTTGGTGGGATTGTCATGCATGGATTATGGAAGGTGGGAAGCATATATCCTATACTTGGTAGGATTGTCATGCATGGATTATGGAAGGTGGGAAGCATATATCCTATAATTGGTAGGATTGTCATGCATGGATTATGGAAGGTGGGAAGCATATATCCTATACTTGGTAGGATTGTCATGCATGGATTATGGAAGGTGGGAAGCATATATCCTATACTTGGTAGGATTGTCATGCATGGATTATGGAAGGTGGGAAGCATATATCCTATAATTGGTAGGATTGTCATGCATGGATTATGGAAGGTGGGAAGCATATATCCTATGCTTGGTAGGATTGTCATGCATGGATTATGGAAGGTGGGAAGCATATATCCTATAATTGGTAGGATTGTCATGCATGGATTATGGAAGGTGGGAAGCATATATCCTATAATTGGTAGGATTGTCATGCATGGATTATGGAAGGTGGGAAGCATATATCCTCTACTTGGTAGGATTGTCATGCATGGATTATGGAAGGTGGGAAGCATATATCCTATACTTGGTGGGATTGTCATGCACGGATTATGGAAGGTGGGAAGCATATATCCTATAATTGGTAGGATTGTCATGCATGGATTATGGAAGGTGGGAAGCATATATCCTATACTTGGTGGGATTGTCATGCATGGATTATGGAAGGTGGGAAGCATATATCCTATAGTTGGTGGGATTGTCATGCATGGATTATGGAAGGTGGGAAGCATATATCCTATAGTTGGTGGGATTGTCATGCATGGATTATGGAAGGTGGGAAGCATATATCCTATACTTGGTGGGATTGTCATGCATGGATTATGGAAGGTGGGAAGCATATATCCTATAGTTGGTGGGATTGTCATGCATGGATTATGGAAGGTGAGAAGCATATATCCTATACTTGGTGGGATTGTCATGCATGGATTATGGAAGGTGGGAAGCATATATCCTATAATTGGTAGGATTGTCATGCATGGATTATGGAAGGTGGGAAGGATATATCCTATACTTGGTGGGATTGTCATGCATGGATTATGGAAGGTGGGAAGCATATATCCTATAGTTGGTGGGATTGTCATGCATGGATTATGGAAGGTGGGAAGCATATATCCTATACTTGGTGGGATTGTCATGCATGGATTATGGAAGGTGGGAAGCATATATCCTATAGTTGGTGGGATTGTCATGCATGGATTATGGAAGGTGAGAAGCATATATCCTATACTTGGTGGGATTGTCATGCATGGATTATGGAAGGTGGGAAGCATATATCCTATAATTGGTAGGATTGTCATGCATGGATTATGGAAGGTGGGAAGGATATATCCTATACTTGGTGGGATTGTCATGCATGGATTATGGAAGGTGGGAAGCATATATCCTATAGTTGGTGGGATTGTCATGCATGGATTATGGAAGGTGAGAAGCATATATCCTATACTTGGTAGGATTGTCATGCATGGATTATGGAATGTGGGAAGCATATATCCTATACTTGGTAGGATTGTCATGCATGGATTATGGAAGGTGGGAAGCATATATCCTATAGTTGGTGGGATTGTCATGCATGGATTATGGAAGGTGGGAAGCATATATCCTATAGTTGGTGGGATTGTCATGCATGGATTATGGAAGGTGGGAAGCATATATCTTATAATTGGTAGGATTGTCATGCATGGATTATGGAAGGTGGGAAGCATATATCCTATACTTGGTGGGATTGTCATGCATGGATTATGGAAGGTGGGAAGCATATATCCTATAGTTGGTGGGATTGTCATGCATGGATTATGGAAGGTGGGAAGCATATATCCTATACTTGGTGGGATTGTCATGCATGGATTATGGAAGGTGGGAAGCATATATCCTATAGTTGGTGGGATTGTCATGCATGGATTATGGAAGGTGAGAAGCATATATTATCCTATACTTGGTGGGATTGTCATGCATGGATTATGGAAGGTGGGAAGCATATATCCTATAATTGGTAGGATTGTCATGCATGGATTATGGAAGGTGAGAAGCATATATCCTATACTTGGTGGGATTGTCATGCATGGATTATGGAAGGTGGGAAGCATATATCCTATACTTGGTAGGATTGTCATGCATGGATTATGGAAGGTGGGAAGCATATATCCTATACTTGGTAGGATTGTCATGCATGGATTATGAAAGGTGGGAAGCATATATCCTATAATTGGTGGGATTGTCATGCATGGATTATGAAAGGTGGGAAGCATATATCCTATAGTTGGTAGGATTGTCATGCATGGATTATGGAAGGTGGGAAGCATATATCCTATACTTGGTGGGATTGTCATGCATGGATTATGAAAGGTGGGAAGCATATATCCTATAGTTGGTAGGATTGTCATGCATGGATTATGAAAGGTGGGAAGCATATATCCTATAATTGGTAGGATTGTCATGCATGGATTATGGAAGGTGGGAAGCATATATCCTATACTTGGTGGGATTGTCATGCATGGATTATGGAAGGTGGGAAGCATATATCCTATAGTTGGTGGGATTGTCATGCATGGATTATGGAAGGTGGGAAGCATATATCCTATAGTTGGTGGGATTGTCATGCATGGATTATGGAAGGTGGGAAGCATATATCCTATACTTGGTGGGATTGTCATGCATGGATTATGGAAGGTGGGAAGCATATATCCTATAGTTGGTGGGATTGTCATGCATGGATTATGGAAGGTGAGAAGCATATATCCTATACTTGGTGGGATTGTCATGCATGGATTATGGAAGGTGGGAAGCATATATCCTATAATTGGTAGGATTGTCATGCATGGATTATGGAAGGTGGGAAGGATATATCCTATACTTGGTGGGATTGTCATGCATGGATTATGGAAGGTGGGAAGCATATATCCTATAGTTGGTGGGATTGTCATGCATGGATTATGGAAGGTGGGAAGCATATATCCTATACTTGGTGGGATTGTCATGCATGGATTATGGAAGGTGGGAAGCATATATCCTATAGTTGGTGGGATTGTCATGCATGGATTATGGAAGGTGAGAAGCATATATCCTATACTTGGTGGGATTGTCATGCATGGATTATGGAAGGTGGGAAGCATATATCCTATAATTGGTAGGATTGTCATGCATGGATTATGGAAGGTGGGAAGGATATATCCTATACTTGGTGGGATTGTCATGCATGGATTATGGAAGGTGGGAAGCATATATCCTATAGTTGGTGGGATTGTCATGCATGGATTATGGAAGGTGAGAAGCATATATCCTATACTTGGTAGGATTGTCATGCATGGATTATGGAATGTGGGAAGCATATATCCTATACTTGGTAGGATTGTCATGCATGGATTATGGAAGGTGGGAAGCATATATCCTATAGTTGGTGGGATTGTCATGCATGGATTATGGAAGGTGGGAAGCATATATCCTATAGTTGGTGGGATTGTCATGCATGGATTATGGAAGGTGGGAAGCATATATCTTATAATTGGTAGGATTGTCATGCATGGATTATGGAAGGTGGGAAGCATATATCCTATACTTGGTGGGATTGTCATGCATGGATTATGGAAGGTGGGAAGCATATATCCTATAGTTGGTGGGATTGTCATGCATGGATTATGGAAGGTGGGAAGCATATATCCTATACTTGGTGGGATTGTCATGCATGGATTATGGAAGGTGGGAAGCATATATCCTATAGTTGGTGGGATTGTCATGCATGGATTATGGAAGGTGAGAAGCATATATTATCCTATACTTGGTGGGATTGTCATGCATGGATTATGGAAGGTGGGAAGCATATATCCTATAATTGGTAGGATTGTCATGCATGGATTATGGAAGGTGAGAAGCATATATCCTATACTTGGTGGGATTGTCATGCATGGATTATGGAAGGTGGGAAGCATATATCCTATACTTGGTAGGATTGTCATGCATGGATTATGGAAGGTGGGAAGCATATATCCTATACTTGGTAGGATTGTCATGCATGGATTATGAAAGGTGGGAAGCATATATCCTATAATTGGTGGGATTGTCATGCATGGATTATGAAAGGTGGGAAGCATATATCCTATAGTTGGTAGGATTGTCATGCATGGATTATGGAAGGTGGGAAGCATATATCCTATACTTGGTGGGATTGTCATGCATGGATTATGAAAGGTGGGAAGCATATATCCTATAGTTGGTAGGATTGTCATGCATGGATTATGAAAGGTGGGAAGCATATGTCCTATACTTGGTAGGATTGTCATGCATGGATTATGAAAGGTGGGAAGCATATATCCTATAGTTGGTAGGATTGTCATGCATGGATTATGGAAGGTGGGAAGCATATGTCCTATACTTGGTAGGATTGTCATGCATGGATTATGGAAGGTGGGAAGCATATATCCTATAGTTGGTAGGATTGTCATGCATGGATTATGGAAGGTGGGAAGCATATATCCTATACTTGGTGGGATTGTCATGCATGGATTATGAAAGGTGGGAAGCATATATCCTATAGTTGGTAGGATTGTCATGCATGGATTATGAAAGGTGGGAAGCATATATCCTATAGTTGGTAGGATTGTCATGCATGGATTATGGAAGGTGGGAAGCATATATCCTATAGTTGGTAGGATTGTCATGCATGGATTATGGAAGGTGGGAAGCATATATCCTATAGTTGGTAGGATTGGCATGCATGGATTATGAAAGGTGGGAAGCATATATCCTATAGTTGGTAGGATTGTCATGCATGGATTATGAAAGGTGGGAAGCATATGTCCTATACTTGGTAGGATTGTCATGCATGGATTATGGAAGGTGGGAAGCATATATCCTATAGTTGGTAGGATTGTCATGCATGGATTATGGAAGGTGGGAAGCATATGTCCTATACTTGGTAGGATTGTCATGCATGGATTATGAAAGGTGGGAAGCATATATCCTATAGTTGGTAGGATTGTCATGCATGGATTATGGAAGGTGGGAAGCATATGTCCTATACTTGGTAGGATTGTCATGCATGGATTATGGAAGGTGGGAAGCATATATCCTATAGTTGGTAGGATTGTCATGCATGGATTATGGAAGGTGGGAAGCATATGTCCTATACTTGGTAGGATTGTCATGCATGGATTATGGAAGGTGAGAAGCATATATCCTATACTTGGTGGGATTGTCATGCATGGATTATGGAAGGTGGGAAGCATATATCCTATAGTTGGTAGGATTGTCATGCATGGATTATGGAAGGTGGGAAGCATATGTCCTATAATTGGTAGGATTGTCATGCATGGATTATGGAAGGTGGGAAGCATATATCCTATACTTGGTAGGATTGTCATGCATGGATTATGGAAGGTGGGAAGCATATGTCCTATACTTGGTAGGATTGTCATGCATGGATTATGGAAGGTGGGAAGCATATATCCTATGCTTGGTAGGATTGTCATGCATGGATTATGGAAGGTGGGAAGCATATATCCTATACTTGGTAGGATTGTCATGCATGGATTATGGAAGGTGGGAAGCATATATCCTATACTTGGTAGGATTGTCATGCATGGATTATGGAAGGTGGGAAGCATATATCCTATACTTGGTGGGATTGTCATGCATGGATTATGGAAGGTGAGAAGCATATATCCTATACTTGGTGGGATTGTCATGCATGGATTATGGAAGGTGTGAAGCATATATTCTATAGTTGGTGGGATTGTCATGCATGGATTATGGAAGGTGGGAAGCATGTATCCTATACTTGGTAGGATTGTCATGCATGGATTATGGAAGGTGGGAAGCATATATCCTATACTTGGTGGGATTGTCATGCATGGATTATGGAAGGTGGGAAGCATGTATCCTATACTTGGTAGGATTGTCATGCATGGATTATGGAAGGTGGGAAGCATATACATGGTAAGATTTTGGTTTGAGGATAATGGGAAGGTGGCATGAGAAACCCTACCTGGTTGGATGAACCTTCGGCCGGTAGCACATATACCAAGCACCACTGACCTTTACAAACATGTCCGGCCACGGCCTCGTCCCCTCATGAAATATGCAGCAAGCAGAGAAAGCACAAATATGAAATATTGATGCTCGCCCTTCCACAAATCTGCTACCAAAGCTCCTTGCAAACACACTGAAATGTAGGCGTCTTGAAAGTATAAAACCATGCATTATAAATTTTATGATTGTAATTTCAGGGAAAACGCCACAATGCATCCTGGCGGAGCGGTCGGTGCACTCAACCACCGTTTTTGTGGCCGACCATGAACACCTTCCAAGGTGTGCTCGTTTTTATATGGGCTTTGGCTCTGAGTTCATCTAAAGTTCACAAAAGTACATAGATAATTGTGTGTGTGCATGAGAGTGTATGTATGTTTGTGTGTGTATGTGTGTGTGCATGAGTGTGTATGTATGTTTGTGTGTGTATGTGTGTGTGTATATGTGTGTGTGTGTGTATGTGTATGTGATGTGTATGTATGCATGTGCGTGTGTGTGTATGTGTGTGTGTGTGTGTATGTGTGTGTGTACATGTGTGTGTGCGTGTGTACATGTGTGTGTGTGTGTGTGTGTGTGTGTACATGTGTGTGTGTGTGTGTGTACATGTGTGTGTGCGTGTGTACATGTGTGTATGTGTGTACATGTGTGTGTGTGTATGTGTGTATGTATGTATGTGTGTATGTATGTGAGTGTGTATGTGCGTGTGTGTACATGTGTGTGTGGGTGTGTACATGTGGGTGTGCGTGTGTACATGTGTGTATGTGTGTACATGTGTGTGTGTGTGTGTGCATGTGTGCATGTATGTATGTGTGTATGTATGTGTGTGTGTGTATGTGTGTGTGTATGTGCGTGTATGTGTATGTGCGTGTATGTGTATGTATGTGTGTGTGTGTGTGTGTGTGTGTGTGTGTGTGTGTGTGGTGTGTGGTGTGTGTGTGTGTGTGTGTGTGTGGTGTGTGTGTGGTGTGTGTGGTGTGTGTGTGTGTGTGTGTGTGTGTGTGTGTGGTGTGTGTGTGTGTGTGGTGTGTGTGTGGTGTGTGTGTGGTGTGTATGTATGTGTGTGTGCATGTTTTTTTTTTTTTTTAATACAAGATCGAGGCTCTTGTAAGAACTAACATTAATGACAAAAAAAAAACGGACACATCAGACAAAACAAAGGGAGCGGGAGACAAAATGGGGAGAGAGGGGGAAGTACACAAGTACAATACCTGAGAGCAGGGACATCGGGAGATCTGTGGGAGGGAGAGGGCTTCGGGGAGGAGGCGTGGGAAGGGAGGTGGGGGTCGGAGAGGTAAAAAGTACATGGACACAGCTAGAACTTCCAGGAAAGAAGTCGGCATTTCAAAAAAGTGGATCTGGGGTGAATTAGCGGGGGTAGAAAAGATCAAGGTTTTGGATGGGGGCAGATAAGAGATGGTGGTGAACAGCCGTTTTAAAGACCTGGAGGGAGGAGTGGGATTGAAGAGAGTGAGGGAGTTTGTTCCAGAGGGGTGAAAAAAGAGGAATGAAGGAGTGAAGGTGAGCAGAGAGTCAGAGAGTTACCTTTCCTTTTTGAGATACCGTGCTGTATATCGGTTTTGGCCCTGTCTCTCAATGGTGAAGAATCATTACTTGGCAAAAATTTAAAAAATTCACAAGTATGTTGATCACTCCGGTTTGTGAGGTATTTACCTGAGGTATTTGTGAGGTGTAAGGTATTTTGTTTGTGTGTGTGTTGGTTTGTCTGTCCGCTCACTTATACTTATACTTGCTCACTTATATTTTTAACTGATCTTCACGAAACTTCACTAAATGGTGGAGTTCGTGGTCCGACAAAATCGTATATATTTTTGAGGTCAAAAGGTCAAAATGTTAACATAGGTTAACATGGTCACATGTTAACATAGGTCAACCACTTTTTTCAAAATGCTAAAATCCTGAATTTTCATCCGATTGACTTGAAATTTGAATAGGCTTTTCACCTCAGTAAAATGAATTCAACCACCAATTATTTTTGAGATCAGCATAGACCAAAAGGTCAACATAGGCCAAAGGTCAACAACAATTTCAAATTTCTAAAATCCTCAATTTTCATCCGATTTACTTGAAATTTGAATAGGATTTTCATATTAGCAAACTGAATTCAACCACCAACTATTTTTGAGGTCAACATAGGCTAAAAGGTCAACATAGGCCAAATTTCTAAACTTGTCAATTTGCATCCGATTAACTTAAACTTTGAAGGCGATTGGCATATCAGATCACTGAATTCAACCACTAATTATTTTTGAGGTTAAAAGGATGCTCTACTGGCTGCCATTCTAGTTTGTTCTCTTTCGCCAAGTGTCGCGCTGTGAGTGATTTTTCATGACTCGGCAATTATTTTTTTTTTTTTTGCAAGTATGTTGATCACTCCGGTGTGTGTGTTTGTCTGTCCGCTCACTTATACTTGCCTACAGGTCACAATTTTGAACTGATCTTCACGAATCTTCACCTAATGGTAGAGTTTGTGGTCCGACATAATCCTATATATTTTTGAGGTCAAAAGGTCAAAATGTCAACATAGGTCAAAGGGCAACCACTTTTTTTTCAAATTTCTAAAATCCTCCATTTTCATCCGATTGACTTGAAATTTGAATGGGATTTACATATCAGCAAACTGAATTCAACCACCAACTATTTTTGAGATCACCAAAGGCCAAAAGGTCAATATAGGGCAAAGGTCAACAACAATTTCAAATATCTAAAATCCTCCATTTTCATCCGATTGACTAGGAATTTGAATGGGATTTACATATCAGCAAACTGAATTCAACCACCAACTATTTTTGAGATCACCAAAGGCCAAAAGGTCAATATAGGGCAAAGGTCAACAACAATTTCAAATATCTAAAATCCTCCATTTTCATCCGATTGACTAGGAATTTGAATGGGATTTACATATCAGCAAACTGAATTCAACCACCAACTATTTTTGAGATCATCAAAGGCCAAAAGGTCAATATAGGGCAAAGGTCAACAACAATTTCAAATATCTAAAATCCTCAATTTTCATCCGATTGACTTGAAATTCGAATAGGATTTTCATATCAGCAAACTGAATTCAACTCCCAACTATTTTTGAGATCACCAAAGGCCAAAAGGTCAATATAGGGCAAAGGTCAACAACAATTTCAAATATCTAAAATCCTCCATTTTCATCCGATTGACTTGAAATTTGAATGGGATTTACATATCAGCAAACTGAATTCAACCACCAACTATTTTTGAGATCACCAAAGGCCAAAAGGTCAATATAGGGCAAAGGTCAACAACAATTTCAAATATCTAAAATCCTCCATTTTCATCCGATTGACTAGGAATTTGAATGGGATTTACATATCAGCAAACTGAATTCAACTCCCAACTATTTTTGAGATCACCAAAGGCCAAAAGGTCAATATAGGGCAAAGGTCAACAACAATTTCAAATATCTAAAATCCTCCATTTTCATCTGATTGACTTGAAATTTGAATGGGATTTACATATCAGCAAACTGAATTCAACTCCCAACTATTTTTGAGATCACCAAAGGCCAAAAGGTCAATATAGGGCAAAGGTCAACAACAATTTCAAATATCTAAAATCCTCCATTTTCATCCGATTGACTTGAAATTTGAATGGGATTTACATATCAGCAAACTGAATTCAACTCCCAACTATTTTTGAGGTCAACATAGGCCAAAAGGTCAATATAGGCCAGATTTCTAAAATTGTCAATTTTCATCCGATTAACTTAAACTTTGAAGACGATTTGTATATCAGGTCACTGAATTCAATCACTCATTATTTTTGAAGTCAAAAGGATGCCATTCTACTTTGTTCTGTTTTGCCAAGTGTCACTCTATGCATGATTTTTCATTTAAAATATCGTTTTATCCAGACCAAGATATTCATCAAAATTTAATAATTTTGGCCTTGTCACAGGCCCAACCTGTCCATCAAGTTTCCTGCGAATCCGTCCATAACGTTTGAAAATATCACGCCATGTATCGTTTTGGCCCAATCTGTAAATGGTGAAGAATCACTTTAAAATTTCTACTATCCGGATCCAGATCTTCACCAAAATCCAAACAATTTGTCCCTCGTTCCACACAAAGAACCTGTCCACCATGTTTCTTCCGAGATAATCTGCTCACAGACAAACAGACAGACAGGGGTGAAAACATAACCTTTTGCAAAGTTATTGATACCAGGCAAACCCAGAGCCTCCATTTGTGTAACTCGTCCTGTAAGTGAGAATTCCTTCTCTGGTCAGGATGGTTTGGATGGCAAGATGAGATTCATGATGGACTCTGGGGCCTTTTCTAGGTGTGTTTCCTCGTGTAAGACCGAATTGAGTATTTCCATTAAGTATGCTGTTGAATGTAACATCGGTAACGAAGAGCAATGAATTCTTTCAATTGGTAATTTCATTCAATTGAGGAATAACCCTTAAAACCGCCTCTTCCCCACTTTATAAATATTCCTCCTCTTGGCACAGCGGCGTTTCATAAATGGTGGAAAAAGCCTCCGAAATGCTTTCTTCGGGGAAATTTATGATTCCACACGAGCTTTTTACTCTTACTCGGACTATTTGGTTTACTTTAAGACTTTTCCAAATGCTCATTAAATGTAGATTAAACATTCACATGATATATGTGTTACCGGTCACCGACTCCACGGAATGCATATTTTGTTCCACACCTGGTCCAAAACTCTTCATGACCTGAAATCCTTGTTGAAGGTGTGATTAGAGATCATGATGTTAAAACATCCTCGAACTTCGAATGTACTATAAACTGAAGGGTTTTATTCACCTGTGCACCTTTAGTGGGATTACGAGATCACAGGTTAAACTTGTGGCGATACAGAGGAGAAATATTTTGTCATTGTCCTCAAAGAAATATTTTGTCGTTGTCGTTGTCCTTTTGTCCTCAAAAAAATCTACAACGTTTTGTTTTGTCGTTGGAATTGATATCAAAGAGACCTTATTATGGATGAGCTTATCACGACTCCTACCTCTTTTAGAGAAGCTTATCACAACTCGAACCTCTTTTAGAGAAGATTATCACGACTCGTACCTCTTTTAGAGAAGCTTATCACGACTCGT
This sequence comes from Myxine glutinosa, assembly GCF_964187855.1. NCBI lineage: Eukaryota > Metazoa > Chordata > Myxini > Myxiniformes > Myxinidae > Myxine > Myxine glutinosa. Next base: position 264,850,170 of record NC_136262.1, on the reverse strand, counting down.
ACCTCTTTTAGAGAAGCTTATCACGACTCGTACCTCTTTTAGAGAAGATTATCACGACTCGTACCTCTTTTAGAGAAGCTTATCACGACTCGTACCTCTTTTAGAGAAGATTATCACGACTAGTACCTCTTTTAGAGAAGATTATCACGACTCGTACCTCTTTTAGAGAAGCTTATCACACCTCGTACCTCTTTTATAGAAGATTATCACGACTCGTACCTCTTTTAGAGAAGCTTATCACGACTCGTACCTCTTTTAGAGAAGCTTATCACAACTCGTACCTCTTCTAGAGAAGCTATCACGACTCTTACCTCTTTTAGAGAAGCTTATCACAAATCGTACCTCTTCTAGAGAAGATTATCATGACTCGTACCTCTTTTAGAGAAGATTATCATGACTCGTACCTCTTTTAGAGAAGCTTATCATCACTCGTATCTCTTTTAGAGAAGATTATCACGACTCGTACCTCTTTTAGAGAAGCTTATCATGACTCGTACCTCTTTTAGAGAAGATTATCACGACTCGTACCTCTTTTAGAGAAGCTTATCATGACTCGTACCTCTTTTAGAGAAGCTTATCACGACTCGTACCTCTTCTAGAGAAGCTATCACGACTCTTACCTCTTTTAGAGAAGCTTATCACAAATCGTACCTCTTCTAGAGAAGATTATCATTACTCGTACCTCTTTTAGAGAAGCTTATCATGACTCGTACCTCTTTTAGAGAAGCTTATCACGACTCGTACCTCTTCTAGAGAAGCTATCACGACTCTTACCTCTTTTAGAGAAGCTTATCACAAATCTTACCTCTTCTAGAGAAGCTTATCATGACTAGTACCTCTTTTAGAGAAGCTTATCACGACTCGTACCTCTTCTAGAGAAGCTTATCATGACTCGTACCTCTTTTAGAGAAGCTTATCAGGACTCGTACTTCTTTTAGAGAAGCTTATCATGACTCGTACCTCTTCTAGAGAAGCTTATCACAAATCGTACCTCTTCTAGACAAGCTATCACGACTCTTACCTCTTTTAGAGGACCCTATCACGACTCTTACCTCTTTTAGAGGAGCTTATCATGACATATTTTAGAGGAGCTTATCACGACTCTTACCTCGTTTAGATGAGCTTATCACGACTCTTACCTCTTTTAGAGGAGCTTAGCATGACATATATTTTAGAGGAGCTTATCACGACTCTTACCTCATTTAGAGTAGCTTATCACGACATATCTTTGAGAGGAGCTTATCACGACTCTTACCTCTTTCAGAGGAGCTTATCACGACATATCTTTGAGAGGAGCTCATCAGGACTCTTACCTCATTTAGAGTAGCTTATCACGACATATCTTTGAGAGGAGCTTATCACGATTCTTACCTATTTCAGAGGAGATTATCACGACATATCTTTGAGAGGAGCTTATCACGACACTTACCTCTTTCAGAGGAGCTTATCATAACATTTCTTTTGGAGGACCTTATCACAATTCTTATCTCGTTTAGAGTAGCTTATCATGACATATATTTTAGAGGAGCTTATCATGACTCTTACCTCATTTAGAATAGCTTATCATGACATTTCGTTTAGAGTAGCTCATCACATTTATTTTAGAGGAGCTTATCACGACTCTTACCTCTTTTAGAGAAGCTTATCATGACTCGTACCTCTTCTAGAGAAGCTTATCATGACTCGTGCCTCTTTTAGAGAAGCTTATCAGGACTCGTACCTCTTTTAGAGAAGCTTAGCACGACTCGTTCCTCTTCTAGAGAAGCTATCACAAATTTTACCTCTTCTAGAGAAGCTTATCACAACTCGTACCTCTTTTAGAGAAGCTTATCACGACTCGTACCTCTTCTAGAGAAGCTTATCACAAATCGTACCTCTTCTAGACAAGCTATCACGATTCTTACCTCTTTTAGAGGAGCTTATCATGACTTTTACCTCTTTTAGAGGAGCTTATCATGACATATATTTTATAGGAGCTTATCACGACTCTTACCTCGTTTAGAGGAGCTTATCACGACACTTACCTCTTTTAGAGGAGCTTATCATGACATATATTTTAGAGGAGCTTATGACGACTCTTACCTCATTTAGAGTAGCTTATCACGACATCTCTTTGAGAGGAGCTTATCACGACTCTTACCTCTTTCAGAGGAGCTTATCACGACATATCTTTGAGAGGAGCTCATCACGACTCTTACCTCATTTAGAGTAGCTTATCACGACATATCTTTGAGAGGAGCTTATCACGTTTCTTACCTCCTTCAGAGGAGCTTATCACGACATATCTTTGAGAGGAGCTTATCACGACTCTTACCTATTTCAGAGGAGCTTATTACGACATATCTTTTGGAGGACCTTATCACAATTCTTATCTCTTTTGGAGGAGCTTATCATGACGTAACTTTTAGAGGAGATTATCATGACTCTTACCTCGTTTAGAGGAGCTTATCAGGACATAACTTTTGGAGGAGCATATCACGACTCTTACCTCGTTTAGAGTAGCTTATCACGACATATATTTTAGAGGAGCTTATCATGACTCTTACCTCATTTAGAGTAGCTTATCACGACATTTATTTTAGAGTAGCTCATCACATTTCTTTTAGAGGAGCTTATCACGACTCTTACCTCGTTTAGAGGAGCTTATCTCTACATATCTTTTCGAGGAGCTGATCATGACTCTTACCTCGTTTAGAGTAGCTTATCACGACATATCTTTCAGAGGAGCTTATCACGAATCTTATCTCGTTAAGAGGAGCTTATCACAACAAATCTTTTAGTGGAGCTTATCACGACATTTCTTTTAGAGGAGCTTATCACAACAATTCTTTTCCTGGAGCTTATCACGACATTTCTTTTAGAGGAGCTTATCATGACTCTTACCTCATTTAGAGTAGCTTATCACGACATATCTTTGAGAGGAGCTTATCACGACTCTTACCTCTTTCAGAGTAGCTTATCACGATATATCTTTTTAGAGGAGCTTATCACGACTCTTACCTTGTTTCGAGTAACTTCTCACGACATATCTTTTAGAAGAGCTTATCACAACTCTTACCTCGTTTAGAGTAGCTAATCATGACATATCCTTTAGAGGAGCTTATCACAACTCTTACCTTGTTTAGAGTAGCTTATCACGACATATCGTTTGGAGGAGCTTATCACAACTCTTACCTCATTTAGAGGAGCTTATCATGACATATATTTTAGAGGAGCTTATGATGACTCTTACCTTGTTTAGAGTAGCTTATCATGCCATATCTTTAAGGCGAGCTTATCACGACTGTTACCTCATTTAGAGGAGCGTATCACGACTCTTACCTCTTTTAGAGGAGCTTATCACGACTCTTACCTCGTTTAGAGTAGCTTATCATGACATTTCTTTTAGAGGAGCTTATCACGACTCTTACCTTGTTTAGAGTAGCTTATCACGACATATCTTTAGAGGAGCTTATCACAACTCTTACCTCGTTTAGAGTAGCTCATCACGACATATCTTTTAGAGGAGCTTATCACGACTCTTACCTTATTTGGAGTAGCTTATCACGACATATCTTTTTGGAGGAGCTTATCACAACTCTTACCTCGTTTAGAGTAGCTTATCACGACATATCTTTTTGGAGGAGCTTATCACAACTCTTACCTTGTTTGGAGTAGCTTATCACGACATATCTTTTAGAGGAGCTTATAACGACTCTTACCTCAGTAGGTGATAAATGTTGCTTCTGGGACACCTCCGTTTAACATGGGAAATCCCTATCTAATGTCATTTACCCCCCTGTCTTTTTCAAAAATCATAAACACCTCTATTTCTCCCTCTATGAACCTATAATCCTTCTCACCTTATGAACCTATAATCCTTCTCGCCTTATGAACCTATAATCCTTCTCACCTTATGAACCTATAATCCTTCTCACCTTATGAACCTATGATTTTCTTCCTTTATGAACCTATAATCCTTCTAGCCTTATGAACCTATGATCCTTCTCACTTACATGTAATTTTTACCCTATTCCCCCACTAGCCCCTTAATGTAGTTCCTTAGACCACTCTACTAATGAGCCTATAAATATATTATCTCTTTCTAACTTTTTAAAGAGTTCCATTCTCCTATAGAACTCATCCCCATCAAGTATATTTATAAAGTATACAGGTTCCTAAACCTTTTGTTGTGAAAGTATAAAGTGGTATGTTTCACGGAGGGTTCTTGTTTGACCTCCTCCTCTCCCACATACCATTTTAAAATTATAATATTTATTATCCGATTGATAACCATTAAAGTTCTCACTCCACTCTAATATATTTTTCTTCCCGCCCTCCATTACCCCACTTAACAAATGAATACGTTTATCCGTCTTGAGAACCTTCTGACCAGTGATTCTCTCAACCTCTTGAATCTGATATTTTTCATATTCGTTATGTTTTCCATTTATATACCAAGGTTGATTACACCTCCACTCTTTAGTCTGGTTGATACTTGGTTCTATCATTTATGGCGAAACATTGCATCATCTTTTGTTGAGCCAGTTGCCAACGTGGCACAGGATGACTCAGCCATGACTCAGCCTTGCCAATGACGCAGCCTTGCCTATAAAGGCTCTAACCACACCTTGCTTTTTTAAACACACGTTATGTTTCTCTGGAGGATGGAGGATGAAGCTTTATCAGAAGACAGGTAAGTTTTTTTGTTCTCACGATTAATTATTCATTGTCTTATATGGAACATCATTAACAGCCTCTCAATAATTATTGTTTTTTCTCTTTTGCAGTTTATCTTTATCAAAGCTGGTGATTGATGTTGAAAATGAAGTCAATGATTTTCACCAACAAAGGGAGAATTTGTATGAAACTCTTACCGAATTCACTGAAGTTCGGAGGGGTCTTCATAATGAGATGGTTGAGTGTTTAGAAAGCCTCTCTCACCCGTTAATATTCTCCAAGGTTGTCTCAACAACAGAACCAATGACTGACAACGAATTAAACACCTTGTTTGAAATTCTATGCGAGAGGTAAGAGATGTAATTAATTATTCACAAACTTCAATCCATTAATTTTCTCCTTTTTATCAAAGTTGGTGGTTGAATAACTGTGTGTTAAAGGTGCTGTGTGGTAAAGTGAACTGTGTGTTATTTCCTTTAACTAACTGTTTGTTTTATTCCAGCATGAAAAACCAACCAAGCAACATGAAGTTTGATGAAACCCAGGGATTTCAAAACTTCGACGACCGGAGGAGTGTCAACTCATTTCCTGCTGATGTGAGTTGTTTGGAAAAATGGAGTTTCTCATTTATGGTCCTAGACTGCCCTCATGTGGTTTTGGGATGGCACGGCAGGCAAATACTGTGTTTGGTGAATTTAATTTAAAATCCCTTTTGTGCCTTGCAGACACAAAAGAAATCAAAGCTGGTGATTGATGTTGAAAATGAAGTCAATGATTTTCACCAACAAAGGGAGAATTTGAATGAAACTCTTACAGAATTCACTGAAGTTCGGAGGGGTCTTCATAATGAGATGGTTGAGTGTTTAGAAAGCCTCTCTCACCCGTTAATATTCTCCAAGATTGTCTCAACAACAGAACCAATGACTGACAACGAATTAAACACCTTGTTTGAAATTCTATGCGAGAGGTAAGATATATAATTAATTATTCACAAACTTTAATCCATTAATTTTCTCCTTTTTATCAAAGTTGGTGGTTGAATAACTGTGTGTTAAAGGTGCTGTGTGGTAAAGTGAGCTGTGTGTTATTTCCTTTAACTAACTGTTTGTTTTATTCCAGCATGAAAAACCAACCAAGCAACATGCAGTTTGATGAAACCCAGGGATTTCACAACTTCGACGACCGGAGGAGTGTCAACTCATTTCCTGCTGATGTGAGTTGTTTGGAAAAATGGAGTTTCTCATTTATGGTCCTAGACTGCCCTCATGTGGTTTTGGGATGGCACGGCAGGCAAATACTGTGTTTGGTGAATTTAATTTAAAATCCCTTTTGTGCCTTGCAGACACAAAAGAAATTGGTGAAGCCAACATGGGAGACAACATTATGTTGGATTGCCTTGGAAGAAACTGAATTTATGGCAGAAACTGAATTTATACCTCGTGAAAAATGTTTTATTATAATTTTTATCTTTTTAATGTTATTTATTAATTTTGATTTTATTCGCTTTGTCCAGAATTATTTAATTCTTAATTACAAAAAGAGAAAAAAGGAAAAAAAGATGGGAAGGTGCGCCCCCACCCTTGATCCCCCCTCATCCCACCCCTCCCCTCCCCTTGTGTGTGTGGGGAAGGTGGGGGTGGGATGAGGGGGGATCAAGGGTGGGGGCGCACAGGGGTGGGGGATGATGGGTGTGGTCTGTGTGGGTGTGGTCTGTTCACCACCATCTCTTATCTTCCCCCATCGAAAACCTTGATCTTTTCTACCCCCGGTAATTCACCCCAGAGTCCTTGCAGCGTTCATATGTTTTATTCCTCTCCCACTTCCCCCCAAGTCCTCCCGATGTCCCTGCTCTCAAATGTTGTGTTTGTGTCCTTCCCCCTCTCTCCCCATCTTGTCTGCCGCTCCCCTTGTTTTTTTGTGTTTTGTGTGTCGGTTTGTCTTTTTTGTGATTATTGTTAGCTCTTTCACGAGCCTCGATCTTGTATACAAAAAAAAAAAAAAAAAAAAAAAAAAAAAAACGTGTCCTTTTATTAAATTTACGGGACAAGCTATGTTAATTAATAACTCTATTAAAGTAAATTTGACAAAAGTTTCTCCACTACTACTAACAATTTACTCAAAGCTTGAAAAGGTCATTGATAAAGAAGCTTTGAAAATGAATGATAAGACCATCAACGATTCTAGAGAAAACATTTGTATATTCTTTAATAGACCCAAAGATGTGGGTGAAATTAATAATATGAATATTAGTGGTGAACTATCATTCCGTACCCTGATTATTAGAGATTATTTGAAAATAACATTCAATGTAAAAAATATTGTGGTTATTAGTTCTAATGAAAGAAAATATATAGATATTGATGGAAGTTTAATGGTATGTAAATGAGTGATATTAACAGTCAATACTCTGAGAGTTATTATACTGAGAGTCTCGGATCTGAAGATAGTTATGATACTAATAGTTTGTGTTCAAATGATAGTTATGAGAGTAGCTTTATTGATGACTCAGATAGTGAAATTGAAATTGATGAACTAGAGTATCTAAACTTTCTGGCTAATACATAGACGCTTTACTTTAAGTAAAGTTATATACATAAAACGTGTTGAAAAGCTCAAAGGTGTTTTACTTTAAGTAAAGTTATATACATAAAACGAGTTGAAAAGCTCAAAGGTGTTTTACTTTAAGTAAAGTTATATACATAAAACGAGTTGAAAAGCTCAAAGGTGTTTTAATTTAAGTAAAGTTATATACATAAAACGAGTTGAAAAGCTCAAAGGTGTTTTACTTTAAGCACAGTTTCATCTTTTAAAAAGCCCCTAAAAAAGGCACTTTGTTTCAAGTATAATTTTACTATATAAATAAATATGATCAAAGCAACGTATTGCGACGTTTGTGAACAAGAATATAAACAATACAAAAGACACCTTAAAACTAACAAACACACATTTAATCTACTTCACCTACTATCTCCTATTCAGAAGGAAACAAAACACTGTTCTGCATGTAATAAAAATATCCTCAAGAAAGGCTTCGAAATACATCTTAAAACAATTCTACATTTATCAAATTTTATCACAACTAAAAACTCTGATGGCGCATTCAAAGGACATATTAAAATAAGAGTCTTTAACTTCAAACCTCCTGAACCAGAGTCTATAGTTGATGCTGTAGAAATAGTTAAACCTGCTGTTCAAACGTTGATTGAAAAAACACTAAAAGAAATGAAACCACTTAAATTTTATATGGGAGTAAAATTAGAAATGACAAAGGACGAAGGAGTTATAGATACACCATACATGAGAACTGAGCCACACTTTATATCTTCATATCAAGATTTTAAAACATCAGGAGTCTATGATTAACTTATTAAACAAGAGCAAGATGTGGATAATTCAATCGTAGGAAGTGGATTCAATATAGGAAAAATTATTTACATAGACATTCATATTCTTAAATCAGATCCTCTAAAAGCTTCTTCCTACATTGATTTACACAGTGTTATCAAAAATAGAAAAGCAGTTATCAATATCAAAAATAAAGACAATAAATGTTTTCTCTGGTCTATTCTAGCACACTTACATCCTCCACATTTTCATGATGAAAGAGTATCTCATTATAAAAAATATGAGAATACATTAAATACGAAAGATCTAAAGTTTCCTATGGCTTTAAATGATATTCCTAAATTTGAAAAGATAAATAATTTATCAGTTCATGTTTATGGTCTAACAGAAACAAACAGCATTCAGGTTTTAAAGCTTTCTGACAATTGTAAACAAACTCATATTAATCTTCTATATTTTAATTCAGAGGAAAATTCACATTATACATACATTAAAGATATTGCTAAATTAATAAAACCACAAGTATGTAAAAGAACAAATAAAATATATATTTGTTTGCGTTGTCTTAACTTCTTCCATACAAAAGAAAGATTAGATAAACATTCAAATTATTGGTGTGAACATAAATCAACGGTAATCAATATGCCTAAAGAAGGCTCAAATATCACATTCAAAGATGAAAAGAAAAAGATCAAACATCCATTTGTTATATATGCTGATTTTGAAAGTATTCTAGAAAAAATAGATACTGCTTCTCCAGATCCAAAAGAATCATACACAAATAAATATCAAAAACATACTCCTTGCGGTTTTTGTTATTATATCAAATCATTCGTTGGTGATAAATATAACAAGTTAGAGGAGTATAGAGGCTCAAATACCCCAAAGGAGTTTGTGAAACGACTAGAAAAAGACTGTGTCCGATTAACCAAGATAATGAGAGAAACTAATAAACCAATGTCCTTGACGAGTGAACAGAAAAGGGAATTTAGAAAAAACAATGTTTGTCATATTTGTGAGGAAAAAATTGGTGAAGGTTTAAAGGTTAGAGATCATTGTCATCTCACTGGTAAATATAGAGGTCCAGCTCATCAAAGTTGTAATATTAATTATCAACTCCCCTCTTTCATTCCTGTCTTTCTTCATAACAACGCTCATTATGATACGCATCTATTTATTAATGAACTTTCAAAGACATCTGGACACATTTCAGCAATTCCTAACACGGATCAGAAATACATTTCATTCACAAAAACAATTCACACATCTCCTATTACTCATATCAGATTTCTTGATACATTTAAATTCATGGCAAGTCCATTGGCTAACTTGGTTCAAAATCTAAAAGAGTTTCCATGTCTTTCAGAGTATTTTTCAGATAAAGATTTTCTAACACAAAAGGGAATTTACCCCTATGACTATATGGACTCATTTGAGAGATTCAATGAAACACAACTTCCTTTAAAAGAAAATTTCGATAACAAATTAAACAACAGTCATATATCTGATAAAGATTATGTACACGCACAAAATGTTTGGGAAAAATATAACATCAAGAATCTTGGCGAGTATCACGATTTGTATCTCAAAACTGATGTGCTTTTATTGGCCGATGTATTTGAAGCCTTTAGATCTGTTTGTCGCACTGGATATGGATTGGATCCTGCTCACTACTACACAGCACCTGGATTGGCTTGGAGCGCGATGTTGAAAATGACAAAACAAATTTGGATTTGATAACCGATGTCGATATGCTTTTGATGATTGAAAAGGCAAAAAGAGGTGGAATTTCACAAGTATGCTCGAGCAGATACGCAAAAGCAAATAACAAATATCTTCCAAATTATGATTCAAGGAAAGAGAGTTCTTACTTGATGTACTATGACGCAAACAACTTGTATGGCTGGGCAATGTCTCAAGCTCTTCCTTATGGGAAACTAAGATGGGTAAAGGAAAAAGGCTACACAAAGGTTTTACAAGATGTATGTATCTCTACACAAAAAGAATTGGATGATTCAAAGGTTGGTTATTATTTTGAGGTCGATTTAAAATATCCTGAAGAACTTCATATCAAACATAAAGATCTTCCATTTGCTTGTGAGAAAGAAAGTCCAAAGAAAGAATGGTTGAGTGATTATCAACGATCGTTTGATATAGGTGAATCAACAGAAAAATTACTTACTACATTATATAACAAGAAAAATTATGTACTACACCAAAGAAATTTGCGACAATATTTATCAAAAGGTCTAAGAGTAGAGAAGATCCACAGGATTCTAAAGTTCAATCAAAGTCATTGGTTAAAGGGGTAAATTGATTTTAATACACAAAGAAGAACAGAGTCAAAAACAAATTTTGAGAAAGACTTTTATAAATTGATGAATAATGCGGTCTTTGGTAAGACCATGGAGAATGTGAGGAAAAGACAAAATATCAGACTAGCAACATCTTGGGAACAAGCATCAAAATTAATTAATAGACCGAGTTTTACTAGAGCTGAGGTCTTTACTGAGAACTTTTGTGCGATCCATTTGGTTAAAGAGAGTATTGAAATGGACAAACCTATTTACATTGGAACATCAATTCTTGACTTGTCAAAGTCATTAATGTATGATTACTTTTATATTAATCTAAAATCAAAGTATAAGGATAATGTGTCATTGTTGTATATGGATACTGATAGTTTTATTTTGAAAATTAATACTGATGATGTTTATTCAGACATGAAAAAAGGACATTAATATCTATGATACAAGTAATTACAGTCCAGAGAGTGAGTTGTTCTCTTCTAAAAATAAAAAGGTGATTGGAAAGTTCAAGGATGAATTGGAAGGAAATGTTATGAGTGAATTTGTGGGATTGAGGTCGAAGGCTTATGCTTATAAATACATTGTGAATAACGTTGAAAAGACTGATAAGAAGTTAAAAGGTGTAAAGAAAAATGTCATTAAAGAAACAATAAACTTTAAGGATTATTATAACTGTTTAACAACAAAGAAAGAAGAGTTTAGAAAGATTAATGGAATAAGAAGTTATAAACATCAATTATATTCAGAAGAGGTGAATAAGAAAGCATTAGGAGCTTTTGATGATAAGAGGTTTATTTTAGAAAATGGAATTGATAGTCTCCCTTATGGTTATATAAGTATATAAGTGATAAGATATATAAGTGATAAGATATATGTGATAAGATATATAAGTGATAAGATATATAAGTGATAAGATATATAAGTGATAAGATATATCTAAGTGATAAGATATATAAGTGATAAGATATAAGTGATAAGATATATAAGTGATAAGATATATAAGTGATAAGATATATAAGTGATAAGATATATAAGTGATAAGATATATAAGTGATAAGATATATAAGTGATAAGATATATAAGTGATAAGATATATAAGTGATAAGATATATAAGTGATAAGATATATAAGTGATAAGATATATAAGTGATAAGATATATAAGTGATAAGATATATATAAGTGATAAGATATATATATTGTTATAGATCGCGGTTAGATGTTATAGACCGAGCGGTGGTTTAGAACCGCGACCTAACAAAACTCACCCGATTCACCCAGACTTTGGCCGTATCGCACCCCAGCTGCTCAATGAGGGAAAAGACGAAAACTACGCAATGCAAAGAGGAAAATGAAGACAAACAGGTTGGAAATACTACTAAATTTATTCCTACTATTTACACACAAGCAACAAAAAGCAATTCAGTTTATTTACAAGTACAAGACGCATGTGACACAGTGCAAATTTAGCTTATCTACAGACTTAACTTATTACCCAGGACAGAACAAACAAAGACGACTCACACGGGGAATGCCAGGGATGGCAGAAGGTGGATGGCTGGCGGGAGAGGAAAGGTCCAAGGGGGGGGTCTTGCAGCACAACCGGCGCGTTCAGCAGCCGCCGTTCCGTTTCGGCCCTGCTCCGAACCGCCGTTCAGGCCCCCTTTGGCGGTCGGGTGTCGCGGCTGCGGCGGCCTCCGTCCGCTGCGTTCCCAGGACTTGTCTCACTGGTCTGGTCCCTCAACCCTCAACTCTTTCTTGCTTCTCTCACTCCTCACCACCGACTTCTCTCTCTGGCAACCGACTGTGACCAACTCCTTGCAACTCTCTTTCTTCTTCTCTTCTCTTCTCATCTCATGCTCATCTCCAAGGCCTCTCTGATAAAGCAGTCCCTTACAGTCGCTTTTATCACCTCCAGCGAAATCAAGCCGCCGACTCCGAGGGCACACCTACCGGGTCACTCACCGCGGCCCTGGTTGGTCGCGCGACCCTCGGGCTCCGCCCCGGACGACGACGGGCGGGCGCGCCCCTCCCCTCCTCTGACGAGGTGGAGACACGCCTTTCTTCCCTGACTCGAGCCTCGTGGTCAATGGCGGTTATTGGAGGGGAGGTGATTGGGAATCGAGGCTCAGCAATGACGAGAGGGGATGTAATATGGCAATCGAGGGTCGGCAATCACGAAAGGGGGGATGTGAAGGAAATGGGGATTTTTGGGGATGGGAATGGAAGGGGATCTATTCTCTTTCACTGGTGCAATGGAGTATTTCAATTAATGGGAGACACAGCCTTATCTTAAAACACAGAATAAGATATAACTATCGAACATGAATATCCTATGATTGGCTGACGTGTATGCTTGTGGACTATGGGACGCCCTTTTGATCTTACACAGCTCCGGAGGCAGGAGGCACAGCACAACAACAATAATAATAATCATACAGCACACAATAAAAAAAAATATATGCAGTCCTCATATCCACAACACTGCACTCTCCTCCTCTTAGGCACGTCCCGGGCCTACAACTTTTAGCTTTAGCGTGATACGTAGGTGTAGTTCCCTCTATTTTTAACCTGACCCTGAGTGCGACAGTTTAAACATAAATAAATGTGTCCCGCTGCTCCATTGCACCCTGCCTAACAGACTTTCGCCCACAGTTAACCGAATTGCGGAATGGTCTTCAAACTATACACTGACGGTGGGGAGCATTATTTACAATGACTCTGCTTTTATTTACAAAACTAACCCAGGACCTGTAATTGTTCTTTCTGGGGGGAGGACAGTCTGCTCTGCATCAATGCACCACTAAAGCACCCAAAAACGCACCAATACACACCCAAGCACCAATCGGTGCAGTCCCCATTGTTCAATGAATAAAATAAAACCAACAAACCCAACCCTGCAGGTGTCTCTTGCTCTTCGGCTCCCTCTGCTGGTTATCATTATTTCTTCCAGTTGTTGTCATTTTCATTTGCTTTGCTTACTGGCGGCCTATTTGCAATAAAGCTTGCCCAAACGTGTCCATTTTATTTATCTTTATTTATGGCCCACAGGGCCGACTACGTGTGGTTCACCTGTGGGGCATCGGTGCCCTGTGGCCAAGGTCCGCCAGCAAGATTTCGGGCCCTCATGGCCGGTTCCAGCAGAGGGGCCTTGCCCCAACCCATGGGGTCCATAAGTGGTGCTCGGCCACTGACATGTGGTCCATAATGTGGTGCATCGATGCAGACAGCTGGTTCTGGGAATTTCGGGCGCACAATGGCCGACCCACGCACGCTCCCCCCGGCGCCCAACGGCGCTCAGGTCCTCATGTGGGAGACAAAAGGGGGGACAAGACAGATGAGCGAGGGGTAAGGTCTCAAGGGTACACATCAAAAAGGCAATGCAAGGCGAAATGCGTACGGAGGGCGAAGTGAGAAAGCTCGTCCCTACCGTACGTCACCCCCCTGTTACCTAGCCCACCCTTGCCCTTACCCCATATGTACAAAACCTACACATTACCAATTCGTCACTACTGTCACGTCCTCCCCATATTTCCCCTATACCAAATTCGTCACCACAATCCCTCTACTTCAAAAATTTGCCATCATCAATTCATCGTCAATCCTCATAAGGAGGCAGAGATGGAACATCAAAGCACAATGTCACACCCACGTCATGATGCGTCTCACATTCCAAACATTTGCACAATAAAAAATAATAAAACGTGGCATGGTGTGGAGTTACCTGTCACCTCCGGTGAGTGGGTGCAGATGGTGCGAGGAGATCCTTCATCCTAACTATCCTCTAAATGACTTTAACACACTTTACACTACCTGGGGTCTTTCTCCGGCCAAACCATTGGCCCTCTTACACTATGGGTTCTAAAAACCAATTCCCATTGGCCAAACTGTGGTGCTTTTCAATTTGGGGTCTCACTCCCCCGATTCATCTCCCGGTGCCCTCGCACAATTTCTGGGCCGCGACGTGTAGCTCTCCCAACAGGTCTACCCACCTGCACACCTCCACCACTGTAGTTGCCACCCGAGCTTACCTAGCTCCTCACCCTAACCTATCTAACTGGGGGCAGCCCCTCTCCTGGCTCTGTCACCCCATGGTGCCCTCTGGCACTGGGCTACCCGGGTCCGTCCTCCGGATCCTCATTCACATTTCATTTCACACATTCACACAACTACTACCGGCTCCCAGAGCCCACCTGCGGCCTCACCTGGCCGACATCCTTACAGTGGTGGAGTGCCCAAACCAACTACACACACTAACAGGCTACACGCCCAGCCATTTCCACAACACTAATGCACCCATCCAAACATCATTCTTCCAACCGCACCACAGATGCCAATATCCAACCACAATTTACCTGTACCCTCTACCTAACACTTACACTACCCGCCCCGGGTATCCGTGATGGGGGTCCACTCTTCCCCCATTCACACCTTCGCACCATCCACTCCACTCCACAATTTCCACCATTCTCACTCCACGACCATCCATTCCACTACTCCATACCATTTATTCCATACACCTGTCCTCCATTCACCTGTCGTTGCACACCTGCGCAATCTCACCTGGTGCCACCTGCACCCTCCTCCTCTTTCTGGACCAGTTGGTCAACGCAACACACATCACCATCACTCACTCATACACTGCTCCACACACCTGTTCAGTTGCACACCTGTGCAATCACACCTGTTCCATTCTCACCTGTTCAATCCTCACACGCACGGCATCATCTCAGCTAACTACTCCCCTCTGAAACTTGCGCTTCCCAGTCGTCCCTTTAAACTATTGCGCTCCCACGTCATTATCATCCACACTAATCTACCTGCGTCCCCACTACAGGTATCAGTCACTAACTAAACTTAACGTTACCTAATGTCAATCTTCGCTAGATCCCTACACACCATATCCTAACCCACCCGGGCTAGTTTTCACTGCCATACACCCCATAATCTAGTGCTCCTTTGCCCCACCTGTGAGGGATGGTGGATTTGCCATCCCACCACATCGGGGGTCTTTCACTATCAATTTTGTTCGTCCAAATCCAACAATTCAAAAATTTTCCATTTACTGCCAATTCTATTCACTTTTCTAAATTTCGTTTTAAATCACTATCACTATCACCATCACCCGTCTACTTATTACATCCTCTCGGTGCGCCAATTCACATCTACAGCCCGGCTTCGTACAGCCGAGCAATGAACGCGGGTCGTTTTGTGCCAGCGGCTGGATACGTCCCGCATTCGGGGCAGGGACGGAGGCTTACCCGGGCCGAGATCCCATGCACCACTTCGGCGTGGAGCCATCCAATGTCCCGATCTCGACCTGCCGGCACGTCTCAATAGAAAGTGGTCGCCATGACGACCCTTCCTATCGAGCTGCCCGCTCCGCCTTGTGGAGCCCGGACGCGGCCGCTCCACGCGAGGCCCAGCGTGGATCGCGCACGGCGGTCCTTTCGAACCCGCCGTGGCTCGGATCTCCGCTGGTTCTCGCGGCACGCGAAGCCCGGCACGCACCGAGGGCCCGATCCGGCTAAAAGTCGACCTAACCTTTAACCCGGTTATCGTCGACGCCTCACCTGGATGCCTACAAGCATACGCTACCCCTTTCGTGCTCATACATGCAGCCGTTTCCATGCTCTTGGTCGTACCTTCTCTAACACACCTCGGTACACTCATTCCGCTCACCGACTTGGTCACACACCTGACCACCGAACACTTTGGCACACATTCGTTGCTCGCACACCTCACCAATACACCGCTTCGCGCCCCCTCCTCGGTCACCTCCTCTGTGACAATCACAGGTGTGCCCTCATTCGCACACCCAACCACGTGCCTCACTACTAACTCAAATGTGCCTTCCCACACACGCTCTACTATTCCAGGTGTGCATCCTTCCATCCCAGGTGTACATCCTCGCTCACCTGCCACAACCAACTCACGCTCCGTTTCACTCTCACTACTCTCACCTCCACTCTCGGTCGCGCACTCACCCTTACTCTTGACAGCATGTGCTTTCCCCATGCACCCGTCCGTTACACACCTTTCTCGCGCATCCTCCCGCGCACACTTTTTCGTTACTTCCTCCGTAACACTCACCACACCGCGCTTCCCTGTGCTCCCTCGCACACGCGCTTCGACCGGCTCACTCCTGACAGCACACTCACTCCTCGGCGTGCACTTTTTTCTCACACACCCCATGGTCGGACATTCTCGCACACCTCTTTTTTCGCACACCTGTCCTGTCACACACCTCACCAACGGCCTTTCACGAACACCCGGATCCAAACCAATCCCCAAGCCGACTGAATCTCCCCTCACATCATGTACATTGCCACTCACCTCCGTACCTCGTCGCACCTCCTCTGCCACCTGCAAACTTTTTATTTGGTTAGTGAGCATCACATCATGATTTGAACACAGACCTTGTACATATTCCATTACCTCCTCCTTTATCTCCCTCTTAGTTTCTGTCCGTCCCTTCTTAATTTCACTCACCTCTTCTCCCACTTCCTCTAGTTTTTGTTTAACCTCTTTTATTTCTCGGTGCGTCCCCTCAAGTTCGTCCTCTAAGGCTACCGTGACCGTCTCTATGTGCATCCTCACCTGCCGGTCCTTTGTCTCCATTATCTCCGTCACCTCGTCCACCCTCATTGTCAGTTCCTCCCGTACCATCTGACATTGCCTCTGTGTCGCTATCAAGTCATTTTTAATTTCTTTTTGTGTCGCCTTTAACCCTCCTAGTACCGCAGTGTTCTTTTGAACCTGCTCCACTAACTTAGTTTGTCCCTCTGTCAGCTGCTCCACCTCCTCCGTCAGATCTTCTATTCCCCCTTGTAACTTAGCCGTATTATTCCTCACCTCTTTCTCTATACGCTTTTCGCCTCGCTTTACCTCCTCGCGCAGCCCCGAGACCTCCTCACTCACCCCTCGTCGTATTTCCTCCATCTGGTGCCCCATCTGTTCGATTTCCCGGGCGGATTGTTCCCCTATTTCCCGCAATTTGTCCTCCATCCTATTTTCTAACCCCATTAACCCATTTTTCACCCCCTCTATCCCATTGTCTAACCCCTCAAATTTCTTGTCTAACTCCTTAAAATTATTGTCTAACCCCTCAACGGTACCCCTCGCTTCGTCCCTCATTACCCCTATTTTGCCCTCCAATCGCTCACCCTGAGCATCCATCCGGTTCCCCATTACCCCCAATTGGTTCCCCATTACCCCCAATTGCTCACTCTGAGCATCCATCCGGTTCCCCATTACCCCCAATTGCTCACTATTCTGGGCCATAAGGGCCTTCATTTGTATAAAAAAAAGGTTCAAATCCATTGGCATCTCCGGTTCGCCTACCGCGACCATGGGCGTGGCTAAATGTGGCGCCGCTGTAATCACGTGCGCTAGAGCGCCATTTTGTGCACCTGAAATTCCCGCAACCACATTGCCATTTTCCTCCTCCCTTTCTTCCCCGAAGTCCTGGGTTACTTCTAACCCCTCTATCTCTCCCACCGGCATCCCGTCGCCTTGGACAGCCATGGCGCGATTTCAAAATTCGGGCTCTTCCTTTAAAACAAAACAAATTTCGTACTTTATAATTTTGAGCGCGTGAAGCGCGCTCCGGGTCGATCTCACTCCCCGACACCAATTGTTATAGTACTAACACAATTGGTGTCCAAAATTTGGGCTAAATAAATTTAGTCCCAGGTTCGAATCCAACTCCTGACAACCAATTGTTATAGATCGCGGTTAGATATTATAGACCGAGCGGTGGTTTAGAACCGCGACCTAACAAAACTCACCCGATTCACCCAGACTTTGGCCATATCGCACCCCAGCTGCTCAATGAGGGAAAAGACGAAAACGACGCAATGCAAAGAGGAAAATGAAGACAAACAGGTTGGAAATACTACTAAATTTATTCCTACTATTTACACACAAGCAACAAAAAGCAATTCAGTTTATTTACAAGTACAAGACGCATGTGACACAGTGCAAATTTAGCTTATCTACAGACTTAACTTATTACCCAGGACAGAACAAACAAAGACGACTCACACGGGGAATGCCAGGGATGGCAGAAGGTGGATGGCTGGCGGGAGAGGAAAGGTCCAAGGGGGGGGGTCTTGCAGCACAACCGGCGCGTTCAGCAGCCGCCGTTCCGTTTCGGCCCTGCTCCGAACCGCCGTTCAGGCCCCCTTTGGCGGTCGGGTGTCGCGGCTGCGGCGGCCTCCGTCCGCTGCGTTCCCAGGACTTGTCTCACTGGTCTGGTCCCTCAACCCTCAACTCTTTCTTGCTTCTCTCACTCCTCACCACCGACTTCTCTCTCTGGCAACCGACTGTGACCAACTCCTTGCAACTCTCTTTCTTCTTCTCTTCTCTTCTCATCTCATGCTCATCTCCAAGGCAAGGCCTCTCTGATAAAGCAGTCCCTTACAGTCGCTTTTATCACCTCCAGCGAAATCAAGCCGCCGACTCCGAGGGCACACCTACCGGGTCACTCACCGCGGCCCTGGTTGGTCGCGCGACCCTCGGGCTCCGCCCCGGACGACGACGGGCGGGCGCGCCCCTCCCCTCCTCTGACGAGGTGGAGACACGCCTTTCTTCCCTGACTCGAGCCTCGTGGTCAATGGCGGTTATTGGAGGGGAGGTGATTGGGAATCGAGGCTCAGCAATGACGAGAGGGGATGTAATATGGCAATCGAGGGTCGGCAATCACGAAAGGGGGGATGTGAAGGAAATGGGGATTTTTGGGGATGGGAATGGAAGGGGATCTATTCTCTTTCACTGGTGCAATGGAGTATTTCAATTAATGGGAGACACAGCCTTATCTTAAAACACAGAATAAGATATAACTATCGAACATGAATATCCTATGATTGGCTGACGTGTATGCTTGTGGACTATGGGACGCCCTTTTGATCTTACACAGCTCCGGAGGCAGGAGGCACAGCACAACAACAATAATAATAATCATACAGCACACAATAAAAAAAAATATATGCAGTCCTCATATCCACAACAATATATAAGTGATAAGATATATAAGTGATAAGATATATAAGTGATAAGATATATAAGTGATAAGATATATAAGTGATAAGATATATATAAGTGATAAGATATATATATATATAAGTGATAAGATACATAAGTGATAAGATATATAAGTGATAAGATATATAAGTGATAAGATATATAAATGATAAGATATATAAGTGATAAGATAAATATAAGTGATAAGATATATATAAGTGATAAGATATATATAAGTGATAAGTTAAAAAGGGGGGTTAGGGATTTTAACGGGCTACCGCCACCTTTTTTACTATTATATAAATGATAGAACCAAGTATCAACCAGACTAAAGAGTGGAGGTGTAATCAACCTTGGTATATAAATGGAAAACATAACGAATGTGAAAAATATCAGATTCAAGAGGTTGAGAGAATCACTGGTCAGAAGGTTCTCAAGACGGATAAACGTATTCATTTGTTAAGTGGGGTAATGGAGGGCGGGAAGAAAAATATATTAGAGTGGAGTGAGAACTTTAATGGTTATCAATCGGATAATAAATATTATAATTTTAAAATGGTATGTGGGAGAGGAGGAGGTCAAACAAGAACCCTCCGTGAAACATACCACTTTATACTTTCACAACAAAAGGTTAAGGAACCTGTATACGTTATAAATATACTTGATGGGGATGAGTTCTATAGGAGAATGGAACTCTTTAAAAAGTTAGAAAGAGATAATATATTTATAGGCTCATTAGTAGAGTGGTCTAAGGAACTACATTAAGGGGCTAGTGGGGGAATAGGGTAAAAATTACATGTAAGTGAGAAGGATCATAGGTTCATAAGGCTAGAAGGATTATAGGTTCATAAAGGAAGAAAATCATAGGTTCATAAGGTGAGAAGGATTATAGGTTCATAAGGTTAGAAGGATTATAGGTTCATAAGGCGAGAAGGATTATAGGTTCATAAGGTGAGAAGGATTATAGGTTCATCGAGGGAGAAATAGAGGTGTTTATGATTTTTGAAAAAGACAGGGGGGTAAATGACATTAGATAGGGATTTCCCATGTTAAACGGAGGTGTCCCAGAAGCAACATTTATCACCTACTTACCTCGTTTAGAGGAGCTTATCACGACATATCTTTTGGAGGAGCTTATCACGATTCTTACCTCTTTTATGGATGCTTATCACAACTCTCGTAATCTAACGTTTGAGGAAACTACTTGTATTCTGGTCTTTATCCATAATTTGTCCGTTTATGATTCACATTTGATGATGTATTAGAGCAATGCAAGGTGGAAGTTTATATAATTTCACATGATGAATGTGAAGAACAATCCACGTCGTCCTCTTAGAAAGTTAAAGATATTCCAGGTTAGAGGACATGCTCAAAACTCACATGAAGGTGAGGGTTTTGGAAAGCTTTCAATTCATAGCAATCTTGTGGTTAGGATTAGCAAAGAACATTAAAACGTTTCAAAATCTCAAAACATATTTTGACGAAGATAAGGTAGAAATAAAAAATACAAAAGCTGTGCTGTACATCCTTGCAGGTGAACTGTATTTATCTAAAGTGAGTCATCTGTGTTTGTTTGGGGTGGTGTCCAGAATTTTGCATTTTCCTTCAGGTCAAATTGTCTTAGCTGGTATCCATTGTGCTTGACAGGAAGACTGCTGTCATGGGTCAGAGGGATGTGGTCAACAAAACGTGTTTCATAGTCAAACCTCAACTTTGAAGTTAGGAGGTCTAGTATCTGGTCTGTGTCTGGGAGGTCGGTGGTTCGAACCTCAGTTGAGTCATACCAAAGACTTTTCAAATGGTACGTGCTGCTTCCTTTCTTGGTGTTCAGTCCTTAAAAGTGTAGAGCATGGGCAAACAACCTTAGGTTGGCACTCATTGCACAGGCTTGATGAGTCTTCTGGCCTCCTCCTTCAGTTAGTTTGGCACTCATTGCACAGGCTTGATGAGTCTTCTGGCCTCCTCCTTCAGTTAGTTTGGCACTCATTGCACAGGCTTGATGAGTCTTCTGGCCTCCTCCTTCAGTTAGTTTGGCACTCATTGCACAGGCTTGATGAGTCTTCTGGCCTCCTCCTTCAGTTAGTTTGGCACTCATTGCACAGGCTTGATGAGTCTTCTGGCCTCCTCCTTCAGTTGATGTTCCATTTTAAGCGAACTCGTTTTATAATCCTAAATGCCTCGATGTAATCATCTGAATCCGTGAATTCATGGCCTCGGGGCTTTTGTGCTTCTTCAAACGCAATTGCCGTTACTCGTTTGCATCACTTCTGAGGTTGCATTTATGCAAATTATGTTGTGCTCCTTTTAGAAAATTGCTGGAAATTTGGAATCTTAATAATAATGCGCTTGTCTGTCAGTCTGCAACAATCCTTCCCACCGATTGGTTGGATAGCTGCCCTGACTCCACCCACAATTATAACTTTGATGCATATTTAAGATGCTTCACGAAGAATATAATTAATTTAAGATAATTTATTTACACCATTAGGCTCCTCATAATCACATATTGAACAAGAACAGCACTTTTCGACAATGCGACGTCTACCGATATGCCTCCGTTTACATTATGACATTATTATACATATTTGTACCAAGTTTGATTTAAATCTCTTCAGCTCTTCTCAACTATCACATTTTTAACTGAGATGACCTCTGACCTGTGATGCCAAAATCTTATCAGGTCATCTTCTCATCAAAATATATACTTGTACCAAGTTTGGTCAAAACAAGTTAGCTCAGCAGCAAAATTTCTATCCAACTGGACCTCTGACCTTTGACCTCTTGATGGCATCAGGTAATCCATTTATCTTTTCATCATTACACATACTTGTACCAAGTTTGACTCAGTTCCCTTCAGCCGTTATTAAGTTATCGCGGTAACAAAAATCTATTATAGAAAAACTGACCTTTGATCTCTTGATGCAGAAATCTAATCAGTTCAACTTTGCATCACAATATATATTTTACTAAGTTTGGTCAAAGTCCCATCACTGTTGCACAAGTTAGCTCGGTAACAGAATTTTTATTTAACAGGACCTCTGACCTTTGACCGCATCTCCAAATCAGTTAATCTTTACATCATTATATATACCTGTACCAAGTTTGAATTAGATCGCTTTGGCTGTTCTCAAGTTATCGACCTATTACAGACTTTGACCTTTGACGTTTGAACTCTTGACCCCAAAATCTAATCAGTTTATCTGACATCATTATAGATACCTGTACCAAGTTTGAATTCAATCACTTCAGCCGTTCTCAAGTTATTGACCTATTACAGATCTGACCTCTGACCTTTGACCGCATAATCTAATCAGTTCATCTTTACATCATTATAGATACCTGTACCTAGTTTGACTTAGATCGCTTTGGCTGTTCTCAAGTTATAGACCTATAACAAACTTTGACCTTTAACGTTTGAACTCTTGACCCCAAAATATAATCAGTTAATCTTACATCATTATAGATACCTGTACCAAGTTTGAATTCGATCACTTCAGCCGTTCTCAAATTATTGACCTATTACAGATCTGACCTCTGACCTTTGACCACATAATCTAATCAGTTCATCTTTACATCATTATAGATACCTGTACCAAGTTTGAATTCGATCACTTCAGCCGTTCTCAAGTTATTGACCTATTACAGATCTGACCTCTGACCTTTGACCGCATAATCTAATCAGTTCATCTTTACATCATTATAGATACCTGTACCTAGTTTGACTTAGATCACTTTGGCTGTTCTCAAGTTATAGACCTATAACAAACTTTGACCTTTGACGTTTGAACTCTTGACCCCAAAATCTAATCAGTTAATCTGACATCATTATAGATACCTGTACCAAGTTTGAATTCGATCACTTCAGCCGTTCTCAAATTATTGACCTATTACAGATCTGACCTCTGACCTTTGACCACATAATCTAATCAGTTCATCTTTACATCATTATAGATACCTGTACCTAGTTTGACTTAGATCGCTTTGGCTGTTCTCAAGTTATAGACCTATAACAAACTTTGACCTTTAACGTTTGAACTCTTGACCCCAAAATCTAATCAGTTTATCTGACATCATTATAGATACCTGTACCAAGTTTGAATTCAATCACTTCAGCCGTTCTCAAGTTATTGACCTATTACAGATCTGACCTCTGACCTTTGACCGCATAATCTAATCAGTTCATCTTTACATCATTATAGATACCTGTACCTAGTTTGACTTAGATCGCTTTGGCTGTTCTCAAGTTATAGACCTATAACAAACTTTGACCTTTAACGTTTGAACTCTTGACCCCAAAATATAATCAGTTAATCTTACATCATTATAGATACCTGTACCAAGTTTGAATTCGATCACTTCAGCCGTTCTCAAATTATTGACCTATTACAGATCTGACCTCTGACCTTTGACCACATAATCTAATCAGTTCATCTTTACATCATTATAGATACCTGTACCAAGTTTGAATTCGATCACTTCAGCCGTTCTCAAGTTATTGACCTATTACAGATCTGACCTCTGACCTTTGACCGCATAATCTAATCAGTTCATCTTTACATCATTATAGATACCTGTACCTAGTTTGACTTAGATCGCTTTGGCTGTTCTCAAGTTATAGACCTATAACAAACTTTGACCTTTGACGTTTGAACTCTTGACCCCAAAATCTAATCAGTTAATCTGACATCATTATAGATACCTGTACCAAGTTTGAATTCGATCACATCAGCCGTTCTCAAATTATTGACCTATTACAGATCTGACCTCTGACCTTTGACCACATAATCTAATCAGTTCATCTTTACATCATTATAGATACCTGTACCTAGTTTGAATTAGATCGCTTTGGCCATTCTCAAGTTATAGACCTATTACAGACTTTGACCTTTGACGTTTGAACTTTTGACCCCAAAATCTAATCAGTTAATCTTACATCATTATAGATACCTGTACCAAGTTTGAATTCGATCACTTCAGCCGTTCTCAAGTTATTGACCTATTACAGATCTGACCTCTGACCTTTGACCGCATAATCTAATCAGTTCATCTTTACATCATTATAGATACCTGTACCTAGTTTGACTTAGATCCCTTCAGCCGTTCTCAAGTTATAAACTACATTACAGACACACGGGTGATGAAGGTTGTGGTCAAGTTTCATCGAAATTGTGTGTGTAGTTTCAGAGAAAAGAGCAAATACCTAGTTTTTGGGGGGTCGTGTGGGGGGAGGGGTCAAATCCCCCGGAAACACACTTAAACCCTGATGTTTTTTTTAATGCCGTGAACAAACTTTGGTACGTCACGGGTGATGAAGGTTGTGGTGAGGTTTTGTCAAAATCATGTGTGGAGTTACGGAGAAGACGTTCCGAGTGCTTACACACAGCCTGACTGACTCACCGACTGACGGACACCTCACCTGATGCTAATACCTCACCTGAACAATTTTTGTTCCAGGTGAGCCTGTCTTGGACTTAATATATACACAAAATCTCGGCTCATGGAAAAGTGAGGTGACAAGGGGAAGAAGGTAATGCACTGACAGCGGGGACAGTAGGACAATACATTGGCACAATATGGCAAGGGGATGGACAAAGGGAAAGACTTGTACAAGAGGGAAGGACATGTAGCAACTTGGGAGGGAGGGATAATGGGGAGTTAAAAGGGATCATGGTTGGAGATGGAGGTTGACCGAAGGTGTAGGTGTCCTGCCAACATTAAGCATTGGAAGGAAGAGTGGAATTGACCAGATAGAGCAAGGAGGTTCCGCAAGCGAGAGGTGAGAGAAACAGAGAGTGAGGTGAGCAGTGAACCTGGATTTTAGGAATTCCACAAGGACTAGAGGGTTGCTGTAAGAACACGTGACTAGGACAGACTCAGTAGGGATGGAGGGATGAAACAGCAGAGTCCCAGGTTTAGGCTGTAACTGGTTTAGGCCTTTGTCAAAAGGCCTGATAGACCGTTCATTGAGCCCCACTTCCGCGTACCTGGTGATCACAGTCACAAGTAAGGAAAACCACTGTGCTGCCCTTGTGCCTGGTCTGTGCTGCCCTTGTGCCTGGACTGTGCTGCCCTTGTGCCTGGTCTGTGCTGCTCTTGTGACTGGTCTGTGCTGCTCTTGTACCTGGTCTGTGCTGCCCTTGTGCCTGGTCTGTGCTGCCCTTGTGCCTGGTCTGTGCTGCCCTTGTGCCTGGTCTGTGCTGCCCTTGTGCCTGGTCTGTGCTGCCCTTGTGCCTGGTCTGTGCTGCACTTGTGACTGGTCTGTGCTGCTCTTGTACCTGGTTTGTGCTGCCCTTGTGCCTGGTCTGTGCTGCCCTTGTGACTGGTCTGTGCTGCCCTTGTGCCTGGTCTGTGCTGCACTTGTGCCTGGTCTGTGCTGCCCTTGTGCCTGGTCTGTGCTGCCCTTGTGCCTGGACTGTGCTGTGCTGCCCTTGTGACTGGTCTGTGCTGTCCTTGTGCCTGGTCTGTGCTGCACTTGTGCCTGGTCTGTGCTGCACTTGTGCCTGGTCTGTGCTGCCCTTGTGACTGGTCTGTGCTGCACTTGTGCCTGGTCTGTGCTGCCCTTGTGCCTGGTCTGTGCTGCCCTTGTGCCTGGACTGTGCTGTGCTGCCCTTGTGACTGGTCTGTGCTGTCCTTGTACCTGGTCTGTGCTGCTCTTGTGACTGGTCTGTGCTGCTCTTGTACCTGGTCTGTGCTGCCCTTGTGCCTGGTCTGTGCTGCCCTTGTGACTGGTCTGTGCTGCCCTTGTGCCTGGTCTGTGCTGCACTTGTGCCTGGTCTGTGCTGCCCTTGTGACTGGTCTGTGCTGCACTTGTGCCTGGTCTGTGCTGCCCTTGTGCCTGGTCTGTGCTGCCCTTGTGCCTGGACTGTGCTGTGCTGCCCTTGTGACTGGTCTGTGCTGCCCTTGTGCCTGGTCTGTGCTGCCCTTGTGCCCGGTCTGTGCTGCCCTCATGACTGGTCTATGCTGCCCTTGTGCCTGGTATGCGCTGCCCTTGTGCCTGGTCTGTGCTGCCCTTGTGCCTGGTCTGTGCTGCACTTGTGCCTGGTCTGTGCTGCCCTTGTGACTGGTCTGTGCTGCACTTGTGCCTGGTCTGTGCTGCCCTTGTGACTGGTCTGTGCTGCCCTTGTGCCCGGTCTGTGCTGCCCTCATGACTGGTCTATGCTGCCCTTGTGCCTGGTATGCGCTGCCCTTGTGCCTGATCTGTGCTGCACTTGTGCCTGGTCTGTGCTGCCATTGTGCCTGGACTGTGCTGCCCTTGTGCCTGGTCTGTGCTGCACTTGTGACTGGTCTGTGCTGCCCTTGTGCCTGGTCTGTGCTGCACTTGTGACTGGTCTGTGCTGCTCTTGTACCTGGTCTGTGCTGCCCTTGTGCCTGGTCTGTGCTGCCCTTGTGACTGGTCTGTGCTGCCCTTGTGCCTGGTCTGTGCTGCACTTGTGCCTGGTCTGTGCTGCCCTTGTGACTGGTCTGTGCTGCCCTTGTGACTGGTCTGTGCTGCCCTTGTGCCTGGTCTGTGCTGCCCTTGTGCCTGGTCTGTGCTGCCCTCGTGACTGGTCTGTGCCGCCCTTGTGCCTGGTCTGTGCTGCCCTTGTGCCTGGTCTGTGCTGCTCTTGCAGTGCCTGGTGTGTGCTGCCCTTGTGCCTGGTCTGTGCTACCCTTGTGACTGGTCTGTGCTACCCTTGTGACTGGTCTGTGCTACCCTTGTGCCTGGTCGGTGCTGCCCTTGTGCCTGGTCTGTGCTGCCCTTGTGACTGGTCTTTGAAAAGGTCCATCGGACCGGACTGGGCTGAACGAAACCTCTCGAGCTTGTGACACCTGCGACGATGGACTGGGTTGACAAATCAGGCTTTTGGTCCAATATTCCATTCCAAACGTCCACATCAGTTTGCTCATGCTGCCTGCCATTGCCTAACTCGCGGTTCTGCCTGTGCTTGAGTAGATCAAATCGTTGTGCGGAAGTTACCTTCACCTGGGAGTCCTTATTCACATTCGGCAGAGCTCGCGGTAGGGGCTCCTCCATAATAGCAACCGATATGTCCCGTATGGACCCCACTTATACAGTCGAGCCTTGTGATCTGTTGCCATGCGGTATTTATTCCGTTGTTGGGGACCTTCGGAGCCATGAATGTTTAAGCAGCCTGTGATGTTTTATATTTATTAAAAGGAATAAATAATCCCGGGTGCAGCGCTTTGTTCTTCACGTGTTTGTGTCCGTTTCTTGTCGTCTCCGGCGTCCCACCATTTGTTGGGGGTGAGTTGAGTGCAGCCGATGAGGAGGACAACGTTCGGTAATCGTGCGGCTATTGTTTGAGTCTTCACTTACGAACGATAACGCTCAAATCTGCTGGGTACATGTGACTGAGTCATCAGAAAACTAAATGGTAACGAGGGAAGGCCGAGTTAACCACGATGAACCCGAACGATAACCAACGACAGTAGGCTGTAGGTTTTATGGTGAACGAGGCCATGGTGCTGAATGTATGGTGAAGACACTGTTATGGTTCCAGTTATGGTGTTGAGTAAATTAACATACTATAGGATCACGTACAGGTTGTGTGTTTGATTCCTCTGAACACAGACCAGTCACAATTACGTCTATTAATTACGTACTATTGAACCATGAGAATGTCTATTAATCTATATTATAATACCGTAAGGACTCGACTTTGTTATCCCTTTTACGCCGCACCCAGTGACCCGATGCCCACGGCACTAATGGACTTATGATCTACGAACCGCGCTCTTTGTTTATCACGTACAGACATACTCGAAAAATCTGAATTCGCCGACGTTGGGATTAATTAGGATTTGATTCGTTGGGATTAATTGGGATTAATCGGGATTAATTAATTTGTTAATTAATTAATTAATTAATTGGGATTAATCCCCAAAAGCATCCGATTAACTGCCGATACGACGCCATCTTACGACACCATCGTATTGGCGTCTGCTGGGCGAAGGCGATGCGAGCCATCCGCTGATTGGACAGTCGAGTGGTGTGAACATGGGTGGTGTGAACCAAATGGTCTTTTTATTCCCTTGAACATTTTAAATTAGGATATATAAGGAAACGTCTTTATCGTCATTTTAATAAAGCTAAATGGAGTGACGTTGCGATACTCGGGTTGCGTTGCATAAATCCTCGTAACTCAGAGAGGTGTAGCAGGTGGCGAGACGTAAGGAAGCTTAAAGATAACGAGCTGAAAACAGACGAACGATATGTCAATCTCTTTCTACACCGAACGGAAATAAAAGTATGAGAGCGGGAGGGCATGGCCTGAGCACTTCGAGCAGAGGACTGCTTGGACTTAACTTAAAGAGAAAAAATTGGAGCTTAACGGAAGAAGAAGATCCCATGAGCGCTGCCGTCACTTATCGAGGTGTGTTGAGGTCTGAACAGATGAGGTGGTTTCTAGGAGCGATTTGCACCTTTTTACTGCTTGAGGTGAGTTCGGTTCGTGTTTTGTGACTCGTAGATTTATTAATCAAAACACGGCCACAGTGGCGTCAGGCACTGTGACCGTGTATGTGACTCATATTCGCGATTACCACAGAAGCACATCGACGGGGAGTATCTATATAATAATAGCGTAAGGACTCGACTTTGTTATCCCTTTTACGCCGCACACAGTGACCCGATGCCCACGGCACTAATGCCGTAATGGATTATGGATTTACCATCTATCCCCTATGCCATCCATAATGGTACACTATCCATACACCACATCCTCTGATCCTCCCTTCCGTGGATGTTCCACGGGTTTCGGCTAGTTAAGTACTATTGAAATGTGATTACGTCTATTATTTACGTACTATTGAACCATGAGTATGTCTATTAATTAATTACTATTGAAATGTGATTACGTCTATTGAAATGTGATTACGTCTATTATTTACGTACTATTGAACCATCAATATGTCTATTAATTGCGTACTATTGAACCATGAGTATGTCTGTTAATTATGTACTATTGAATGCGATTACGTCTATTAATTACGTACCATTGAACCATGAGTATGTCTATTAATTACACATTAACACTTATTAATTAAGTAACACACCAGCACAAAAACCACATTAAAAGGATGGACAAATACAACACAAAAAGTCCTGGTGAGGTCTACAATCTCTGATTGCGTTTTCTTGTTTAAACTTGTAAATGTTTGCTTGTTTGAGCCATTCATGGAATCATTATGTCATGGTGTTGTTGTAGTGCAGAAAATCTACTGCGACATACTTATCAATTCAATTCCACCTAAATTGGTTATGTCAAAGTGGTCGTGAATAGTGTGTGTCTTTTGGTAAAAAAAAATTGTGGTGTGGTGGGACTTTGGTTATAAGTGGTGGGACGGTGGCATGTGATGTACGAGTCACTTGTTGGGTGCTTTGTACGAAGACGTTATTAAAAGGATGGACTTTAATCTGTGTACAATACATGGACCAAAGTGAGTTTATCTGTGTACAGTACATGGACCAAAGTGAGTTTATCTGTGTACAGTACATGGACCAAAGTGAGTTTATCTGTGTACAGTACATGGACCAAAGTGAGTTTATCTGTGTACAGTACATGGACCAAAGTGAGTTTATCTGTGTACAGTACATGGACCAAAGTGAGTTTATCTGTGTGCAGCACATGAATCAAACTGAGTTTATCTGTGTACAGTACATGGACCAAAGTGAGTTTATCTGTGTGCAGTACATGAACCAAAGTGAGTTTATCTGTGTGCAGTACATGAACCAAAGTGAGTTTATCTGTGTGCAGTACATGGAGCAAAGTGAGTTTATCTGTGTGCAGTACATGAACCAAAGTGAGTTTATCTGTGTGCAGTACATGAATCAAAGTGAGTTTATCTGTGTGCAGTACATGAATCAGTGAGTTTATCTGTGTGCAGTACATGAATCAAAGTGAGTTTATCTGTGTGCAGTACATGGAGCAAAGTGAGTTTATCTGTGTGCAGTACATGGACCAAAGTGAGTTTATCTGTGTACAGTACATGGACCAAAGTGAGTTTATCTGTGTGCAGTACATGAACCAAAGTGAGTTTATCTGTGTGCAGTACATGGACCAAAGTGAGTTTATCTGTGTGCAGTACATGGACCAAAGTGAGTTTATCTGTGTGCAGTACATGAACCAAAGTGAGTTTATCTGTGTGCAGCACATGAATCAAACTGAGTTTATCTGTGTACAGTACATGGACCAAAGTGAGTTTATCTGTGTGCAGTACATGAACCAAAGTGAGTTTATCTGTGTGCAGTACATGAACCAAAGTGAGTTTATCTGTGTGCAGTACATGGAGCAAAGTGAGTTTATCTGTGTGCAGTACATGAACCAAAGTGAGTTTATCTGTGTGCAGTACATGAATCAAAGTGAGTTTATCTGTGTGCAGTACATGAATCAGTGAGTTTATCTGTGTGCAGTACATGAATCAAAGTGAGTTTATCTGTGTGCAGTACATGGAGCAAAGTGAGTTTATCTGTGTGCAGTACATGAATCAAAGTGAGTTTATCTGTGTGCAGTACATGAATCAAAGTGAGTTTATCTGTGTGCAGCACATGAATCAAAGTGAGTTTATCTGTGTGCAGTACATGAATCAAAGTGAGTTTATCTGTGTGCAGTACATGAATCAAAGTGAGTTTATCTGTGTGCAGTACATGAATCAAAGTGAGTTTATCTGTGTGCAGTACATGAATCAAAGTGAGTTTATCTGTGTACAGTACATGAATCAAAGTGAGTTTATCTGTGTACAGTACATGGACCAAAGTGAGTTTATCTGTGTACAACACATTAATCAAAGTGAGTTTATCTGAGTACAGTACATGGACCAAAGTGAGTTTATCTTCGTGCAGCACATGAATCAAAGTGAGTTTATCTGTGTACAGTACATGGAGCAAAGTGATTTTATCTGTGTGCAGCACATGGACCAAAGTGAGTTTATCTGTGTGCAGCACATGGACCAAAGTGATTTTATCTGTGTGCAGCACATGGACCAAAGTGAGTTTATCTGTGTGTAGCACATGAATCAAAGTGAGTTTATCTGTGTACAGTACATGGAGCAAAGTGAGTTTATCTGTGTACAGTACATGGACCAAAGTGAGTTTATCTGTGTACAGTACATGGACCAAAGTGAGTTTATCTGTGTACAATACATTAATCAAAGTGAGTTTATCTCTGTACGATACATGGACCAAAATGAGTTTATCTGTGTACAGTACATGGAGCAAAGTGATTTTATCTGTGTGCAGCACATGAATCGAAGTGAGTTTATCTGTGTACAGTACATGGACCAAAGTGAGTTTATCTGTGTACAATACATTAATCAAAGTGAGTTTATCTCTGTACGATACATGGACCAAAATGAGTTTATCTGTGTGCAGTACATGGAGCAAAGTGATTTTATCTGTGTGCAGCACATGGACCAAAGTGAGTTTATCTGTGTGTAGCACATGAATCAAAGTGAGTTTATCTGTGTACAGTACATGGAGCAAAGTGAGTTTATCTGTGTACAGTACATGGACCAAAGTGAGTTTATCTGTGTACAATACATTAATCAAAGTGAGTTTATCTCTGTACGATACATGGACCAAAATGAGTTTATCTGTGTACAGTACATGGAGCAAAGTGATTTTATCTGTGTGCAGCACATGAATCGAAGTGAGTTTATCTGTGTACAGCACAAAGTGAGTTTATCTGTGTACAGTACATGGAGCAAAGTGAGTTTATCTGTGTTGTTACGGATCCTGGATTTAGGTGAAATACTATTCATGTCATTGCTTATTAATGTTTATTCTATTAAAGGTTGTTGTGGTTAAATGGTTAAAGAGGCTCCGGATAACAGGAGACCGGAAACGGGATAGTGAACCAGAAGAAGAAAAACAAGACACGAGGTCCTGGAGAAGCGGCGATCTTCTTCTTTCTCGCCCAGCTCCGACGCGAGAGGTGTTGATATTGAGCAGCGTGGGGAACGCTGCGTTTGAAAGCCCGTCTGGCGAGAGGAGTTACCTGCGCGGGGTAATTACCGGTTACGCGTCAAGTTGCCGTGGGTTCGTGCACGGAACCAAGCGTCCGGCACAGTTCGCCTCAACGTCGACAAGGACGCGTACGGGTCGCACCTTGGGCCTCGCGCGCTTGGCGAGCCGCGCTTTGCTTTGCCCGCTTTGCAAGGAGGTGTGCGCTGCAGCAGCTGTTCCCGGTACGCGACGTGCACGTTGGAGCACGTCAGCCAGGGGTCCGTTCAACCGCCCGTGTGCGGAGAAGTCGACCTTCACCTTGGTCTGGAGGGGCCCAGAGACATTGTGAGGGACAGTGACCATTGAGGGGTCGTGAGTGGGGAAAGGGGGGAAATAGATGAGATGGCCATCTTAGTAATATTGCTGATTGATTGTTGATTGTGGTTGATGGATTGAGAATATATTATTAATTAATCCGGATCGTTGGTGTGGGGTTGCTTATTGACCTGAATTGTTTGTCTTTCATATTGATTGCATTACCAACGCGTATAGATCATATATCTTTCTGGCGGGGTCCTCCCACGGTCCGGGGGTCACCAAGACCAGGTAGTTACCGGGAGGACCATGTAACAGTGTGCAGTACATGAATCAAAGTGAGTTTATCTGTGTACAATACATGAATCAAAGTGATTTTATCTGTGTACAATACATGAATCAAAGTGATTTTATCTGTGTACAATACATGAATCAAAGTGAGTTTATCTGTGTACAATACATGAATCAAAGTGAGTTTATCTGTGTACAGTACATGAATCAAAGTGTTTATCTGTGTGCACTACATGGACCAAATTGATTTTATCTGTGTGCAATACATGGACCAAAGTGATTTTATCTGTGTGCAGCACATGAATCGGTGAGTTTATCTGTGTACAGTACATGAATCAAAATGAGGTTATCTGTGTGCAATACATGGAGCAAAGTGATTTTATCTGTGCAGTACATGAATCAAAGTGAGTTTATCTCTGTACAGTACATGGAGCAAAGTGATTTTATCTGTGCAGTACATGAATCAAAGTGAGTTTATCTCTGTACAGTACATGAATCAAAGTGAGTTTATCTGTGTACAGTACATGAATCAAAGTGAGTTTATCTGTGCACAATACATTAATCAAAGTGAGTTTATCTGCGTACAGTACATGAATCAAAGTGAGTTTATCTGTGTACAGTACATGGACCAAAGTGAGTTTATCTGTGTACAGTACATGGAGCAAAGTGATTTTCTGTGTACAGTACATGGACCAAAGTGAGTTTATCTGTGTACAGTATATGACCGAAATTGTGTGTGTGTGTGTGTGTGTGTGTGTGTGTGTGTGTGTGTGTGTGTGTGTGCGTGTGTGTGTGTGCATATTATTAAAAAAAAATTTTTTTTGTATCCAAGATCGAGGCTCGTGTAAAAGCTAACATTAATGACCAAAAAAACCCCAAAAAACAAACGGACACATAGGACGAAATAAAGGGAGCAGGAGACAAGATGGGGAGAGAAGGGGGAAGCACACAAGTACAACATTTAAGACCAGGGACATCGGGAGATCTGTGGGAGGTAGAGGGCTTGGGGGAAGGGGGTGGGGAGTGAAAGAGGTAAAAAAAAAAACACATGGGCACTACGAGGACTTCCAGGAAAGAAGTCGGTATTTCAGAAAAGCGGATCTGCGGTGAATTAACACGGGTATAAAAGATCCAGGTTTTGGATGGGGTAAGACTGGAGATGGTGTTGAACAGCTGTTTTAAAGACATGGAGGGTGGAGTGTGATTGAAGAGAGTGAGGGAGTTTGTTCCAGAGGCAGGAGAAAAGAGGAATGAAAGAGTAAATGTGAGCAGAGAGTCTTGATTATGGCAGTTTCACCAGAAGAGCGGGGTAGGTGGTCT
Source organism: Myxine glutinosa (assembly GCF_964187855.1). Lineage (NCBI taxonomy): Eukaryota > Metazoa > Chordata > Myxini > Myxiniformes > Myxinidae > Myxine > Myxine glutinosa. The sequence goes on along the minus strand of NC_136262.1, from coordinate 264,815,966 downwards.
TTCTGTCTTCTACCGACTCCTCTCCGGCCTTGCTCCCCCAGCTCTCTCTGTGCTCTGTCCCCCAAATATTCCTACAGGTCGCACAAGATCTGCCAGCAACCCTCTGATGGTTAAACTGCCGAAATCTCGGCTCTCTGCTCACCTTCACTCTTTCATTCCTCTTTTCTCCTGCCTCTGGAACAAACTCCCTCACTCACTTCAATCCCACTCCTCCCTCCAGGTCTTTAAAAGAGCTGTTCACCACCATCTCTTATCTTCCCCCATCCAAAACCTTGATCTTTTCTACCCCCGCTAATTCACCCCAGATCCACCTTGTTTGAAATTCCAACTTCTTTCCTGGAAGTCCTGGCAGTGTCCATGTGTTTTATACCTCTCCCACCCCCCCCCCTTCCCATGCCTCCCCCCCAAAGCCCTTTCCCTCCCACAGTTCTCCCGATGTCTCCATGTCTCTCGGTCCCTGCTCTCAAATGTTGTGTTCGTGTCCTTCCCCCTCTCTCCCCATCTTGTCTTCCGCTCCCGATGTTATATGTTTTTGTGTCGGTTTGTCTTTCTGTGTGATTAATGTTCGCTCTTTCACGAGCCTCGATCTTGTATACAAAAAAAAAGAAAAAAGAAAAGAAAAAAAAGAGGATTGCAGGCAGATCTTGTGCGATCTGTCGGAGTACTTGGGGGACAGAGCACAAACAGGGCTGGGGGAGCTAGGCCGGAGAGGAGTCGGTAGAAGACAGAAAGACCACCAACCTGCCTGCAGTGAGTAAGTCAAAGGCCCTCGGAGTTGGCTTCATCGCAGGAGATTCCAATGATTCTGAAAGCTTTGGTTTCAACAGCGTGAAGCCGAGCTAGGTGTGAGGCAGGAGCACCAGCCCAGAGGGGAGAGCAGTATTCCATCAAGCTGCGGATGAAAGCCTTGTATGTGGTGAGGACCTAAGGTGTGCCAAGGAAGGACCTCGCACGACGGAGGATGCCCAGTCGGCGACTGGCTTTGGAGGCCAGCTTTGAAATGTGTTTTTCCCAGGAAAGATCATGGCAGATTGTGAGACCCAAAAGATTGAGTGACATAACTTCTTGGAGAGGATTGTTGAGAAAGTATATGGGAGGGTTGTCCAGTCGGTCTTTTTGGAGAGACATTGTAAGAGTGTGAGATTTGTCAGGATTGAAAGACATGTTTCACCTGTTTGACCAGTCTGTGATTTTGTCCAGGTCTGCAAAGAGTGAGGAGGCTGCAGAATGCCGATCTGAGGGATGTGGAATGGAGCGGCAGAGAGTGGAGTCATCAGCAAAGAGACGGAGGATTTTCAAGAGAGTCGGATAGATCATTGATGAAGACCAGAAAAAGCACAGGGCCAAGAACAATGCCTTGGGGAACTCCAGCCTGAACAGGAAGGGGAGATGAGAGAAACCCATTCAGGGCCACACGTTAACTATGACCAGAGAGGAATTCCGCAAGCCAAGCGTGGAGATTTCCATGAATACCATAGGAGGAGAGTTTGGTGAGCAGGTCAGGGTGCCAGATAGTGTCGAAGGCACGTGATATATTGTTGCGGATATGAGGACTGTATTTTTTTTATTGTGTGCTTTATTATTATTATTGTTTATTCTGCGCCTCCTGCCTCCGGAGTTGTGTAAAGGTCAAAGGGCGTCTCGGTAGTTATTCCATAAACACCACATTGCAGGACCCGATAAAACCCTTGTTCAGTAGCTTATATCTTATTATGTGTCTTAGGGTAAGGCTGTGTCTCCCATTAATTTAAATACTCCATTGCACCGAGTGAAATAAGAATAGGTCCCCTTTCATTTCATTTCAATGGCCAACTGCATTTTGGGCGGTTTTTTTCAACCACCATTGGCCACGAGGCAGGGTTGGGGAAGAAAGGCGTGTCTCCACCTCGTCATAGAGGGGAGGAGTGAGCCAGCCCCGAACAACCAACCGAGCACGAGGGGTTTGGTTTGAGAGGGCGGAGGAAGAGCGTTTGGGGGAGGTTCGCAAAGGTTGAGGGGCGGGGCCTATATAACCCGCCGCGGGGGCGTTCCCCAAGGAGATGAGCTTTTACAAAGACGGAGAGACGAGTACAAGGAAAGAGCTGGGTCGTCAGAGTTGCGCTTTTACTGAGTCCAAGAAAAGAGCTGGGTCGTCAGAGCAGATGCGCTTTTACTGAGACAAGCAGCTCCGACCCGTGACTCCGCGCACACGACAGGCTCGGTGGCATCAGCGGCCATCGAGGTCCAGCCCGACGTCCCGTGCGGGATCAAGCTCCAGCCAGCTCCGTGCCGTCCTCCCCCCTCCAGCCACACACCTCCTTCCAGCAATCCACTCTGCAATTCCCCGTGTGAGTCAGTGTCTTTGTTTGTTCTGTCCTGGGTAGTAAGTAAGCCTGTTAGATAAGCTAGTATTTTCCCTGTGTCTCTAAAAGCTTCTGTATATTATTTTATTATCTTTCCTTCTCCTTGGTTACTTTGAGCCTGTAAATAGTAATAAATAGTAATTGTATTTCAAACCTTTCTTTGCCTTCGTCTTCCTTTTCTTCACATCCGTGTCGTCTTAGTCTTTTCCCGATTGAATAGCGGTGGCGCGATACGGCCAACGTTTGGGTTGAATCGGGTTTAGTCGGGGAATAACTGTTCGGCCGCGGTTACACCACCGCTCGGTAAAAATAACATCTAATCCGCGGACCGTAACAAATTGGTAGTCAGGAGTTGGGATTCGAACCTGGGACTAAATTTATTTAGACCAAATTTTGGACACCAATTGTGTTATTACAGTAACAAATTGGTGTCGGGGAGTGAGATACGAGGCCCGAAGCGCGCTTAACGCGCTCAAAATTACAAGCAGCTGGAAAATTGTTTTGTTTTTAAAGGAAAACCCGAATTTTGAAATCGCGCCATGGCTGGTCAAGGCGACGGGATGCCGGTGGGAGAGATAGACGGGGTGGAATCGACCCAGGACCTCGGGAAAATGGTGGAGGAGAGTAAAGAAGGTGTGGTTGAGGGGGTATCAGGTGCACAAAATGGCGCTCTCGCGCACGTGGTTACACTTACAGCGGCACCAAATTGCAGCGGCCGCGCCCGCGGCGCCGATTAACTGGGTGCATTTTCTGGCACAAATGAGGGCCTCTATGGAAGAGTCAATGTATAATTGGAAGAGGGACGCCATGTCAGACGAATCCGGGTGTGATCTGGAAAAATTGAGGGAGGAATCCAGGTGTGAATTGGAAAAAGGGATAATAAAAAAATGATGGAGGACATGAGGCGCGAGTCGGGCGGGGTCCCAAGGGTGCACGACGAGGTAACGCGGGTCGAGAAGCACTGGTTGAGCGAAGCGGAGGAAAGCACGGGTACAATGACGGGGGTAGAAATCGCGACACGGGGTTTGGAAAAGCCGGCGACCGATGAGGTAGAGGGAATTTTATTAAAGCCAACGGTTGTCGAGGGGAACAAAGACAAAGCAGTGCTGGGAATTAAAATTGAAGAGATGACGGAGGTAGCCCGGGAATTGCAGGGAGAAATGGAAAATGTGCAAAGTCCCTGCTCACATCACGATGCTGTGCTTAACCCGAATGGAAGTTTGCAGGTTTTGGTGCAGGGAGGAAGAAGAACCCCGAAGGTGAGACGTGCTGTGTATTGTGCGGGGAGATTTTGTAAAAGGATGTTTAGCGACAAAAGAATTGTCGTGCGATTGGGATCGATATGGCACCCGGGCGTTGGTGAAGGGTCCCGTGTGAGTAAAAATGGTACGCGTGTGAGGAAAAAGTGTGCGTCAAAGAGTGAGCGTGTTATAAAGTGTGGGAGTGAGACCGAGTGCGAGCGAAAATGCACGTCGGGGTGTACGGAGTGTACGTGCGAGGGTAAGAGTGACCCGGAGAGTGAGTTGGTGGTGGAGCGGGTGTGAGAATGCACGCTTGGAATGGTTGAGGGTGTGTGAGGAAGCACACCTGAGTTGGTCATGGCGCGGGTGTGGGAGAGCCCATGTGAGCGCGGTAGTGGGTGGATGCCAGAGTGCACGCCCATGGTGAGTGTTACGGAGGATGTAACGGAGGAGAGGTGTGGACCGAAGTGTGCGAACGGCGAGTGTGCGAACAGCGAGTGTGCGCGAGAGGGGTGGTGTGTAACAGGGAGTACGTTGGTGGAATGTACGGACGGCGTTGGAACGCCGGGTTTGGTGAGGGTGAAAGGGGTAGCGTATGCGTGTGAGCATGCAGGTGAAGCATCGACGGTAACCGGGTTAGCGGTTAGGGCGACGGATAGCCGATGCGAGCACTCGGGGCGCGGTGTGCTTTGTTGGGTGCGAGGCCCGGCGCGGATCGATGCTGCGTTGCTTCTCTTCGAAGCGTCGTTGCCGATTCGGGCTTGGCCCCGCCCTGCACGGTCGAGTGCGGGCCTTGGCGGGCGAGGTGACCGGTACGGTTCAAGGGCGAGTGGGAGGAAGCGGAACGGTGCCCCCTCGCGGGGACGGGGTTCCGACCGGGGGAGATTGAGCCATCGGGCCCGGGACCGCAAGGTGCCGCGCCGAGATGGTGCGTGGAATCTCGGCCCGACCAAACCACCTCCCTTGAACCGAAAGCCGGACGGATTCAACCTGCAGGCGACCAAACCACCCGAATTCATTGCTCGGCTTTACGAAGCCGAGTTTAATGATGTCATGACGCACCGAGGCTAGGATATAGCGGACTGTGATGATGATAATAGTGATAGTGGTTTTGATCCGAAATTTAGAAAAGTGAATAGAATTGGCAGTAAATAGAAAATTTTTGATTTGTTGAATTTGGACGAGCAAAATTGATAGTGGGATGTCCCCGATGTGGTGGGATGGCAACTCTGTCATCCCTCACAAGGGGGGGGGGGGGGGCAAAGGAGCACTAGTTTATGGGGTTGATGGCAGTGAAAACTAGCCCGGGAGGGTTAGGATATATCGTGTGTAGGGATCTAGCGAAGATGACATTAGGTAACGTTAAGGTTAGTTAGTGACAAGGATACCTGTAGTGGGGACGCAGGTAGATTAGAGTGGATGATAACGACGTGGTATGTGCTTAGTTTAAAGGGAAGATGGGGAGCACTAAGTTAGCAGGGTAACAGGTAGATGAGATGATGCCGTGTGTTTGAGGATTGGAGGTGTGAAGAACAAGTGTGATTGCACAGGTGTGCAACTGAACAGGTGGATGGAGCAGTGTATGGGTGAGTGATAGTGATAGTGATGTGAGTTGTATTGACCAAATGGTCCAGGAAGGAAGGAGGGTGCAGGTGGCACCAGGTGTGAGTGCACAGGTGTGCACCAACAGGTGTATGGAATAAATGGTAGTGTGGAATATATGGAGTATTGGAATGGATGGTCGTGGAGTGAGTATGGTGGAAACTATGGAGTGGAGTGGATGGTGCGAAGGTGTGAATGGGGGAAGAGTGGACCCCCATCACGAATACCCGGGGCGGGTAGTGTAAGTGTTAGGTAGAGGGTATAGGTAAATTGTGGTTGGATATTGGCATCTGTGGTGCGGGTGGAAGAATGGTGATTGGATGGGTGCATTAGTGTTGTGGAAATGGCTGGGCGTGTAGCCTGTTAGTGTGTGTAGTTGGTTTGGGCACTCCACCACTGTGAGGATGTCGGCCAGGTGAGGCCGCAGGTGGGCTCTGGGAGCCGGTAGTAGTTGTTGTGGATGGGGCCCGAGGATCCGGAGGACGGACCCGGGTAGCCCAGTGCCAGAGGGCACCAAGGGGTGACAGAGCCAGGAGAGGGCCTTCCCCAGTTAGTTAGGTTAGGGTGAGGAGCTAGGTAAGCTCGGGTGGCAACTGCAGTGGTGGAGGTGTGCAGGTGGGTAGACCTGCTGGGAGAGCTACACGTCGCAGCCCAGAAATTGTGCGAGAGCACCGGGAGATGAATCGGGGGAGTGAGACCCCAAATTGAGAAGCACCACAGTTTGGTCAATGGGAATTGGTTTTTAGAACCCATAGTGTAAGTTGGCCAATGGATTGGCAGGGAGAGACCCCGGGTAGTGTAAAGTGTGTTAGTCATTTAGAGGATAGTTAGGATTAGGAAGTCTCCTCGCACCATCTACATGCACTCACCTGAGATGACGTACCTCCACACCATGCCATGTTTTGATTATTTTTTATTGTGCAGATGTTTGGAATGTGAGACGCATCATGACGTGGGTGTGACATTGTGCTTGATGTTCCATCTCTTCCTCCTTATGAGGATTGATGATGAATTGGGTGATGGTAAATTTTGAAGTAGAGGGATTGTGAAGACGAATTTGGTATAAGGGGAATATGGGGAAGACGTGACGGTAGCGACGGATTGGTAATGTGTAGATTTTGTACATATGGGGTAAGGGCAAGGGTAGTGTAGGTGACAGGGGGGTGACGTACGGTAGGGACGAGCTTTCTCACTTCGCCCTCCGTACGCATTTCGCCTTGCATTGCCTTATTGATGTGTACCCTTGTGACCTTAACCCTCGCTCATTTGTCTTTCCCCTTTTGTCTCCCACATGACCTGTGCGCCATTGGGCGCTGAGGGGAGCGTGCGTGAGTTGGCCATTGTGCGCCCGGAACTCTCAGAACCAGCTGTCTGCATCGATGCACCACTTATGGACCCCATGGGTTGGGGCATGGCCCCTCTGCTGGAGCCGGCCATGAGGGCCCGAAATCTTGCTGGCGGACCTTGGCCACAGGGCACCGATGCCCCACAGGTGAACCACACTAGTCGGCCCTGTGGGCCATAAATAAAATAAATAAAAATGGACACGTTGGGTGCATTTCATTTTCAGTTCAAATAGGCCGCCAGTAAGAAAATGAAGGAAAATGACAATTGGAAGAAATAATAATAGCCAGCAGAGGGAGCCGAAGAGCAAGAGATCACCTGCAGGGTTAGGGGTTGTTGATTTTATTTTTATTCATTGAACAATGGTGACTGCACCGATTGGTGCTTGGGGGTGTATTGGTGCGTTTTTGGGTGCTTTCATGGTGCGTCGATGCAGAGCAGACTGTCTCCCCCCCAGAAAGAACAATCACAGGTCCTGGGTTAGTCTTGTAAATAAAAGTAGTGTCAACTGTAAATAATGCTTCCCACCGTCAATGTATAGTTTGAAGACCATTCCGCAATTCGGTTAACTGTGGGCGTAAGTCTGTTAGGCAGGGTGCAATGGAGCAGCGGGACACATTTATTTATGTTTTAAAACTGTCGCACTCAGGGTCAGGTTAAAAGTAGAGGGAACGACACCTACGTGTCACACTAAATAAAAGTTGTAGGCCCGGGACGTGCCTAAGAGGAGGAGGGTGCAGTGTTGCGGATATGAGGACTGCATTTTTTTTTTATTGTGTGCTTTATTATTATTGTTGTTTATTCTGCGCCTCCTGCCTCCGGAGTTGTGTAAAGGTCAAAGGGCGTCTCGGTAGTTATTCCATAAACACCACATTGCAGGACCCGATAAAACCCTTGTTCAGTAGCTTATATCTTATTATTTGTCTTAGGGTAAGGCTGTGTCTCCCATTAATTTAAATACTCCATTGCACTGAGTGAAATAAGAATAGGTCCCCTTTCATTTCATTTCAATGGCCAACTGCATTTTGGGCGGTTTTCTTCAACCACCATTGGCCACGAGGCAGGGTTGGGGAAGAAAGGCGTGTCTCCACCTCGTCATAGAGGGGAGGAGTGAGCCAGGCCCGAACAACCAACCGAGCACGAGGGGTTTGGTTTGAGAGGGCGGAGGAAGAGCGTTTGGGGGAGGTTCGCAAAGGTTGAGGGGCGGGGCCTATATAACCCGCCGCGGGGGCGTTCCCCAAAGAGATGAGCTTTTACAGAGGAGAGACGAGTACCAAGGAAAGAGCTGGGTCGTCAGAGCAGTTGCGCTTTTACTGAGTCCAAGGAAAGAGCTGGGTCGTCAGAGCAGATGTGCTTTTACTGAGACAAGCAGCTCCGACCCGTGACTCCGCGCACACGACAGGCTCGGTGGCATCAGCGGCCGTCGAGGTCCAGCCCGACGTCCCGTGCGGGATCAAGCTCCAGCCAGCTCCGTGCCGTCCTCCCCCCTCCAGCCACACACCTCCTTCCAGCAATCCACTCTGCAATTCCCCGCGTGAGTCAGTGTCTTTGTTTGTTCTGTCCTGGGTAGTAAGTAAGCCTGTTAGATAAGCTAGTATTTTCCCTGTGTCTCTAAAAGCTTCTGTATATTATTTTATTATCTTTCCTTCTCCTTGGTTACTTTGAGCCTGTAAAATTGTAAATAGTAATAAATAGTAATTGTATTTCAAACGTTTCTTTGCCTTCGTCTTCCTTTTCTTCACATCCGTGTCGTCTTAGTCTTTTCCCGATTGAATAGCGGTGGCGCGATACGGCCAACGTTTGGGTTGAATCGGGTTTGGTCGGGGAATAACTGTTCGGCCGCGGTTACACCACCGCTCGGTAAAAATAACATCTAATCCGCGGACCGTTACAATATCAAGGGAGACAGCTCTGATTTCCTGTTTGACATTGAGGACCTCCATCCATTGTTGAGAAAGCAGAAGCAGCATGTCTGGAGTAGAATGACCTGGTCTGAATCCAAATTGATGATCAGAGATCAAGCCATTGGAGAAGAGGAAGGATTTGATATCCGAAGCAATGATGGATTCCATGACTTTGCTGATTGTGTGTGTGTGTGTGTGTGTGTATATGCATATATATATATATATATATATATATATATATATCTATCTATCTATCTATCTATCTATATATATCTATATATATATATATATATATATATATATATATCTATCTATCTATCTATCTATCTATATATATCTATATATATCTATATATATATATATATATATATATATATATATATATATATATATATATATATATATATATATATATATCTATATATATCTATATATATATATATATATATATATATATATATATATATATATATATATATATATATCTATATATATATATATATATATATATATATATATATATATATATATATATATACATAAGTGTGTGTGTGTGTGTGTGTGTGTGTGTGTGTGTGTGCGCATGTGCCTTGTTGCTTCAACCTTGGCTGTCATATAAGATTTGGTGATGTAATTGACATAGGGTCATCTTCAATTGAGTTTGGACCCCGTTTGAATCCCCACAGCTATTTCACCACAAGATGCACAACAACCTTTCACTCACCCCAAGATGCACAACCAATGGTGCTCGCCTTTCAGCCAGTGTAGCCATTACCAAGCAGCCTCTGGATGAGTTTCCTGAACATATTCAACATGGACGTCTCATGTTTGCCAAAGCAGAAGTGAATTTGTTTTATTCACGTGACACTTTTATCCTGATGTAATTCAGTTTTGTAGTCCTGGTGTCTCTGCCTGTCTTTGTGTTCTTGTCTGTTCAACCTTGCAGAGTGGAATCAGGCCATGATTGTTGGACATATATTCCTAGCACTGATTAGAAGCACGTGAGTGTATGAACAACAGTGTGACCCTAGTAGATTCTGGTTTACCACAAGACACTCATCTGGTAAGAGAGCAGATCAAAGTGAAGAGAGAAAGTGAGACTGTTGGGATGAACTAAGATGACGTATAGAGACTCAATCAGGTGGACATAATGGACCGAGTAGATGGATAGCCTACCTTGTGAAGAACATGAATTTGTGGTCGAGTGGCTTCTGCTGGAGAGCAATTCCTGATCTGCAAGCTTCACTCTGATTCACTTTACTTTACTTCACTCATTCAGCTCTCAACAAACGCTCACCTGGACTGCGCATGAACCGTGAGATGTAAAATTCAAACCGTCAGTCCCTCCTTCGCTGAATGATGTCTTCTGTGTCGAACTGCGCACGATGCGTACAAGCCGACCTGGTTCCAAACGTGGACACTCTTACCTGTTTTCTCAGAGCTTCATGGGCTGCGCATGTTTCCGCCTGTAACACTGTGACATCAGATCCAGATTCCCATCTGATTGCCCTGGTGTTGTTGGGTGCAGTCTGATTTTAAATGAACCCGTATTTGATTCGGCCCAGATTGCTGGGTTTTAATGTTCATTTCCTGATTTTACCGACATATTGGATAACTAGTACAAAAACCCGTCAAAAATGACGGGTTCGAACACTTTATTTCATGGTGCAGCCTCGTGAGGGTGTCAGTCTGAAGCCTCGGCCTAGTGTCAGATGTGCTTATATATCTTCTTTATTTATTAGACATCATACAGATGGAAATGAACACTCGTTTTACTCTGCGGGCGTTAAACATCACGTGCAGCGAATTTCACCTCCCTGCACCTTGTATTTATTGTTATTAAAAAAAACGTTTCTGTACACCGCCCTTGAGGCTCGGTTTGCAAGCCACCGTCTACATTTTCCAATATAAGAGACATAATAACTCTTCTATGGAAAATGTTTTTCAAGTTTGTTTAATCCTCAAAAATAGACCGTCGTAAAGTGAACACACATTCGTGTTAAAAGATTGGCCTTTAAAACATACCATCATGTAGGGGGACAGCAAACACACAAACTGACATTGTGATTTGTATGGCAGATACATCTTGGGGTTTCTATTTCCTGCACAATGAGCTTGATCCTCGTCCTGTTGACTCGTACATATCTCCCACGTGGATGGGCTGATCCACCTTATCCATGTAAAGAACTGCCGGATTACTCTGTTATTCAACGTAACCAAAGAGTCATAACTGGACGGTCCTTGAGTCTTGTTCATAACGAGCTGGTCCATTTGGCCTGCACAAATCTTACCTGTGGGCTCATGCCAATATTGAACAAGCATTCTGAGTATTGCGCTGCAATACATGTCCCCTACCGGCAGTCTGTCATCCGGAAAACTGTTGGGGAAATTACCAAGGGTTATTTACCCTCAGGTTCTGAATCGTTCCCAATCGCTAATTACCTCAGGATGGGCTCACCTGTGATTCGCACTCGAGACTTCGATTTATACACCTTGCAGACAGGTCAGCAGAAGCACGAGAAAATAAGTTGTTGATAAAGAACCTTTCGAGTCGCTAAATATCAGTAATTTATTATATTTTCCGGTTCACGATCAATGATCGATGTGTATATATATGTTGCTCGGCTTGGCTCCGCCCCTTCTGAAAGCGCGCGCTGTGTCGCGCTGTTGACGTTCGTGAGACGAGGCTGAGGGCGCACTGTGCGGCTTGAGGAGAACTCGAGAATAAACAATCATTCTGAGTATTGCGCTGCAATACATGTCCCCTACGAAAGTTCAAAGTGCCATAACTTTGTCAAAAATGATCGAATATGCAAATTTATGCACGGTCGATGATGGTTTTCAAACTTGATCTGAGGTATGCTGAGACATGTGTCACGCCTCGCCTCGTTGATAAGCCCGCAAGGTCGCTCCGTGGAGCAGCCTGCACGTATTGCACTGTGTGAATTATATAAATTATTACCAACTCACGGTCTGAGGTACTGGCGATTCAAGAGATATCCATTTAAAAAAATATTTTCGTTTAATTAACGATATCTGCCAAACCACGTGCCCTATCGCAAATTCCAAAAGGACATTTTAGTAGACTGACATGCTGAACAGATTTGTGAAGTTTCCCCTCGATTAGATAAAAAAATGAGGGAGGGGCTCGGTTTTAAAGGTTCATGCTTAAAAACGTCATAACTCTGAAACCATCAGTAATTTATTATATTTTCCGGTTCACGATCAATGATCAAACAACAGGCATTTTAAAGGCCATTTTCCCTGCAAGAGTGGGGGTTAGTCTTGCGGTCCCCATGACAATCTTCTCCATTTTTGCCCTATTTTCTGCATCTCCCCTTGTTAACCCCCTTGCCCGCATTTCTTCTTCGACCATCTTTAGGCAAGTCTTTCTCGGTCTTCCCTGTCCTCTACTTCCACATTCATTTCCATCACTCTTCTCAACCAGTCACTTTCATCCTTCCTCAACACATGACCAAATCATCTCAACCTGTTCCTCTTCACAGCATCAATCACAGGCTCCATTCCCATCATCTTTCGCAATTCATCATTTGTCTTCCTCTCTCTCAACGATACTCCGCACATCCACCGAACCATTCGCATTTCCACCCTTTCCAGCCTTCGTTGCTGCTCTACGTTCATTACCCATGTCTCGCTCCCATAAATCATAACACTTCTCACACATGCAGCATACACCTTTCCCTTCAGCTTCGACACTCCCCTCCTCGTCAGCACGCCACTCAGTTCCCGAAACGTCTTCCATGCACAGCTCACTCCAGCAACCGTTGCCGAGTCTGATCCACCTTCTCCATTCAGCATGTCTCCTACGTAACAAAATGTTTTCACACCTTCCAGCTTCACGCCGTCTCCAAGATCCAACTTAACATTTTCCTCCATCTGCAGCTCCCTCTGTGCACACCTTACACTTGAATGTAGCTGCCACACTGGTTAATGACCCTCTCAAACCACTACATTTTTGATGAACACACTCGGTGCACATTGTACATTGAATTGAGTTCACTCCGACACCCTTCCTGCACATAGCACATGGCAACTTCCCAGGTCTTTCCACCTCACCACATGCTTTACCACTTGCCATCATCTTTGTTTTCCGATATTCACCTTCAGACCTTTTGTATCCATACATTCCTTCCACTTGTTCATCTTCTCCTTCAGTCCATCCATACTTTCTGCAATCAACACCAGATCATCTGCATACAACAACTCCCACGGTAAACCCTCCTTTACGTTCTGAGCCAGCACCTCCATCACAGCTACAAATAGTAGTGGACTTATTACCGACCCCTGATGCACTCCAACCTTCACCTCAAACTCACCACTGTTCCCGTCCTTCGGCCTTACAGCTGTGCGCACGAAACACGAATATTTCGTGTTTTCACGAAAAACAATATGGCGGCCGAACCACGTGACCTGTTACGTCATAATTATCATTAAAATATTCTACAGACCGAGTCCCTCATATGGTGAAAATTTGATCTCAATCGGTCCAATTAATTGCAGAGAAAATGGTTTTTAAAGGAAATTAAAACTTAAAATGGCACTGAGTTAAGGATCATCAGAATTATCAGAATTACCAAAGTTCAAAGTACCATAACTTTGTCAAAAATGATCGAAACGTCGTGAAGTTCGAACTTGTTCTGTAACTTATCATGCGGAAACCATGTACCAAGTTTGAAATCTTTAGCGTTAAGAGTTTAGAAAAAAAGTCCGGAAAACTGTTCTTTGCGTGATGGACTGATGGACTGACAGACTGACAGACTGACGGACGGAGGGACGGCGTGCAAACCTATAGTCCCTTCCGGTGCACACCGGTAGGGGACTAATAACCGCATCCATTTATAACACCTCAGCAAGAAGATCACTTCACTCTTTCATTCCGCGTTTCTCCCACATCTGGAACAAACTCCCTCAATCTCTTCAATCCCACTCCTCCCTCCAGGTCTTTAAAACAGCTGTTCACCACCATCTCTTATCTTCCCCCACCCAAAACGTTGATCTTTTCTGCCCCCAATAAAATACCCCAAATCCACCTCTTTCAATCCCCAATTATTTCCTGAAATTCCTAGTTATGTTAATTTGCTTTATACCGTGTACCTGTACCCCTCTACACCCTCCCCCTCTTTAACCACACAGACCCTCTTCCTTCCACAAATCTACCCACGTCCCTGTCCTCCACTGTTGTTGTGCTTGTTTGCTTTCCTCTCTCTTCCCCTCTTGTCTCCCGCTCTCTTTATTAGTCCCCTACCGGTGTACACCGGAGGGGACTATAGGTTTGCACGCCGTCCCTCCGTCCGTCAGTCCGTCCGTCAGTCTGTCCGTCCGTCAGTCCATCATGCAAAGAACAGTTTTCCGGACTTTTTTTCTAAACTCTTAACGCTAAAGATTTCAAGATAAGTTACAGATCAAGTTCGAACTTCACGACGTTTTGATCATTTTTGACAAAGTTATGGCACTTTGAACGTTGGTAATTCTGATAATTCTGATGATCCTTAACTCAGTGCTATTTTAAGTTTTAATTTCCTTTAAAAACCAATTTCTCTGCAATAATTGGACCGATTGAGATCAAATTTCCACCATATGAGGGACTCGGTCTGTAGAATATTTTAATGGTTCTAATTCTGCAACTGGAATCTGATTCTGCAACTGGACCTGACGGCATCAGCCCACGGGTCCTAAAATCCTGTTCTTCCGCTCTTTCACTCCCTCTCTCTGTTCTCTTCACCCTCTCTTTTGCTCAAGGTCAACTGCCATCTGCTTGGAAATCAGCCAACATCACCGCTTTACACAAAAAGGTGCAAAAACAGTTCCTAGCAACATCAGACCAATCAGCCTTCTCCCAATTATCAGCAAAGTCATGGAATCCATCTTTGCTTCGGATATGAAATCTTTCCTCTTCTCCAATGGCTTGATCTCTGATCATCAATTTGGTTTCAGACCTGGTCACTCTACTCTGGACATGCTGCTTCTGCTGTCTCAACAATGGATGGAGGTCCTCAATGCCAAACAGGAAATTAGAGTGTCTCCCTCGACATATCACGTGCCTTCGATACGGTCTGGCACCCCGCTCTGCTCACCAAACTCTCCTCCTTTGGTATCCATGGAAATCTCCACGCAATCTCCACTTCCTCTCCAGTCGTAGTCAACGTGTGGCCCTGAATGGGTTTCTCTCATCTCCTCTTCCTGTTCAGGCTGGAGTTCCCCAAGGCAGTGTTCTGGGCCCTGTGCTTTTTCTTGTCTTCATCAATGATCTCTCCGACTCAGGTAATTATGACGTCACAGGTCACGTGGTTCGGCCGCCATATTGTTTTTTGTGAAAACACAAAAACCCCTTTTTCTCTGCAACGGCTTAACAGATCGAGGCCAAACTTTGCACGCAGAATCGCATACCCATGACGAACAAAAAAGTCAGCGAGCATGACGTCATGCATCACATGGTTTCAGAGTTATGACGTTTTTAAGCATGCACCTTTAAAACCGAGCTCCTCCCTCATTTTTGATCCAATCGAGGAGAAACTTCACAGATCTGTTCAGCATGTCAATCTACTAAAATGTCCTTTTGGAAGTTGCGATAGGTCACGTGGTTTGGCAGATATCGTTAATTAAACGAAAATATTTTTAAAATGGATATCTCTTGTTTATTCTAGAGTTCTCCTCAAACCGCACCGAGCGCCCTCAGCCTCATCTGCGAACGTCAACAGCGAGACACAGCGCGTGCTTTCCTGAGGGGCGGAGCCAAGCCGAATAACATATATATATATATATATATATATATATATATATATATATATATATATACACATCGATCATTGATCGTGAACCGGAAAATATAATAAATTACTGATATTTAGCGACTCGAAAGGTTCTTTATCAACAACTTATTTTCTCGTGCTTCTGCTGACCTGTCTGCAAGGTGTATAAATCGAAGTCCCGAGTGCGAATCACAGGTGAGCCCGTCCTGAGGTAATTAGCGATTGGGAACGATTCAGAACCTGTGGGTGAATAACCCTTGGTAATTTCCCCAACAGTTTTCAGGCCGACAGACTGCCGGTAGGGGACATGGATTGCAGCGCAATACTCAGAATGCTTGTTTATTATATGTTTTATGGGTCCGTGCATGTTTTCATGTTTCCTGTGTTAGGTTTTACACGAGCCTTGACTCCATATATACAGAAAAAAGAGACTCAGAAAAGAGAAAAAGAAAAAAAAGAGAAGAAGAGACTTGATCCCCTCCCTTACCTCAAATGGCTACACAGTTGACACTGCACGTGACAAAGCCAATTGCCTCAACTCTGTGTTTGCCTCAAAATCTTGTGTCCCAAACCCATCTCTCTCTGTTCCCACCTTACCCAGTCGAACCCAACTGCTCCTGGACTCTGTGTCCTTCTCTCCTGACAAGGTGGAGAAGTTTTTGTCAAACCGCGACTGATTCTGCAACTGGACCAGACGGCATCAGCCCACGGGTCCTAAAATCCTGCTCTGCCGCTCTATCTCACCCTCTCTCTGTTCTTTTCACCCTCTCTTTTGCTCAAGGTCATCTACCAGCATCCTGGAAATCAGCAAACATTACCGCTTTACACAGAAAAATGTGCAAAAACAGATCCTTGCAACTACAGACCAATCAGCCTGCTCCCAATTATCAGCAAAGTCATGGAATCCATCATTGCTTCGGATATCAAAATCCTTCCTCTTCTCCAATGGCTTGATCTCCGATCATCAATTTGGATTTAGACCAGGTCATTCTACTCTGGACATGCTGCTTCTGCTGTCTCAACAATGGGTGGAGGTCCTCATTGCCAAACAGGAAATCAGAGCTGTCTCCCTTGACATATCACGTGCCTCCGATACGGTCTGGCACCCAGCTCTGCTCACCAAACTCCCCTCCTATGGTATCCATGGAAATCTCCACGCATGGCTTGCGGACTTCCTGTCTGGTCGTAGTCAACATGTGGCCCTGAATGGATTTCTCTCATCTCCACTTCCTGTTCAGGCTGGAGTTCCCCAAGGCAGTGTTCTTGGCCCTGTGCTTTTTCTGGTCTTCATCAATGATCTCTCCGACTCTCTGGAAAATCCTCTCTATCTCTTTGCTGATGACTCCACTCTCTGCCGCTCCATTCCTCATCCCTCACATCGGCAGTCTGCAGCCTCCTCACTCTCTGCAGACCTGGACAAAATCACAGACTGGTCAAACAAGTGGAACATGTCTTTCAATCCTGACAAATCTCACACTCTTACTCTGTCTCTCCGAAAAGACCGACTGGACAACCCTCCCATCTACGTTCTCAACAATCCTCTCCAAGAGTTCTGTCGCTCAAGCTTTTGGGTCTCACTATCTGCCATGATCTTTCCTGGGAAAACCACATTTCCTAGCTGGCCTCCAAAGCCAGTCGCCGACTGGACATCCTCCGTCGTGTGAAGTCCTTCCTTGGCACACCTGAGCTCCTCACCACATACAAGGCTTTCATCCGCAGCTCAATGGAATACTGTTCTCCCCTCTGGGCCGGTGCTCCAGCCTCACACCTAGCTCGGCTTCACGCTGTTGAAACCAAAGCTTTCAGAATCATTGGAATCTCCTGCGATGAAGCTAACTCCGAGGGCCTTTCACTCACTCACAGCAGGCAGGTTGGTGGTCTTTCTGTCTTCTACCGACTCCTCTCCGGCCTTGCTCCGCCAGCTCTCTCTGTGCTCTGTCCCCCAAATATTCCTGCAGGTCGCACAAGATCTGCCAGTAACCCTCTTATGGTTAAACTGCCAAAATCTAAGCTCTCTGCTCACCTTCACTCTTTCATTCCCCTTTTCTCCCGCCTCTGGCGCAAACTCCCTCACTCCCTTCAATCCCACTCCTCCCTCCAGGGCTTTAAAATAGCTGTTCACCACCATCTCTTATCTTCCCCCATCCAAAACCTTGATCTTTTCTACCCTCGCTAATTCACCCCAGATCTACTTTTTTTGAAATTCCTATTTCTTTCCTGGAAGTCCTTGCAGTGTCCATATGTTTTATAACTCTCCCACCTCCCCCCAAGCCCTCTCCCTGCTCTCAAATGTTGTGTTTGTGTCCTTTGCCCTCTTGTCTACCGCTCCCCTTATTATATGTTTTATATGTCTGTTTGACTTTTTGTGTGATTATTGTTGGCTCTTTCACGAGCCTCGATGTTGTATACCAAAAAAAAAAAGAGACATATAATACGTTATTATGGACGTAAGCGGCCAGTTATGGACACACTACAACAGATTGCAAATAATTGTTTCGATCTCAGCAAATCGAACATCTGGGGATTCATCAAGAACAGTGTAATCAATATCATTAGCTGAGAAAAAGAGATTGAAAGAGGTTCGGAAAATCGTTAGCAGATTAATTGGACGAGGATGATCAAAGAGAACTCCAAATCTAACTCATGAAAGCCACTCTCGATAAACCTAAAGATATACCTAAAGATAAACCTAAAGACAGTAAAATGTATAAATAGAAACCTAAAGATGATAGTTAGAAAAAACAATGACGTGATCAAAATTATATTTCATATTAAAGGGTTAGAAATCTATAATAATGGAAGGCAATGAGTATCAGTTAGTTCGTGCGTGTGTGTGTGTTTTTTTGTGTGTGTGTGTTTTTAATTAATTTATTGATGGTAATTCTAAAGGGTAATTCTAAAGGGTAATTCTAAAGGGTAATTTTAAAGGGTAATTCTAAAGGGTAATTCTAAAAGGTAATTCTAAAGGGTAATTTTAAAGGGTAATTCTAAAGGGTAATTGTAAAGTGAAATTCTAAACGGTAATTCTTAATGGTAATTCTAATGGGTTTCATTCATTTCGAGGCTTCACCTGTTTCATATTTCAAAATACCAAACTGAACCACTTCCTTCGGACAGGGATGCAATTTTTTTTCTCTGTCTGCCTGTCTTGGCAGTCCAAGAAAATTGAAAATAATTCCAAACAGGGAACTTACTATTTTTAAGGACATCGTAAAGGACACAAACAACAGGTACGAATAACTAATGTAACGTGTTAAATAAGGTGTTGTAAAAGAAACTGCGTCAACTGTGGTAAAATTCCAGGATATTTTTTTTCTGGAACCATTAAAATATTTATTTTATTTCAATTAAATTATATACTTAAACACTCTCGAACACAAATTGCCTTTATGTCACTTTCAAAATTCTCCTGTATTTATATATAAGCAGTACATATTACGCATTTTACAGCATTTTACATCATCACAACCAATCAAAATGGCTGCTCGTAGACCCCGCCAAAATCCTTGTTTCTCTAGACAGTGCGGGGTAAGGTGTTCTATGAATTCCATCATTTCCATTGGAATTGGAATTACTAGGGCATGCCCGTACTATATCTATATCTAAAATTATATCCCCCCCCTCTATTTACATGAAATGGTTTGGTCCAAAGCGAACGGCTTGCGAGTGGTGACAATCCCCCCCCCCTCTATTTACATGCAATGGTTTGGTCCAAAGCGAACGGCTTCCGGAGTTTGGTAAAGAAATCGCCATCGCGTGCACAAACGCGCAGGAAAGCGAATGAATCGCAAATTCGTTTTTATTAGTTGTAAAACATAGTTTAACGCCAACATAGTTTGCAAACGTGAAATAAATGAATACGCTCTCAAATGTGCCATCCGAGGCAGAGTGTGCCCGCCACGTTCGGCACACGCGATCGTTCGCTGCTCTCTGATTGGTTGAATCGTTTTTTGGACATAGCTCGGTAAGTAATTGTCCGATTAATATGAAACCTTGAAAAGGCACATCCTCGGGTCCCCAGCAATATACCTGGCAAGTTAAAAGTATATCGGACCCGTGGTTGTCGAGAAACAGCGGTCACAGACAAACGTACAGACAGACAGAGATTACTGGAATTATAGATAGATATTTAACTAGCAACGGTACCTGCACTACGAACGGGGCTTCAATTGTGAGGCCCAAATGAAAAGGCAAAATATCAGAAATTGAAGGCTTTTTTATTTTAAACGATTTATATAAACATCCGTTAAATCACATCACACGCAAATCATCAAAATCTAAACAGTATTTGTAGAATTTCAATAAAAGCCACATCACTGTTCATATCGGTAAATATTATTCCATAGTGTTTGGAAAAACCAGAAAATTGGAAATTGAAAAAATTGGAAAAACAATATAGCCTATTTTACTCCAGGGGGTTCCAGGATTACCCACCCAAAATTTCGTTGCGATCGGTTCAGCCATTTTTGCGGTACATGGGAACGGACAGACGGACAGACATTTGGTGAATTGTGAATTATAGTAAGATTAGAAATAAGATATGAGGCACTCCTTTCGTACCGTTTCGTGTTTTTGAGGTTTGTAATTTAAGTAAAGGTAGGTACAGGAAGTTGTGGAATTATTATAATTTACAACATCCTTTACATGTTAATATAACGATTTATAAACAACCGTTACTGTTAAATAAAAGATTCGATTTGTGAGGAACAGACATGAATCTGGTTCTGTGTGTGTGTTTTATATTCCTGTACAATCCCTGTTTTATTGTGCACATAATACATACAAAGTGTATATGATAACTTGTATCAGTATTTTTCAGCTTCTCTTGAATTGAATCTAAATTTAAAATTGTTCTTCAAGGGACATCTGCGCTCGTCTGTGCTCTTGTGGTCAGATTAATTCCGGTGAACAAGCCATGTAATTTCCTGCCAAGCGCTGTGTAGGATGCATACATCGCAGTGACGAGTTCACATCTGCTGCTCCCATCTCTGTCCCGGTTAGAAGATTTGTGTTCGATGATGATGCATTTTCACTCAAAAGGTTCACTGGACTCATTGGACATGTTGAGGGTTTTCTTGCATTAAAAAACCGCAAAGATCACGGTGAAACCAAACGATCCTCCATGCTGATTGGAGGAAAACTCATAACACACCATTAGTTGAAACTGATCGTTCATGTGGGTTTCATAAGGTGGAATGGAGTCCTCCCAGGACTCCAAGTATCCACCCCCACTTCAGTGAAGGATTGCGATTCATGGGCTCGGAGGTTTTGTTTTTCTCAGATTTTTGTTCCAAGGGCTCTTTTCAGGATCGTCATTGAGCCCCGTACAACCTCCAACTGTAGTTCATTTGTGGTAATGTTCCTGGGGATGGTTTTTAAGATCTCTGGAAGGTTCTTCTTTATCACTCCCGTTGTCCCAATTATCACTGGTACAATTTCGATGCTCTTCAGCTTCCAAGATCTCTTGACCTCATTTTTGAGGTCCTGGTATTTGGTCATTTTCTTGATTTATGCGTTGTTTAGGCCAAAATCGCTGCGTACTGTTATCTCATTCATCAATGCTGTATTTTCCTTTTTGTTCCTGAGTACAATGTCCAGACGCAATGCTTTGTTTTCTATGTTAACGCTGGATGGGATCATCAGGTTGTACATGAGCATTATGTCGTTGTGTTCAGTGATTGCTTATGGTTCATGTTTCCATGAGTTTTGTGGAACTGGGATATTGAAATTTCTGCAGATGTGTCGGTGGATTACTCTACATACCTTGTTGTGCCTTTGGATGTACAGCTGCTCCGACATGAGTTTTTTACATCCTCATAGGAGTTGTGCTCCTACTTTGTTTCTACCTTCCAGAACCTACACTTGTCCAATTGACTCAGTCCCACCATCTTTTTTAATCCATTGGTGTAGTGTCCGTGGTCTTCGGCATTAATAATGATTCGTTCTCCATCCCAGTTGAGCTGACCTCTTCTTAGCCATTCCAGTGATCCTTCTTTGTCTATCCCCAATCTGTCCAACTCTTTTTTTATATTTCCCTGCTCTTTTGTCTTTCTCCCAGTTGTCGGTGCATATCTGTTGATATTTCATCTTGTATTTTTCTTGTCTTTTTGCAACAATTGGAGCTGTATTTGTTGCTGATTCAGTTTGGTGTGTGACACCTGTTTTTGGAAGTTTTTTGCAAGGTGAGTGAGAGATGCCTTTTCTGGCTTGTTGTGTTCATGCTTGTACACAAATTGTATTCCGTAGTCTGTTGAGCTTTTCACGTACTCTGCTAATCCTACAGTCGTCGCTCTGTGCATCTATTGGAGTTCCATCAGGCCGACATCTCCCTCTTTCCTCTCCAGGTAAATTCTTGGGATGCACTGATTTTTGTAGAACATTTTGTGGATTATGAGGAGTTTCCTTGTTTTTATATCGTTTTTTTTACATTGTGTGTGTGTTTGTGTTTGTGTCCACTGGACATGAATAATGGCAATGCTTCCATAATATTGTCGTGTGACTGGTTAACACCAGTGACCACGGATAGGCCTAAACGGTTTTATTCGGAGGCAACAACCAATACGGATTTAACTATGGACGCGGGAGGAAGAAGGAAAATGGAAGCTGCGCAAGCGCGTACCTTCAACGAACCCACGGCAGCTTCGATCCTGCAGGGAAATTAATTCAACCGGGCACAGGTTTAACAGGGAATGGAAAATAATACAAGGGTTTATTAAGGTAAAAAGGCAAGGGCAGGAAAAGCACGCGCCGGTAATAAAATGTCCTAAATCGGGATCCCGCACACCAGACTCAACAACAGACACAGGAATGGATTAAAGGAAAATAATTGTCTCTTCGTGTAAAATGTAAAATGGTGTGTGCGGCCTTATCTGTCCCTCGTCTTGTCTTGTCCGCCATCCAACACGGCTCCGTTCGGCCCCGATGCACCCACGAGGTCCCTCGCTCCAGCACCACAGCACCGAGCACCGCTCCAAGCACACGCAGATGGTGAGCCCATGCCCGCGAGATCCGTACACCACTCCAAGCCTCAGAAGCACCGATCACACACGACAGCCAGGGAAGGACGTGCTGCAAGAGGAAGCTGTGCAAGCAAGAAAAACCCGACGTGCTACGAACTGCTGGATCTCCAGCACGAACTGCAAGAGACTGCCAGAGAGAAAATGGCGTTCGGCGCTCCCTTAAATAACCTTCCCGCGGTGGTGACGTCAGCCCCGGCGCGCCACCCAATCGGTGCCCTCCACCAACTCGCCGGCTGGAGGTCCATGCCTACCCCGCTGCCCCTTCACTCGTTCCCTGTTCCGTGGTCATAGTGCATGCTAATCGAGGTGGATAGGCCTGCTGGAGGTGTAGGTGGCGGCGGCCATCATCGGCGGTGTCCTGGCCTGGTTTCCTTGCCTGTTTGTCTTTCAAAGTCATGTCAGGGAAGGGAATCATTTAGTGTTGCTCTAGGGACCTATCTAAATGTCTATGTTGGTCTGCATTGCCATAAGGGACACAAAGGTTTAGCTACCAGGTGTGACACACAGAGGCTTTATCTTTTAATCCCTACACTACTTATCACTCGAACATCCTGGTATGCTCACAGTTATACATCTTAGCCGACAAAACACCTACACATGAAGAACTTATTTTGGGTGGTTTCCTTACCGCGACAGATGAAGCACGTTACCTATTCAGATCGAGCTGGCTCTACATATCACTACCCCACCCGACATAACAATATGTAATGTTCTCTTGCAATGAAGTTTGACATACCGTAGCTGGAGGCCATTAGGTCCATCAAACCAGCACAATGGTTACCAACCTATGGTTGTTTGTCCATGCGCTATCCTCTCTTTAAGCATTGGGCGTCAAGCAAGAAAGCAGCACACCATTTTTAGTCTGGTATGACTCGGTCGCGGTTTGAACTGCCAACCTCCAAGACTCAGAGTGGAAACTTGGACAATAATGTGATTCATTGTCTGGAGGTTGGTAATATCTGTGGGCCTTTTTGTCAGATGTTGGTTTATGTTCTGGCATGATGAATTTACTTTTAAGTTCATGTTTGAAATCTTTTCAATGCCTGCACATTGGTGTTCCTATCCTGATGTACTTATTGTTCTTGCTTATATCCGTTGTCCTAAAATGTGAAATACAACGAATAAGTGAATTGTGCAGAATGAAATGTCGTTTTGATGATTTGTCCCCATGTTTCATCTCTTACCTGGCTGTTCGGTCACATACCTTGATACCCGACAACAAACCATAGTATAGACGGGTAGACCGTGCGATCCTGATGAATGCGATCTTGTAGTGCCATCTGCAGGGCGTCCATTCGGAACATCATACGTCAAACATGACGTCAAAATGTGTCATTACATCCCCTATGACGCACAACTCATCAGAAAATGGCCTTTTGCTTTCACGTTACCAAATGCTTCAGGTGATCTAACCGGCTCTTCCACCAACACCAAGTATCATTCATTACAAAGCAATTCCATCTTTTCCATCACACATGGGTTGTGTTGGGATGAATGTAATTTGGGCCTGATAAAGTCCTGCTAGGAATGGCCTCGGATATGTTTCGTAGAGTTTTCAATTGGTTTACCATGGATTGTGTGGATCCTATATTGGTGTACAGGATATACAAGGGCATGCTTGCATGAAGGTGCAGGCCGAGGATACTTCCATAACTGTACATTCACAAGCTGTGCAGACTTTGGGGTCTCTGCAGCAAAGGGTTGTCCCCCTTCCCCATTTCCGAGCGCTCACATTAGCATGGAGAGCCTGACAGGGTGATGAATTGCCATGCTGATTTCACAGCTCAATGCAAAAGCTCGGATGCGCATCGACTTTTGTCGCACACTAAAGTCTTTGGCAAACCATCCTATTCATCAGTGCATATTGAACCCTTTCCTCATACTTACAAAGTATTGTGCGTCCCTGAAAGGAAACCGCAGTGTATAATGAGTGAGAATGGTGGAGGCATGCAGCCCATTACTGTTTTTCTCTTGGTGAAATGGCAAATCGGTGAACCATTTGGGGACAGGGTGCCAACATTGACTACCATCCATCAGTAATGTTACGTCGTCGGTTTGAATGTGCACACCCAGCTTACTCCTGCTCGTATTCTCCACTGGACGTCGCACTGATTGAGTTGCCTGGATGGGTTTAGTGCCTTGCTCTAATCTGGCACAAGACAGACAGTTATCCACGACTTCCATTGGATATGATTTGAGGATGAAAGTCAACCTTCCCTGTCCATCTGCTGCAGTGTCAAAGGTCCATAACTGTTCAAAGGCATTTCGCTTGTTAGTGATCGTGTTAATAAGAATTATCAGGGACCCGTGGAACATCCGCGCAATCTAAAATGCACCTTCATGTCCCAAATCCCCTACCCATACAAATCCCAAGTCCTCAACCTCCCCCTCCCAGCCAAAAGACTTTGATCCCCCTCTCCACTCCAAGCCTTGAACCCTCCCACTCCCCAACACAAAGACCAAGGACACTACACCAATGGTTTTAAAAATATGGTGGGACTGAGTCAATCAGAAAAGTGAAGGTTCTGGAAGGTAGAAATGGAAAGCACTCGTCATCTCCTATCGGGATGTAAAAAAACTCATGTCAGAGCAGCTGTACACACAAAGGGACAACAAGGTATGTGGAGTAATCCACCGACACATCTGCAGAAATTTCAATTTTGATTGGACGCTTTTTTTTTTTTTTTTTTTTTTTTTTTTTTTGGATACAACATCGAGGCTCGTGAAAGAGCTAAAATTAATCACACAAAAAGTCAAACCGACACAAACCGACACATCTATCTATAATTCCAGTAATCTCTGTACGTTTGTACGTTTGTCTGTGACCGCTGTTTCTCGACAACCACGGGTCCGATATACTTTTAACTTGCCAGGTATATTGCTGGGGACCCGAGGATGTGCCTTTTCAAGGTTTCATATTAATCGGACAATTACTTACCGAGCTATGTCCAAAAAACGATTCAACCAATCAGAGAGCAGCGAACTATCGCGTGTGCCGAACGTGGCGGACACACTCTGCCTCGGATGGCACATTTGAGAGCGTATTCATTTATTTCACGTTTGCAAACTATGTTGCCGTTAAACTATGTTTTAAAACGAATTCAAACTGCGATTAAATTAAAACGATTCATCGTAACTGCGATTTGCGAACTTCCGGACAGTGAAGACTGTCCGGCAGCACGCTTTCCGGCAGCCAATCACAGAACGCTTTGTTGCGTAGGCGTGGCCGATGTGAGAGCGAGCGGAGCTGAGCGCGTTACGAGCTGACCGCCATTACGGTTCGTAATTCGATTTCTTATGCGCATTATTTCTCCCAATTCAGTCAGAGCGAAGGGCGGAAGCGAAGAGCGTTGTTTTTTTTGTTTACGGGCGTACGGGCGGGGTAGAGCGTACGGGTAGCGTTTTTTTTTTTTTTTGGCAAGGAACGGGCACCCACGTACGGGCAATGCCCTAGTAAAACAAAATAAAGGGAGCGATAGACAAGATGGGGAGAGAGGGCGAAGGACACAAACACAATATTTGAGAGCAGGGACATCGAGAGAACTGTGGGAGGGAGAGGGCTTTGGGGGAGGCGGGAGAAGTATAAAACATATGGACACTGCAAGGACTTCCAGGAAAGAAGTTTGAATTTCGAAAAAGTGTATCTGGGGTGAATTAGCGGAGGTAGAAAAGATCAAGGTTTTTCGATGGGGGAAGATAAGAGATGGTGGTGAACAGCTGTTTTAAAGACCTGGAGGGAGGAGTGGGATTGAAGGGAGTGGGGGAGTTTGTTCCAGAGGCGTGAAAAAAGGGGCATAAAAGAGTGAAGGTGGGTAGAGAACCTATATTTTGGCAGTTTAACCATAAGAGGGTTGCTGGCAGATATTGTGCGACCTGTAGGAATATTTGGGGGACAGAGCACAGAGAGAGCTGGGGGAGCAAGGCCGGAGAGGAGTTGGTAGAAGACGGAAAGACCACCAACCTGCCTGCGGTGAGTGAGTGAAAGGCCCTCGGAGATAGCTTCATCACAGGAGATTCTAATGATTCTGAAAGCTTTGGTTTCAACAGCGTGAAGTCGAGCTAGGTGTGAGGCAGGAGCATCAGCCCAGAGGGGGGAACAGTATTCCATTGAGCTGCGGAAGAAAGCCTTGTATGTGGTGAGGAGCTCAGGTGTGCCAAGGAAGGACTTCGCACGACGGAGGATGCCCAGTCGGCGACTGGCTTTGGAGGCCAGCTTGGAAATGAGGTTTTCCCAAGAATGATCATGGCAGATAGTGAGACCCAAAAGCTTGAGCGACATAACTTCTTGGAGAGGATTGTTGAGAAAGTAGATGGGAGGGTTTTCCATTCGGTCTTTTCGGAGAGACATAGTAAGAGTGTGAGATTTTTCAGGATTGAAAGACATGTTCCACTTGTTTGACCAGTCTGTGATTTTGTCCAGGTCTGCAGAGAGTGAGGAAGCTGCAGACTGCCGATCTGAGGGATGAGGAATGGAGCGGCAGAGAGTGGAATAATCAGCAAAGAGATAGAGAGGATTTCCCAGAGAGTCTGAGAGATCATTGATGAAGACCAGAAAAAGCACAGGGCCCAGAACACTACCTTGGGGAACTCCAGCCTGAACAGGAAGAGGAGATGAGAGAAACCCATTCAGGGCCACATGTTGACTATGACCAGAGAGGAAGTCCACAAGCCAAGTGTGGAGATTTCCATGGATACCATAGAAGGAGAGTTTGGTGAGCAGAGCTGGGTGCCAGACCGTATCGCAGGCACGTGATATGTCAAGGGAGACAGCTTTGATTTCCTGTTTGTCATTTAGGACCTCCATCCATTGTTGAGACAGCAGAAGCATCATGTCCAGAGTAGAATGACCTGGTCTGAATCCAAATTGATGATCAGAGATCAAGCCATCAGAGAAGAGGAAGGATTTGATAAACGAAGCAATGATGGATTCCATGACTTTGCTGATAATTGTGAGCAGGCTGATTGGTCTGTAGTTGCAAGGATCTGTTTTTGCACCTTTTTTGTGTAAAGCGGTAATGTTTGCTGATTTCCAAGATGGTGGCAGATGACCTTGAGCAAAAGCGAGGGTGAAAAGAACAGAGAGAGGGTGAGATAGAGCGGAAGAGCAGGATTTTAGGACTCGTGGGCTGATGCCGTCTGGTCCAGTTGCAGAATCAGAGTCGAGGTTTGACAAAAACTTCTCCACCTTGTCAGGAGAGAAGGACACAGAGTCCAGGAGCAGTTGGGTTGGACTGGGTAAGGTGGGATCAGAGAGAGATGGGTTTGGGACACAAGATTTTGAGGGAAACACAGAGTTGAGGCATTCGGCTTTGTCACGTGCGGATTCAACTGTGTAGCCATTGGAGGTGAGGGAGGGGATGGAGGGGGAACAAACACCAGAAACAGATTTGACCAGATGCCACCAGGATTTGGAAGAGGGAAACAGATAAGAGAGTTCGGTCTTGAGAACGGAGAGATATTGTTTCCTGGCTCTCCTGAGGGTGGACACACACTTGTTTCGGGCTTTGTGAAAGGAAATGAGATTTCCTTCCGTTGGATTTGCTTTCCAGGAGACGAAGGCAAGTTGTTTCTGGGCAACAGCCTCACCACAAGATTCCGTGTACCATGGACGGGAGGAAGGGTATGACAACTGAAGACGAGATGGGATAAATCTGTGCATGAGAGAGAGCAATTTACTTTGGAAGAATTCCCAGAATGAGTTGATGTCAGAGCTGGTAGAGATGGGAGACCAGTCCAGATGATTGATGGCTGCTTGAAGACTGTGCCAGTTGGCCTGAGTGAAATGCCAGACTCGTCGGCGCTGAGCAGGTTCCCTGAGAATGGTCAGAGAGATGTCCACTTTAACAAGCACATGATCAGGTGAGCCGATTGGAGCAGAAGAAGAGCAGCAGACATTTTCAGGGAAGTTAGTCATAACCAAGTCCAGAAGAGAAGATGCTCCGTTGACTGAGATCCGGGTCGGGAATGTTTAATACCTGGATAGTTCGGACCTATCCAGGAGAGCCATGGACGGAGCACCTGCTGCCCAGAGAGTCCAAGGAGAGGGAGAATCCTTGCGGATGGTTAAGATGGCCTTACGGAGTCTTACGGTGGTGTTATGGCAGTTGCGGAGGCGTTGAGGAAGCGTTGCGGTCTAGATTTCCGTAGCACTGCCGTAATCACTTATGTTTATTTACTTCTCCTAATATGTGAATCACATGCCCATGCACATGTGAAATACAGTTTGTTTAGAAATCCTGTATTTGCACACTATCCCGCACTGAAAACTCGGGCAAAAACATAAATTACGTACAACAACCTTCCATTTCCGTCATTGTTTTGCATAAGTCGGAAAGTTTTCTTTGGGCGGTGTATAGTAAACCGCTGCCTCGATCGCTCCCGAACAAAACATGCATTACCTCATTCCCTCTGGATGGGTTGTAATACGTACTTTTCTTTCTTCAAAACGTACCTTTATTTCATTATGGACAACGTGTTGTTCATTCGTCAAATTTACACCAGAGGCATGAAGCCTTAGGCCCTAGCTAGGCCTTAAGAATGGTGGAGATATGGTTTGCCTTTTTGAGGTTCAATTGTGGGTGAAGACATGCCAGCTGTCCAACCAATGGGCAGAAAGAGAGAAACAGATGAATACATCCAGCTACCTTAATATAAAGATGAAAGGCTACCTTTATACTGTAGCGGTTACCTTATTGGGACATAATCCACGGGCATGGGCCAGTGGGGCTTTTGGTTGTGTGGGCATGACGTGCGCGTGGTTGTTGAAGTCACGCCCTCCGAAGAGGGTTTTGGCGCTATAAAAGCTGTATGAGTTCCGTTCGCGAGAGGAGTTCTGTTGGAATAAAGGAGCTTTGAACACCTAAAAATGGCCTCATCTTCACGTCATCCGCAACACCTACAATCCTACATTGGTGACCCCGGCAGCCCGGCTGCTCCCTAACGTTTTTGGGGGCTTCCAACGAGCATGGCGACACCTACATTGGTGACCCCGGCTTCTCCCGAACGAACTCCTACAATACAAAGCTATAGCTTGTTGACTTCCTCCATTATCATAGTCAGCACGTGACTCTCAAAGGGATCCTCTCATCTCTTCTGTGTTGGGGCTGCAGTGCCCCAATACAGTGTTTTGCACGTCGTCCTGTTCCTCCTCTTCATCAATGATCTTCCTAATTCTCTGGAAACCCTCGCTTGTTTTTTTCACTGACTACTCGACCCTCTCCCATATTATCCCTCATGTTTCAGGTAGACAAAAAGCAGCCTCTTCTCTGTCTGCAGACCTTGACAGAATCAGGAGCTGGTCCACAAATTGGAATCTTTCAACCCGACAAATGTCACACTCTCACGTCTCTCCAAAATGATCATTTGGTGAACCTTCCCAGACTCTCTTAAAGTTCAGTCCCTCAAACGTTTTTACCTCATCATCTACCACAAACCCTCTTGAGCAAACCACATATCAGGCTTGGCCTCCACAGCCAACCGGGCATCCGCTGCTGTGCCAAATCTTTGATTGGTAAATGACAACTTTGAACAAGGCCTCCATCCACAACTCTACGGACTACTGCTTTCCCCTCTGGGGTTGCATCTCCACCTCACACCTTTCACGTACCGATCCTGTGGAGACCAAGACCCTTAAACCATTGAAATCTCCCCTTTCGGAGCCTTATCTCTGTGACTGTACTCCTGCATCACAGGCAGTTTGGGGGCCTCTCTATCTTCTACCACCTTCATTCCGGTCTTGTACCCTCTGTCCTTTCCTTGCTCCTTCTCCCTCCCCCCCTCCAAGTTTTTCCTAGGCACACAGTCATCCAGAAACCCACTTCTGGTGAAACTCCCAAAATCTAGGCTCACTGCTCACCTCCAAATTTCCTGATTTCACACACCTGTTGAACCAACTTCCTTGGTCTGTTCAATCTCATTCTTCCCTCAGGGCCTCAACATGGCTGTTCATATCCTCCTCAGTCCATCTCCCATCCATGCTCATGATTTGTTCTACCCTCATTAACCCTCTCCAGGTTATTGTGTATTCTCTCCTCTCCTTCCACCCACCATTCAGTTTTTGTTCCATTTTTGTTTCACCTTGGCTTTCTCTTTTTTTTTTTTTTTTTTTTTTTTTTTTTTTGTATACAAGATCGAGGCTCGTGAAAGAGCTAACATTAATCACACAAAAAGACAAACCGACACACAAAAAACAAGGGGAGCGGTAGACAAGATGGGGAGAGAGGGGGAAGGACACAAAAGAGAGGGGGAAGGACACAAACACAACATTTGAGAGCAGGGACATCGGGAGGACTTGGTGGGAGGTGGGAGAGGATTAAAACATATGAACACTGCAAGGACTCTGGGGTGAATTACCGGGGGTAGAAAAGATCAAGGTTTTCGATGGGGGAAGATAAGAGATGGTGGTGAACAGCTGTTTTAAAGACCTGGAGGGAGGAGTGGGATTGAAGGGAGTGGGGGAGTTTGTTCCAGAGGTGGGAGAAAAGGGGAATGAAAGAGTGAAGGTGAGCAGAGAGCCTAGACTTTGGCAGTTTAACCAGAAGAGGGTTGCAGGCAGATCTTGTGCGACCTTTCCTCCTCTTATTTTTCTTTCAGTTCCTTTCTTGTTTGTGTCCTGCCTGTTCACCCTCTGTGCCCCCTTTCCCCCATTCCTTAACTCAGTCATTGTTTTCCTCATCCATTCTTCTTCCAAGTGTCCCTGTGTTGTGTCCCTCTAATCTGTTGTTGGTGTGTTAAGGGTACCTCACACCAAAAAATGGTTTTTACGGATGTCCACGGACGTCCACGGATGTTCTTTCTACGGCAGCGTTGCAATTTTTTGAGCAAAATGGTGAACACCCGGGAGAGGATTTTGCTTGACCGTGACAGATTCACAGCGGTTTATTACGGTTTAGTACGGACTGCTACAGCTTCGTTGCGGATATACACGGTGGAGATACGGTGCCTCTACGTTTGCTTGCGGTTCCTTACGGTTCCCGGCCCAGAATATAAAAACGGGGCCCCTCCCCGCTCTCCCCTCATTCTGCTGCTGACTTCCAAGGGGGCAAGACCTATCCAGGAGAGCCATGGACAGAGCACCCGCTGCCCAGAGAGTCCAAGGAGAGGGAGAATCCTTGTGGATGGTTAAGATGGCCTTACGGAGTCTTACGGTGGTGTTGTGGCAGTTGCGGAAGCGTTGAGGAAGCGTTGCGGTCTAGATTTCCGTAGCACTGCCGTAATTCTTACGAGAGTTTTGGTCTGGACCAAAACTCTCGTAAGAAATTACGACCCCTCCCGGACGCTTAAGGATCCATACGAATGCTCCAGGAAGCGTTGAGGATGTCCCAGGTGCCACAAGGAATGCTCCCGGTTGTGCACGATTTTTTCGCCGCAACGCCGCCGTAAACGTCGTAACGACCCCGTAAGGCCGGTGTGAGGGGGGTTTTACTCACAAGGATACACACAATCAATTTTGGTGTAGGGGGAATCCATTTACCCTAACCCTAACCCGAAGGGCAGCTCCTTGGATTATGGCGACAACTCCACTTAAGGTGTAAATGGTTCCTTTGGCTTTAAGTTGGTGTTTATATATTTTTAAAACAAGTTTTATATTAAGCATTTTGTTCTGCTGATAAAGTCACAAAGCAGAAAAATGTAGTCCCAGGACTAGTGTTTCTGTGAACTTATGAAAATCCACAATTCATCTTTTGTGAGGAGGTCCATGTGAATACCCTTTGGAGATCTCGACAAGTTATCTGAACACCAGAACTGCACTTTGGGTGGCGGGGAATCTCTGGTATAATCTAACTAACAAGTTCTTTCTTTATTCCTTAGATAGTGTGATAGTCAATCTGTTGCTGTAATGGATAAGCCTATTCTCAGAAACACGAGTGGCAGACCTCATTGCGTGGAGGCGTGACATACCTCATAGAGCGGAGGCGTGACAGACCTCATAGAGCGGAGGCGTGACAGACCTCATAGAGCGGAGGCGTGACAGACCTCATAGAGCGGAGGCGTGACAGACCTCATAGAGCGGAGGCGTGACAGACCTCATAGAGCGGAGGCGTGACAGACCTCATAGAGCGGAGGCGTGACAGACTTCATAGAGCGAAGGAGTGACAGATCTCATAGAGAGGAGTGACAGATCTCATATGGCGGAGGAGTGACAGATCTCATATGGCGGAGGAGTGACAGACCGTATTGCTGTGAATTGGGGTTCACTTCAGGAAAACGTCCAGTATTCCATTGTTGGTGTGAGGGATTGTCCAAAGCACATAAAGATGAATTGCAAGACAATTGACTTTTCATCACCTATATTTCAACGTTGGGATTTTAGCATCATGAACCCAGTGGGCTGGCACAATAGCTCAGTGGAAGCCCACTCGTCTTGAAGCGGTCTCGTCCAGTTTTGATTATTGACCTGACTATGAACTCTCACCCTGGTGTTTCAAATCCCAAATTACTACACCTATGGTCGAGCAATCCAGCCACCTTGACAAGGTGCTTGGTGTATCAGGGATAAAAGGTCACCACGCTCTCAGCATAATTGGCTTGCAGAGGTGGCCAGGAAGAGGGAATTTACTCAGATGGGATTGCAAAATGCAAAGCAAGGAAACCCAAATGTTGGAACACTTGATCCAAGAAGGAGATCAAACAGACATCTAGTTTATTAGTTGACAAACAAGAGCTGATATTTTTGTTGTGTTCTAATCTAGTTCGCCGCTATTCTAACACCATCAAAGTCATCATCAGATGGAAAGGGAAAATATCAGGATGAAAAGATATTTTGTCTGGAGCCAAAGAATCAGCGCCAAGCGAGGACATAGATAAGACGATGTAATTTTACGCGATGTTAACCATTATTAATATGTGAAATAGACTGCTATTGTCACAGGAGGGCCTTGCGAGCCTCGGGCAGTTCGCTTGTGATTAGTTTCCTCTGGCATTTTTGCAGAGTCTCACTGCGACCAAATAGAGCATAAACGCCGCTCACACGTGTCCAGATTTAGCCCGAGACGCTTTTAACATCCCGTTTGTGTCGGACACGGGGGCCGAGGTGGGGGCATCAGCACGTGCAATCAAACATTGCAAATACCAACTGCATATACGTTGCACTTGTTTAGCTTCTCTTTTGGTTTTCATGTGAAATACTCTGAATATCGAGTCGGGAAAATAATGTAAAGCTTCCTTAAATTCAAACGGCTTCCTCAATTTTATTGACACTGTCCTCATCAATGTCACGGACATCCGACCCCCGAGTGATGGGTGCCCTGTAAACTGCAACCCCCACGTGCCAACAATTGCTGAAAGGCTGACCATATAGAGCACAGTAGGTCCACTAAAGGAAAGGTTGGCCATATAGAGCACAGCAGGTGCACTAAAGGAAAGGCTGGCCATATAGAGCACAGCAGGTGTACGAAAGGAAAGGCTGGTCATATAGAGCACAGTAGGTGTACTGAAGGAAAGGCTGGCCATATAGAGCACAGCAGGTGCACGAAAGGGAAGGTTGGCCATATAGAGCACAGCAGGTGTACTAAAGGAAAGGCTGGCCATATAGAGCACAGCAGGTGCACTAAAGGAAAGGCTGGCCATATAGAGCACAGTAGGTGTACTAAAGGAAAGGCTGGTCATATAGAGCACAGTAGGTGTACTGAAGGAAAGGCTGGCCATATAGAGCACAGCAGGTGCACGAAAGGAAAGGTTGGCCATATAGAGCACAGCAGGTGTACTAAAGGAAAGGCTGGCCATATAGAGCACAGCAGGTGTACTAAAGGAAAGGCTGGCCATATAGAGCACAGCAGGTGTACTAAAGGAAAGGCTGACCATATAGAGCACAGTAGGTGTACTAAAGGAAAGGCTGACCATATAGAGCACAGTAGGTGTACTAAAGGAAAGGCTGACCATATAGAGCACAATATGTGTACTGAAGGAAAGGCTGGCCATATAGAGCACAGTAGGTGTACTAAAGGAAAGGCTGACCATAAAGAGCACAGTTGGTGTACGAAAGGAAAGGCTGGGCCATATAGAGCACAGCAGGTGTACCAAAGGAAAGGCTGGCCTATAGAGCACAGTAGGTGTACTCGAGGAAAGGCTGACATGTAGAGCACAGTAGGTGTACTAAAGGAAAGGCTGGCCATATAGAGCACAGTAGGTGTGCTGGAGGAAAGGCTGACCATATAGAGCACAGTAGGTGTACTAAAGGAAAGGCTGGCCATATAGAGCACAGTAGGTGTACTAAAGGAAAGGCTGGCCATAGAGAGCACAGTAGGTGTACTCGAGGAAAGGCTGACAAATAGAGCACAGTAGGTGTACTAAAGGAAAGGCTGGCCATATAGAGCACAGTGGGTGTGCTGGAGGAAAGGCTGACCATATAGAGCACAGTAGGTGTACTGAAGGAAAGGCTGGCCATATAGAGCACAGTAGGTGTACTGAAGGAAAGGCTGGCCATATAGAGCACAGTACGTGTACTAAAGGAAAG
Source organism: Myxine glutinosa (assembly GCF_964187855.1). Taxonomy (NCBI): domain Eukaryota; kingdom Metazoa; phylum Chordata; class Myxini; order Myxiniformes; family Myxinidae; genus Myxine; species Myxine glutinosa. The sequence continues at coordinate 264,781,290 of NC_136262.1, read as the reverse complement.
GCTGACCATAAAGAGCACAGTTGGTGTATGAAAGGAAAGGCTGGCCATATAGAGCACAGCAGGTGTACTAAAGGAAAGGCTAACCATATAGAGCACAGTAGGTGTACTCGAGGATAGGCTGACATATAGAGCACAGTAGGTGTACTAAAGGAAAGGCTGGCCATATAGAGCACAGTAGGTGTGCTGGAGGAAAGGCTGACCATATAGAGCACAGTAGGTGTACTGAAGGAAAGGCTGGCCATTTCGAGCACAGTAGGTGTACTGAAGGAAAGGCTGACCATATAGAGCACAGTAGGTGTACTGAAGGAAAGGCTGGCCATATAGAGCACAGTAGGTGTACTGAAGGAAAGGCTGACCATATAGAGCACAGTAGGTGTACTGAAGGAAAGGCTGACCATATAGAGCACAGTAGGTGTACTGAAGGAAAGGCTGACCATATAGAGCACAGTAGGTGTACTGAAGGAAAGGCTGGCCATATAGAGCACAGTAGGTGTACTGAAGGAAAGGCTGACCATATAGAGCACAGTAGGTGTACTGAAGGAAAGGCTGGCCATATAGAGCACAGTAGGTGTACTGAAGGAAAGGCTGGCCATATAGAGCACAGTAGGTGTACTAAAGGAAAGGCTGACCATATAGAGCACAGTAGGTGTACTGAAGGAAAGGCTGACCATATAGAGCACAGTAGGTGTACTGAAGGAAAGGCTGACCATATAGAGCACAGTAGGTGTACTAAAGGAAAGGCTGACCATATAGAGTACAGTAGGTGTACTGAAGGAAAGGCTGGCCATATAGAGCACAGTAGGTGTACTAAAGGAAAGGCTGACCATATAGAGCACAGTAGGTGTACTGAAGGAAAGGCTGATCACATAGAGCACAGTAGGTGTACTAAAGGAAAGGCTGGCCATATAGGAAGTAAGGATGTGAACAGATTGTAGGTAAAACAGTTGATGGTGCAGCAGGGCAGAGTCATCTGGGCAGATTTTGTTGCTGATTTCTCTTCCACAGTTCCAATTTGTTGGTGTGATCATTGGTTTGATCATTGGTCTTGTGAGGTCAACGTCTCTCTAGCTACTTTCAGAGATCCACCTCAGAGCTGGCGGGTCTGGCATTTCACTCAGGTAGACTGTTCACTCAAATTTGACACAAATTATATTTGTTGTATTGTGACTTATGTTTGTTCACGGCATTGAAAAGATCGGGTTCTAAGGGGGTTTACCGGGGTCAAAGTTTACCGGGATCCAGGTTTGACCTCCTCCCCCCCCCCCCCCCAAAATAGAAATTTGCCTTCTTTGAAACTACAAACACTATTTCGATGAAACTTGACCACAACCATAATCACCTGTGTTGTACCAAAGTTTGTTCCTGGCATTTAAAAAATCGGGGTCTAAGGTGGCTTAAAGGGGGGGGGGGCGGGGCTGCCCCCAAAATAGGTATTTGGTATTTTCTCAGAACCTGCACACACAATTTTGATGAAACTTCACCACAACCTTCATCATCCGTAATGTACCAATGTTTGTTCAAGGCTTTGGAAAAATTGGAGGTACACGGGGTGGGAGGGGTGGGGGGTGGGTTTGCCCCCCAAAATATGTTTTTGTTTTTTGTTTGTTTAAAGTCTAATGATTATGTTAGTATGATTCTACATGCTGCCCTGTCTTCTAGAAGCCATTGAAATTGGTTTAAAATACCCTTAGTCAGTGCAGTATACTGTTTATTCTTCCAGGTGAGCACCAGGGGTATTGCCCATGTTTGTTTGTTATATATTATACTTCTTCCCCATTTTTACCTTGCACCTCTGTGATTGAGAGTTTGCACCTGTACCCAACTTGTTCACCCATTGTACCCTTTATTCCTCCAGATCTTCTCCTATTTTGTCCCTCTACCCTCCAGATCTTCTCCTATTTTGTCCCTCTACCCTCCAGGTCTTCTCTTGTTTTGTCCCTCTACCCTGCTGTTGCTGTGCTTCCATTTCCCACCCATATTTCCACTGTTATTTTCATTCCGTTATGTCCTGGGCTGTTTTGTATTCCCGCTTCTCCACGAGCCTCAACTCTGTTTCCAATTAAATAAATAAACAAGAAGACGCCATGCAGAGCACGATACTTGCAAAATCCACCCACCCCCACCCCCCAAGAAAAAAAATTCCATTGATACAGCAAATTGTCCATTTCATCAAGATTAATATTGACAATCTCGATCAAAGCTCGGGTCAATAGGAAAAAAAGTGACGATTTTTCAGATGAAAAATTATGATTTTAGAAGGTTGACCTTGAGTTGACCTTTGACCTTTTGACCTCAAAAATAGTTAGTTTCCCTATTTAGTGACTCAATATGCAAATGCTGTTCAATTTTCAAGTCAATCAGATGAAAATTGAGGATTTTAGAAATTTGGCCTATGTTGACCTTTTGGCCAATGTTGACCTCAAAAATAGTTGGTGGTTGAATTCAGTGACCATATATGTAAATCCTCCTATAATTTCAAGTCAATCAAATGAAATTGGTGATTTTAGAAATCCGGCCTATGTTGACCTTTTGGCCAACGTTTACCTAAAATATAATTTGTGGTTGAATTCAGTGACCAGATGTGCAAGTCCTCTTCAAATTTCAAGTCAATTGGATGAAAATTGAGGATTTTAGAACATTGGCCTATGTTGACCTTTTGGCCTATGTTGACCTCAAAAATACTTGGTGGTTGAATTCAGTGACAATATATGTAAATCCTCCTATAATTTCAAGTCAATCAAATGAAATTGGTGATTTTAGAAATCCGGCCTATGTTGACCTTTTGGCCAACGTTTACCTAAAATATAATTTGTGGTTGAATTCAGTGACCAGATATGCAAGTCCTCTTCAAATTTCAAGTCAATCGGATGAAAATTGAGGATTTTAGAAATTTGGCCTATGTTTACATTTTAGCCTTTTGACCCCAAAAACAATAGGCTTCTTGCTTTTGACCAACTTTACCATTTGGGGAAGTTTCGTGAAGATCGGTTGAAAATTGTGACCTGTAGGCTGGTGACAAACAAACAAACAAACAAATGAACATATGTCACCCACAGGGTGAACCGTATCTTGCCATTTGACCTTGACCTTAATAATTTCGTATGGTGAATAGTATGTCTTCATGACCAACGCACATGAAATATTGAAAGATTTTGATGAGAACTGAGGAAATAATTTTTTCATGAAAATTCCGTTTTTTCGTCATGACGTCATCAAATGACGTCATAGCGTCAAACTGTTTACAGATCTGGGAAGCACTCATCAAGGGCATTCATATGAGGTATTACTCGATATGGTACCTACGATTTCAAAATTTGACCTTGGGGTCAATAATTTTCGACCTCCAGCGCTAACCATGAAGGTCAAGGCCGATCGCCACCAAAAACTAATCAGCTGAGCGCCGGACCATATACTAGATTCCCATGAAGTTTGGAGACGATCCGATCAAAGTTACTCAAAAAATAAGGGTTTCAACATTTGACCTTGGGGTCAATAATTTTCGACCTCCAGCGCTAACCATGAAGGTCAAGGCCGATCGCCACCAAAAACTAATCAGCTGAGCGCCAGACCATATACTAGATTCCCATGAAGTTTGGAGACGATCCGATCAAAGTTACTCAAAAAATAAGGGTTTCGTCGACCTCCATGATTGACCACAAAGTGACCTTGACCTTTGACCTTGACCTTCAAAATTTTGTGTGCTGAAGGGTATCTCTATAGGACTCTGATATGCGAAGTTACATGCGAAGATATGCGAAGATATGGTACCTACGATTTCAACATTTGACCTTGGGGTCAATAATTTTCGACCTCCAGCGCTAACCATGAAGGTTAAGGCCGATCGCCACCAAAAACTAATCAGCTGAGCGCCGGACCATATACTAGATTCCCATGAAGTTTGGAGACGATCCGATCAAAGTTACTCAAAAAATAAGGGTTTCAACATTTGACCTTGGGGTCAATAATTTTCGACCTCCAGCGCTAACCATGAAGGTCAAGGCCGATCGCCACCAAAAACTAATCAGCTGAGCGCCGGACCATATACTAGATTCCCATGAAGTTTGGAGACGATCCGATCAAAGTTACTCAAAAAATAAGGGTTTCGTCGACCTCCATGATTGACCACAAAGTGACCTTGACCTTTGACCTTGACCTTCAAAATTTTGTGTGCTGAAGGGTATCTCTATAGGACTCTGATATGCGAAGTTACAGGAGTTTCCAATAATAACTGTGGTCTACAGAGTGATCTAAACGTGAAAAAAAATGATTAACCACAAACAAAAAAACAAAAAAACAAACAAAAAAACAAACATACAAGCTGACTAATACATCTTGCAAAAACTTCGTTTTGGCAAGATAACAAACAGACAGACAGACAGAACCACAAACGCAACTGACCAATATACTTGAAAAATCTTCGATTTTGCAAGTAACAAACACTGCCTCACTCATCACCTCCCTCCTGCACTCCATGTCTCACATCCATTCTCTCAAGCACACTCATGCATTCCCTTAAAGGTTTGTGTGCACGGGCAGCTCTGCTAGTCTCATGTGGGGCCCTGCGACTGCTCGGCTTGCGATATGAAGCAGGCCACAGAGGGACATTGTGCTTTTCCTTGTAGATTGGAGGAGACAGCAGAAGGCCTCTGTGTTCATCCAACGGGGTCTAAGGTGGTCCATGGGGGCCAGCACGGTCGCATTCGATCCCAGGCTTTGTTTACATATCCAGAAAAGTCACAAAGACCCTAAAATATTCAAATGGCGCTGGAATGCCAATGACACGTGTAAAATGAAACCCTCCTCAGGAGATGTGAACAGCGGAGCTAACTTCATGCACATGGTCACGTGGGGTGGGTCCACATCTCCATGGTCATTGTTTATAATAGTGTAATGTTCCTCACAGCAGGCAGGCATGGTAAATGGAGTATGAAAATCGAGAGAAGCTGTCGGTGCATGTTCAGCCTCACTGAAAGAATGGCGGATAAGCCATAAAGAAACAATATGTCGGCCACAGGCACAAAGAGGAAATAGAGCCATTTACATGACCTCTTGGTAAGGATTGCTGCGCACTGAATGAACAATCCGTCATTTTTGCGATGAAGTTCCATAACTCTTTCAAAATTATTGACAAAGGCGAGACCATAAGCCCAGGTAGAAATCCAATGAGGCCTTCCTGACACACTTCACTGTGATTGAGCGTGTTCCCTCCGAATGCTCGTGGCCTGCAGCCCAGAAGGACAGGTCACACCTGAGCAGCGTACTGATATGACGGCCCATCAGGCCCTACTTGACAACCCTGTCTCCTCTCTTGTCTTCCAGGATGGGACCGGCTACGGGTCTAAAGGTCCATCACCATGAAGGTCGTCGTCGTCCTTAAAGGAGATACGCCATAAACAGATTGATCGATGGCGCGAGTGTTTATTAACGGTTTAACGGAGTATAGAGTATCGAGTGAGGCCTGTGAGGGTCATCGATTAATTATGTATGCAAATATAGCTGCAATTCGACGCACCCGCCTTGCCTTCCATCCTCATCTCACCAAGTATGCACCGGACATGATGTACAAGGCCTTAACCTTGTTACCTGTTGTGCATACCTAATAAATAGATTCACCCATTACACACCGGACATAATGTACAAGGCCTTAACCTTGTTACCTGTTGTGCATACCTAATAAATAGATTCACCCATTACACCCCAGACATGATGTACAAGGCCTTAACCTTGCTCCCTGTTTGTGCGTACCTAATAAATAGATTCACCCATTGCACACCAGACATGATGTACAAGGCCTCAACCTTGCTCCCTGTTTGTGCGTACCTAATGAATAGATTCACCCATTGCACACCGGACGATGTACAAGGCCTCAACCTTGCTCCATGTTTGTGCGTACCTAATAAATACATGCACCCATTGCACACCGGACATGATGTACAAGGCCTTAACGTTGCTCCCTGTTTGTGCATACCTAATACATAGATTCACCCATTACACACCGGACATGATGTACAAGGCCTTAACCTTTCTCCGTTTGTGCGTACCTAATAAATAGATTCACCCATTACACACCGGACATGATGTACAAGAGGCCTCAACCCTGCTCCCACATCATGCGTACCTAATAAATAGATTCCATCTCAGCCTTGAATTTATGTTGCTGTTCAAATCCCATATTCCGTGTTGATTTGTCCATTTGCTCCTAATGTCCTTGTCCCACATAATCGTGAAATAGTGCAAACTCTTGGCGATGGGCGTTCCATACCAGGAAGAAAGTTGTGCATGAACTATCTTCCATTACGCCGTCATTAGTCAAGTTAACCGAAGTGTCCTTGTGACAAAGCAGAGACCTTGTGGATGTGACGTCCCCCGGTGGAGAGATAAGGAAGGTGAGCGGAGACGTGTTGTTTCCCACGGGGGTTTGGCACCTTTAACCACCAGCTTATTACGGCCTTGTCCTGGATATCATTCGCCAAAGACAGATGTATCGCGAGGTCGCCGGTGGGACACCATATTACTGATGATCGCTAATTTGTATGCTAATTCCAGTTGGTATTTGTGGCAGAGTTATGGTCCTTCTCTCCCATTTGAAGAAGGACATTTTCCTTGAACGTGGACCCGTGAATATTGTTGTTAATAATCTTGCTGTCCCACTTTATTTACGGTGATCCACAACACGGCTCGTGCAGGGCACCGCCGGGCCTACATGGGCCTATAAATTCCAAAATGGCGGCACTACAAGTTTCAAGGACGTGGAACAGATCTGATCGGACGGTGGCTCGTGGAGAAGCTTGTACAAATATAACGTGAAGACATTGCGACACGTCGGTGTCCTTTTCTCTCCTTGGGAAGGCCGGATAAAGTTTTTGCCTCATTTGTTTGAACGAACCTGCTGCTAGGCCTGATGTCCGACCTGAACTAGGCCTGATGCTCGACCTGAATTAGGCCTGATGTTCGACCTGATCTAGGCCTGATGTTCGACCTGATCTAGGCCTGATGCTCGACCTGAATTAGGCCTGATGCTCGACCTGAACTAGGCCTGATGCTCGACCTGAACTAGGCCTGATGCTCGACCTGAACTAGGCCTGATGCTCGACCTGAACTAGGCCTGATGCTCGACCTGAATTAGGCCTGATGCTCGACCTGATCTAGGCCTGATGTTCGACCTGATCTAGGCCTGATGTTCGACCTGATCTAGGCCTGATGTTCGACCTGAACTAGGCCTGATGTTCGACCTGAACTAGGCCTGATGTTCGACCTGAACTAGGCCTGATGCTCGACCTGAACTAGGCCTGATGCTCGACCTGAACTAGGCCTGATGCTCGACCTGAACTAGGCCTGATGCTCGACCTAAACTAGGCCTGATGCTCGACCTAAACTAGGCCTGATGCTCGACCTAAACTAGGCCTGATGCTCGACCTAAACTAGGCCTGATGCTCGACCTAAACTAGGCCTGATGCTCGACCTAAACTAGGCCTGATGTTCGACCTGAACTAGGCCTGATGTTCGACCTGAACTAGGCCTGATGTTCGACCTGAACTAGGCCTGATGTTCGACCTGAACTAGGCCTGATGCTCGACCTGAACTAGGCCTGATGCTCGATCTGAACTAGGCCTGATGTTCGACCTGACGTGATTCGGGGAGGAATTTGTAGCTTGTTCACGATGCGACGGCAACTTATCTACTCTTGGTGAAAGACCCCGTGAGCCCTCCGAGGTCCGCCAGCTATTGGTCGCAGACGAGACAACAGGCTAAATTTCCATTCGAGGGAGTCTGTGATGACATTCCCTTTCTGCGAGGGACGGCATTCCCTGCCTTGGAACCACCGATCCAGTAGTTTATCGTCGGGTCGGAATCGAATAATCTACGCCATTTTTTACCTCCGCCACCAAAGGTGTATGGATGCAGGTTATGTTTTCACTCCTGTCTGTTTGTCCGTTTGTTTGTTTGTGAACAAAATATGTCACGTAAAGTTGTGGACGGATTCGGATGTAATTTGGCAGAGATGTAGCGTATATCACAAGGACGAAATTATTACATTTTGGTGAAGATCCGGATTCGGATCCGGCTAGTAGAATTTTTAAAGTGATTCTTCATCATTGGGAAAGAACCACCTTTAGAGGCCATTTTTCCCCGCAGAGCAGGGGTTGGCCTTTTTCGGGCACCGTGGTTCCCTTTTTGAAGCAATGTTTTATGGTCGGATGCTCTTCCTGCTGCCAACCCTGTTGGTCGCCTCTTGTGACACACAGGGAATTACCAGTGAACTGGTACTCAATTAACCGACCTCGGAAGGATGACAGGCTGAGTCAACCCCCCTGGCGTTAATTCGGCGATCGACCGGGATTCGAACCCAGGATCCTCGGATCCCAAGCCGGCACCCTAACCGCGAAGCCAACACCAGGCCAACACCAGGCTCATCATTGGGAGATCGGACCAAAAACTATACATAGCAGGATATCTCAAAAAGTTGTGGACGGATTTGGACGAAACGTGGTGGAAACGTTGTGTGTGTGTGTGTGACGAGGAAGAACAAATTCAAGTTTGGTGAAGATCTGAATATGGATTCGGATATAAGAATTATTTAATTTTTATAAGTGATCCTTCACCATTGAGGGATAGGGCCAAAATCGATATATAGCACGATATCTCAAAAAGTTATTGATGGATTTCGACGAAACCTGGTGGACAGGTTGTGTGTGTGACAAGGATAGGAGGAATCGATTCGATTTGGGTGAAGATCTGAAAATGGATTCAGATATGAGAATTTTTTTTTTTTTAAAGTGATTCTTCACCATTGAGTGATATGGCCAACCAGGCGGAGGTATGCTCTCTACTGAGCGCCATTCTAGTTTCCATTTTGACGTCTACATCATAGGCCAGACCTCCATTTCACTCCATCATGTAAGCATTGCTCAACCCCCTCATGAAATTCTTAGACTAGTTCAGGTCTGATGTCCAAATCCTTACTCTTTTCATTTACCCTTGGCTTGCTTGTATTTTATGTATTTTGTTTCTGCTGCGGATGTACCATTGTACAGTGATTATGTCCATATTGTTTGTTTGCCTCATACAAATTTGCTCTCCCGCAGTGATTTCGTGATTAAAACTGCCTATTAAGGCCAGATTGCTGTGAATTAAGCGTCGGGGAATTTCAAAACGAATTCTTGTGGAGGCCCTGAAAGCCTTTGGTGCGCTTGTTTTATTGTACTCGTAATTGTGGTTCGCCAATAATGGAATTATATTTTTGCATAATCATCATCATTTGTATGGAAGGAGCTTTTGTCCTGTATGATGTCTTCCAGTCTGCAGAAAGCAGGTTTTGGTAAACTTGTTAGAGGAGGGATGCATGCATCAGAGATGTTCCTCGCACCAGTATTTGTCCGTCACCAGTATTTGTCCGTCACCAGTATTTGTCCGTGTCCAGTATTTATCCGTCACCAGTATTTGTCCGTCACCAGTATTTGGATCCATCTATAGAGGAGCTGTCAGTCACAATGCATGACCTGAGGGAGATTGGTCCAGTCCTCCATGATTCGTTGACTGGAAAGTTTGCTCTGACAATCAGTGTTTATCTTGTGACTAAGATCTTGAGTGTGTAACCTCGTGTAGGCCGATACTCTGTTGGTGTGAACCTTTGATCTGGATATACTCTTGTCAATTCCATGGAGAATGTGGAACACTTGAATCTTATACCCGTGGCTCCGCTGGCAGAAGAGTGACTGCATGTTCAGCTGCGGAGTCGCTCTTGGTATTGCAGTCCTTGGGGCCATCCTTGTGACTCTTCTCTGGACTTTCGCACCATGCTACAAGCCGGGGGCACCATTCTACAAGCCGTGGGCACCATGCCGCAAGCCGTGGGCACCGTGCCGCAAGCCGAGGGCACCGTGCCGCAAGCCGAGGGCACCGTGCCGCAAGCCGAGGGCACCGTGCCGCAAGCCGAGGGCACCGTGCCGCAAGCCGAGGGCACCGTGCCGCAAGCCGAGGGCACCGTGCCGCAAGCCGAGGGCACCGTGCCGCAAGCCGAGGGCACCGTGCCGCAAGCCGAGGGCACCGTGCCGCAAGCCGAGGGCACCGTGCCGCAAGCCGAGGGCACCGTGCCGCAAGCCGAGGGCACCGTGCCGCAAGCCGAGGGCACCGTGCCGCAAGCCGAGGGCACCGTGCCGCAAGCCGAGGGCACCGTGCCGCAAGCCGAGGGCACCGTGCCGCAAGCCGAGGGCACCGTGCCGCAAGCCGAGGGCACCGTGCCGCAAGCCGAGGGCACCGTGCCGCAAGCCGAGGGCACCGTGCCGCAAGCCGAGGGCACCGTGCCGCAAGCCGAGGGCACCGTGCGGCAAGCCGAGGGCACCGTGCCGCAAGCCGAGGGCACCGTGCCGCAAGCCGAGGGCACCGTGCCGCAAGCCGAGGGCACCGTGCCGCAAGCCGAGGGCACCCTGCCGCAAGCCGAGGGCACCCTGCCGCAAGCCGAGGGCACCCTGCCGCAAGCCGAGGGCACCCTGCCGCAAGCCGAGGGCACCCTGCCGCAAGCCGAGGGCACCCTGCCGCAAGCCGAGGGCACCCTGCCGCAAGCCGAGGGCACCCTGCCGCAAGCCGAGGGCACCCTGCCGCAAGCCGAGGGCACCCTGCCGCAAGCCGAGGGCACCCTGCCGCAAGCCGAGGGCACCCTGCCGCAAGCCGAGGGCACCATGCCGCAAGCCGAGGGCACCATGCCGCAAGCCGAGGGCACCATGCCGCAAGCCGAGGGCACCATGCCGCAAGCCGAGGGCACCATGCCGCAAGCCGAGGGCACCATGCCGCAAGCCGAGGGCACCATGCCGCAAGCCGAGGGCACCATGCCGCAAGCCGAGGGCACCATGCCGCAAGCCGAGGGCACCATGCCGCAAGCCGAGGCCACCATGCCGCAAGCCGAGGGCACCATGCCGCAAGCCGAGGCCACCATGCTCCCTTTCCGTGTTCTGGTAGTGGTGGCACGAAGGTTTTTTAAAGAATACGTGCATGGACTCCTTGTCCAGTTTTGTGAAGCTCCTTTTTATGAGGCCCAAGGTTTTATTTGCATTTTCGTCTGTATCGATGCTTTTCAAAGGAGAGTTTACTGTTCATGATGACTCCCAAATCAGTCTCATCAGATATCTCAAGTCGTTATATGAGTCATCCATGTTAAACCTATGACAGGCATTCCATCTGCCAAGATGAAGGACCTTACACTTTGTGTGATTAAAAGGGAGCTGCCAGTCATGGTACAATTCCATTGCATTAAGATCAATTTAAATGATGGATGTAGCCGCAGCATCAGAGGCTGGACCATAAACTTTCGTATCATCCACGCACACCTGTACGTGGCTCAGTGTTGTGTCTGGCAGGTTGTTGTTGATGTTGTATAGCCCTGGACAGTTCTCTTGAACAAGGCCGCATCGCAGAGACAGCCGATCGATCTCACAGGAAGGACCTAGAGATCCCCCATATCCAGGATTGTGTACTCCACCTTCACCAAGTCAGGGCCACGATAGAGTTAGAGAGAGAGATTTGTTGGACCGAGTAAGCTTCCTTGTGGGATTCGATCGAATACAAGCATCTGTCCAGTCTGATTTGTCCTCATTTACTTTGACCCTTTGCTGTCAACATGTCGGAAGGATTCAAATCATTGGGTGACTGGTTCCCCATGCCATAAGACCTGACCTGCTGCATCATATTCTCATGAGGGACAGCAACAAAGGCCTTCCTAAAGTCTAAAAAGATGGCGGCTACTAGCGTACCTTCATACAGTGAGTGTCCAGCCCTAGGTTGTTAGGAGTTGTAACGTTCTCGACAATTTTTTCCCGGACGATCGCTTCCATAATTTTCACTACTATGGAAGTCGGGCTGATAGGTGTGTAATTTATGGACTCCTTGCTGCTACCCTTCTTCGAGATGGGTGTAATATCAACCAGTTTCCATTGCCTGGGTACGACACCTTCATTGAATGATTTCCTGAAAGTCATTGCTCGGGGCTGACACAATGTGTCCAGGGGAACCCAAATGCTCAGACCTCGATGCTAATCTATCCCTTGACACTCTATAAAATAGATAGCATGTGTCTTTTTCTGATTTGCGATTTATAAAGTGGGTAATTTTGCGATTATAAGTCGACATCTTCTTCTTCTTCTTCATGAGTTGCTGTGACGTTGCGCCATGAAGCCGAGCGCCATTTATTACTTATTGTCTATGGGTTATATATCAAGGAACAATTTAACCCAAATGAAGAATAGTTTTCGATTTTGTTCGAATTTTCGGTTTTCGAACCCAAATGAAGAAAGAATAGTGTCACGCGGATCCCTCAGTTAATACCAGGGCTCATGGATGACCAAACGGGCTTTATATTAACTCCGAGGCGACGATCAACTCGGATTCAGCTATAAAAGCACGGGAGGAAGAATGAAGAGGAAGAAGCAGCAAGCGCGTACCTGTAGATCCGCCGGCAGCTCTCGATCCTGCAGGGAATTAACTCAAGCGAAAATCCGGGTTAAAATGTACAAAAATAATGATTTATTGAACAGAACCCGAGAACAAGGAAACGCGACGATAAAACCTAATGTTCCTAGATCGGGATCCCGCACACAGACTTCATATACAGACGAAGGAAGAATGAATAAAATAAATGTCTCGTCGTGTATTTGCGTGAGATGTGGTGCGTGCTTACTGCTTATCTGTCTGCAGTGGTGCGTCCGTCATCCAACGCGGCCCCCTCAGTCCGCCTCGCTCGCGCGTTCCGCCAGGCCCTGAGTGACCTGCTCAGCGGCACGCCCCCGCTCCAAGCTCCTCGTCGGTCGCACACGAGGTCCCGTTCGCTCGGAGCACCATGCCTTGCTCCAAACACCAAGAGCACTGAGTACCGCTCCAAGCTCCGAGCACCGAAAGCACCGAGCACCAAGAACACCCCAGGGAAGCGAGCGCGAAGGAAAACCGGGGAAGAAACCAGCCAAAAGTCCAGCGCAGAGTAGCACAAGCACGAGGGTCGATCTCCAACACGAAGCACGAAGGGTCCAGCGCGAAGGTAATGAGAGTACGAAGAACCCCAGGAAAGCACAGAGAGGAAAATGGAAGAGAGGGAAATGCAGGCGAGCCAGCAGTTTTATCACTTGCCCTGTGACGTCAGTTCTTTCTCTTTCCAACCAGCGTGGTGACCTCGTCTTCCAGAATGTTCTCAACATGCTGGTGTCCTCCCATTGGCTGAGTGCTTCCCACCCTCCATGTCATGCCATCCTCGTGGCCAACCACAATTCCTTCTTTTTCTCCCCAATCATGGGGCAGTTCTCTGTTCCTCCTATTGACCAATCAACAGTCCTCCTGGGCGTGGCGATAGTCTGCCTTGCACGATGTTTGATGCCCACGCCGGCATTGTACGTGGCCGCTTCCTGCTTTTCTTTCTGGTGCGTATTTTTGTAAGGGAGGGGATTTAATTAATGTGTGCACTAAGGGACCTATCTAAGTGTCCATATGAGAATGGGTTGCCATAAGGGACACTGGATTGGCGACAGAGGGAATGGCAAACAAAGGAATTTTATCCATAATCCCTTACTAATTAGCATGCCCCGCCCTCATGGCATGGACACAGATATGACTTATACCTACATCCGGGCTAATCATAGAACTTATTACAGGTAGATTCCCTATCACGACAGTCGAGTTACCTACCTATACAGATCTATCTGGCTCTAGATATTCCGTACCCAAATTTTTAACAATAGTTTCTTTTTCTTCTTTTTTTACAGGATCTAAGGCTCATAGTGGAATTCACACACACACACACACACACACACACACACACACACACACACACACACACACACACACACACACACACACACACACACACACACACACACACACACACACACACACACACACACACACACACACACACACACACACTTAATTAATTGTACAGTATCGGTTGTTCCTAAACTTAAATAATTTAAAGGATTGTTGTAAATGATGTTAATTTTACAACATCCCATATTCAACTTTATTTAAATTGTAAACCTCAAACATAGTTTCTCCACCTAAAGCAAGAACCTTAACCCGTAAGCAATTGACTAGTTTCCCGACTGCATGGATCATCAGCTGGGCACCATTCTTCCTCGAGGTTTCGATCCTTTCAGCCCAGGACCTCTCCAAACGGTGGATCCACAACCTCGATCATGGATCCACATCAATAGATGGTACATCAGTAGATCCACAACCTCAGTTGCGTCCAGGCAGTCAGTCAACCCATCAATGCAACATCACTTATTCCAACTTTACTTGCAATAGGATTTAATGTGTTATCTTATCATATATTTATAACTTTCCTTACACACTCTATAATATGATAATGTCATTAAATCATTCACATCTTACCCTTAAACACATCAATCGACCAAACAGCATGACCACACCACCTACCTTTCTATCAAATTCTATTTCGAATGTTCAAACTGTCATTTATAACGGTTTTTGGCATGCTGCCGTATCCTAGCAACCACTGATTCCTAGCAACATTAATTTGTAGTATATTTAATTATTATATTGTACTGTATTTATATAAAGATCTCATGAATAATATTATATTGTACTGTACTTGTATTATATTGTACTGTAATATAATATTATATTGTACACTTCGAATGTTCAAACTGCAAACTTCGAATGACACACACACACACACACACACACACACACACACACACACACACACACACACACACACACGTGTAGTGCTGCAGAAACACACCTGAGCGCCGCTCCGGCACCTCAATTCATCCAAGGCAGGCCATAGCTCTGCAACAGATGAATAAAAACACCCACGTTCACGATCCGTTCAGTTATTGTGCTTTGCGTGCTCTCATGGCCAAATAATGGGGGCCCAAACATGTCCTGAAGCTTGGATATGTCAATACTATGGACATTTTGTCTCGGGAAGTGATGTTGTAGCAATTCATTACAGGTTATAGGTAACACAGGTCCGTATGAATTGCCGAACACAGCAAGGTCCAGAAGCGAGAGGAACTTTAAAACCATTTTACATCCAGAATTAGTGAATCGTCTTCTAGTTTACTGAAAGTATTTACACCCTAGAAGATGTGAAGGCATGGAAAACTTTGGATGCTTCCAACCATTTGAAGTCTGGGTGTATCAGTGATGCGGCTGTTCTTGTGAAGAATGGCGATCACGTTGTATGAGCAAATGTAGGCCTATAACACATCAATGACATGGACCCATGTTGCCAGAGGAGATAAGCATGACGTTATATACAGTACGTTAACATCATGCCTATCTGCTTTGCCATTTCCTTCAATACTCTCGGATGTTTATCGGACTCCAAAGCTTTATCTTCCTTCATCAACTCCAAGAAAGACAACAGCTAATTGTGAAAAACAACGAAACAACTAATACCAGCAGACGGGACACCTAGTTTAATGTCCGTCTGAGGGATGGCACACACACTGATGAGTCATGCTGCCTGTGAAATACCTGGATGATCGTTTATAGCTAGGTTGGGATTTGAACCCAGGCAAGACAGCTTCGAAGCGAGTGTGCGCATCTCCAGGTCATCCTGTCAGCTTTTACCACATGGGAGTAAATAAAAACTTCTCTTTATTTCACCACATAGTTGTTAGGGAGGAGAGACTAACTGATCTGACTTGATAAAAATGGAATTCTGAATTGTGAGATCAACTGAGTCTGAGTGTGTATTTCATTTATCACTCATTTTGGGAACTCACATGTCATCGTGTCATGTTAAAACTTAATGTGATGCTAGATCTGGTGATGACGTCACGGCCGACAGTTTTTGCACACCTCTGACCTCAAAAAAGTCGACCTCACGGCTGACCTCAAAATTTGCCAGTACACTACACTACACCACACCACTGCACACATGGACAAACGCATGAATACACGAGACACAACACAACACTATTAGAAGAGATAAACATCCACTGAGCTTGAGGGAAGTGATGTCACTTCCAAGGGCACTCTGGGTACCAGAGAAGTGATGTCACTTCCAAGGGCACTCTGGGTACCAGAGAAGTGATGTCACTTCCAAGGGCACTCTGGGTACCAGCGAAGTGATGTCACTTCCAAGGGCACTCTGGGTACCAGAGAAGTGATGTCACTTCCAAGGGCACTCTGGGTACCAGAGAAGTGATGTCACTTCCAAGGGCACTCTGGGTACCAGAGAAGTGATGTCACTTCCAAGGGCACTCTGGGTACCAGCGACGTCACAACATTGGTGTTACTTTTGTCACCGCACTCAGTGAGGCATTTCCTAGGGAGGAATTTCCTCCTCCCCATGGATGTCAGCCAAAGGGGATTGTTCATCCTCCTATCCTTTTAAATGCTGAACATCAAGCAAGGAAGCAGCAAGTACCATTTGATACGAGTCTTTGGGATGACTTGTCATTTGAACCACCGACCTCCCAGACTCGGAGTGGACGCTCTAACCATTAGGCTACACCACAGGGTTCTTCTGGATTTGTCGGCTGCAAGTTCAGGGATGCCATCCTTCATTGACTTACTGAGGTGTTGGTGTAAAAATGACCATGACCACTCAGCCCCGATCACCTAATTTGGTGTTCCCAGTCAACCTTCTTTAGTTGAACTTGGCATAATGTCCATTGTAGCTCCGCTATGTTCCCTTGATCTGTGCATACTCGATGCAGGCCCCAATAACAGGGGAGGTAAATAGTCCTTGCTATCGATCATGTCTTCTTCTTCGTTTGTGATGACAAGATCAGGATCTGCAGGCTGCTGGTCTTCTCCGAATCTCGCAAGTCTATGTACATATGTTGGTGCAGAAAGGTGTTGTGCAGTAAATCTCAAAAACGGTGTGTGTGGTACCCAGGTGCTGTGGTTGTATGCCACCATTGATGGTCTGTGTCTAGGTAATCCATATACATCCTGCAATGAAAACAGGTGTATCACTACCCATGCTCACAGTCCATAATCATTTACAATCACGTGACATTAATTAAAAGAAAAAAAACAAGCGAACGTGTTAAATAAATAATGCGAGAATGGACGTGCTCATCAATCTTCTTCTTCAGCAGGTAAAACGTCAATGGGGAGGCCTCACCTCGGATTGAGCGGCCTCTGCGCTAATGGTCTGATGCCAGTTGTACAGCTTGGCATGGAGCTGGCACGTTGCTCGTTCTTTATTAACCCCTTTGCAAAACGCTGACTCGTGGAAACCCCGGCGAGGCAGTCGGTGGCCAATCTAAAGGAACAATTACAATGCCAGGAGTGTTTGTGCTCCAGGATGGATCGGAGTGTGTGCTGTGTGCCTCCTGGCAGGATTCTCGGATCGTTCATACCATTTGTGTTCATTATGGGAACCTGCACCTGTCCCATTAAACCGCGCATGTGTGCGTCCGAGAACATCTCGCTTCATCCTCTCCTTCGGCTTTAATAGGAAATGCATTTCTCGGGAAGAACTTTGCAAAGATGCAAGAGGAAGGGATAAACATGGCTGAGCTACAATTTGGCGATGCTCCCTCTGCGATGGTGATTCCTTGCTTGATGCTCAGCATTTAAGAGTTTACTTGCAGCATAACCCTGCCAAAAACTGCTTCTGCATGAGAGCACCAACACTCCAAAAAGGGTATTGTGACATTTATCACACAATTGTGTCTATAATCGCCAGAGGTCACCAGACTTGTCTTGGTTTCATCAGCTTCTCTTGAATTCAGTAAAAAAAATGTACACGCAATACAAGAACTTGCCACGTGGTATTCCAAAAGGATCAGCAATACATTCAGATCCAGCTTTCCTATATCCTACAGGGTCGGGTATTAAAGAGGAAATTGTGGAGCCGAACAGTTTCTTCGTTTGCATTTCGGCGGGGAGGAAGCGGAAATGGAATAATGTGATTACAGCACCCCCAGGTGGCACAGGAAGTCACAACAGAACCTGCACAAACAACCATCACATGGCTCTCCTAATTTCCATCTCAAATGATCCTTAAACAATCAATAAATTCAAGTCTACCAGTTACCATGTGTAAAAGAAATTTACCACGACTAGGGTCTTCGAAGATTATCATCGTCTGAAAACAAGCAAACAGAGAAACGCGGAAATCATGAACCAAGAAATCCAACATGTATCTACGTTGTCGAATAGGAAGTCCACGAGTCGTTTGGCTCCTCGTCCAACAACAACGCAATATTGTGGATGGGTCTCTCGAAGACGGATTTCCCAACTTGGAGTTTGACCTACTGAGGTCAAACGAAATAAATTATACGAGCCTGTGGCCATTGGCATCATCTTGGCAGCGAGTCATCCACCATCATGACTACATCATCTTGCGTGATGTTCTTCTGGGGCTTTGCCCATTTTTTTTCGTTCTTGCAGGGTAGACAAAACCTCAGACTTCCACCCTGACCAAACGTAATTGGCCAAGAACTGCACACGGCACCACCACCTATGGCACCAATAGACACCTGGTGGAAGAACAACCACCTTGGATTTCAGCGTCAGTAGCTGACTCAGTGTGATTGGTTTAGGGGAATCTAGGCCTCCCACCAAAATAATCTCAGGAAATTGAGGTTCTTCTGATCAACACCGACTTGGTGAAACATGTCCTCAATATCACAAGTGAAGTCCACATGGTCATTGCGGAAGTGGCACAAAACACCAACAGTGGCACATTCTTGGTCAGATTCAACTCCCTGAGTCGATACTTCGTAGAAGCACCTTTGGTAGCGATTACAGCTTCGAGTCTTCTTGGGTATAGTCTGTATCACCTTTGCACATCTGGATTTGGGGAGTTTCTCCAATTCTTCGATTCAGATTTGCTCTAGCTCGGTCAAGTTGGATGGGGAGTGTCGGTGAACAGCAATCTTCAAGTCTTTCCACATATGGGATTCCCACAGACAATGGGATTCAAGTCTAGGCTTTGGCTGGGCCACTCAAGGACTTTCACGTTCTAATTCTGAAGCCATTCCAGTGTTGCTTTGGCTGTTTGGGGTTATTGTCCTGTTGGAATGTAAATATTCACCGCATTCTAAGGTCTTTTGCACTCTGAAGCAGGTTCTCCTCAAAGTTTTGGTTGTATTTGGCTCCATTCATTGTTCCCTCTATCCTCACAAGTCTCCCAAGTCCCTGTCGCTGAAATGTATCCCCACAGCATGATGCTGCCACCACCATGCGTCCCGGTAAGGATGGTGTTAGATGTGTGATGAGCTGTGCTCGATATCTGCCAGAAGTCGCGTTTTGCATTCAGGCCAAAGAGTTCAATTTTCGTCTCATCAAACCACATAATATTTTACCTCATACTCTCTGAGACTTTCACGTGTATTTTTGGAAACTCCAGGTGTGCTGTCATGGGCCTTTTTCGAAGTAGTGGCTTCCATCTGACCACTCTCCCGTAAAGCCTAGATTTGTGAAGTGCTGCCGAGACTGTTGTCCTTCCGGCAGGTTCTCCCATCTCAGCCAAGGAACTCTGTAGTTCTGTCAGAATGGTCATTGGGTTCTTGGTCACCTCGCTGAAAACTTCTGGCTCATTCTTCGGTAGT
Organism: Myxine glutinosa; assembly: GCF_964187855.1. Classification (NCBI taxonomy): domain Eukaryota; kingdom Metazoa; phylum Chordata; class Myxini; order Myxiniformes; family Myxinidae; genus Myxine; species Myxine glutinosa. The sequence goes on along the minus strand of NC_136262.1, from coordinate 264,761,767 downwards.
CCCTCTCACCTGTGTGCTCGTACATCAGCCAGAGTAGGTATGGCACTAGACAAGTTATTTGGTCCAGCACTGGGTTGAGCAGGGTGAGCCGTGTCAACAGGAACAGGTCCACTAGGCAAGTGTCGAGTGGGTACCTGAGTAAGGGGACTGAACTTGCAGCATTGAAGAGAACTCTGATTAATTAAGTGCTTAGATTAATCATAGTTCTCACTAATTGCAGCACGCAGAGTGGATGCATTCAATGCTTCACATTCATCAGTTCATTCATGACAGTGTCTTAGTCTGTGGCTGCATCATCAACCACGAAGGCGTCACATCGCATCTGGACAAATTGATTGCTATTGTGGATTTTCCGACACCTACCAATGTCAACAACTTTTGTAGTTAGGTTCATCAGTTGTATAATTTTACCACTGAGATTTAGCTCTGTCGGACCCTCACTGTAGTTTATTGAAGAGCTGATCGGTCGTCAATTGGATTGGATTGCCGATCATCATAGCACATATCTCACTACCAAATGTGCTCTCACATCACCACCTGTTCGCGCTCACTTCGAACCTTTGCTACCTATTATGCCACAGACTGATGAGTGTCCTCTCAATAGACTTGGGTTTTCGTTGCTCCAATGACACTGAGATCCATAGAAAGTTGTTGAGTGTGGGTCTCGTTATCTCAGTGATGCAATGATTGAGCAAGAAGCTCTGTCCATAATTTGTCATATGAAAAGGTGCCACCACTATTTACTGGGCCTACCCACATTTCAGCTTATCGATCGCAATGCAATGAGGACTACTGTCTACTAGCTTCTTCTTTTTTTCTTTTTTTTGTATACTGAATCGAGGCTCGTGAAAGAGCTAACATTTACTTCACAAAGAAATCAACCAGACAAACAAAATATATAAAAAGAGGGAGCGGAAGACAAGATGGGGAGAGAAGGGGAAGCACACAAACACAACATTTGAGAGCAGGGAGATGTGTGGAAGGGAGAGGGCTTGGGGGGAGGAGGCGTGGGAAGGGGGGGGGGGGGCGAGGGAGGGAGAAGTATAAAACACAAGGACACCAAGGACTTCCAGGACAGAAGTTGGTATTTCAAAAAAGTGGAATTGGGGTGAAATTAGCGGGGGTAGAAAAGATCAAGGTTTTGGATGGGGGAAGATAAGAGATGGTGGTGAACAGCTGTTTTAAAGACCTGGAGGGTGGAGTGGGATTGAAGAGAGTGAGGGAGTTTGTTCCAGAGGCAGGAGAAAAGAGGAATGAAGGAGTGAAGGTGAGTAGAGTGTCTTGATTTTGGCAGTTTAACCATAAGAGGGTTGCAGGCAGATCTTGTGCGACCTGTAGGAATATTTGCGGGACAGAGCCCAGAGAGAGCTGGGGGGGGGGGGGGGGCAAGGCCAGAGAGGAGTCTGTAGAAGACGGAAAGACCACCAACCTGCCTGCGGTGAGTGAGTGAGAGGCCCTTGGAGTTAGCTTCATCGCGGGAGATTCCAATGATTCTGAATGCTTTGGTTTCAACAGCGTGAAGATGAGCTAGGTGTGAGGCAGGATCACCAGCCCAGAGGGGAGAGCAGTATTCCATTGAGCTGTGGATGAAAGCCTTGTATGTGGTGAGGATCTCAGGTGTGCCAAGGAAGGACTTCGCACGACGGAGGATGCCCAGTTGGCGACTGGCTTTTGAGGCCAGATTTGAAATGTGGTTTTCCCAGGAAAGATCATGGCAGATAGGGTTCATACTGGCTTTTTAGGAAATCGTAATGAGTGGACCACCACCTAATGTCATACTTCGGGATACGTGATCAGTTATCAGTTGAACCATGTAATGGCAGATATGTGTCCCAATGGACTTGCTCAAGTGATTGACAAAGTATTGATTTGTCAGCTTTTGTTAAACTAGTAGATTGTGCGGTATAGTAATTTGGTATCAGAAGAGGTTGACAGATGAAAGCAGACTCTGGTGCGGTCACTCAAACCTAGACCAAGTGCAGTGAAGACCTTTTTGCCAAATTCATGTTTGTTACTCAAAATTAAGTTCAGTGTTGACCCTTGCAAGTCATCTGCGGATTGGCAACATGTCATCAGGTCGACCATTTGGTGAAAGTGTTAGAGATGGCGAGGAGGTGGTTAGCGAGCCCGGCTACGGAAAGGGCTCAAGAGGGGTTAAGATTAACAATAAAATCACAAACTACAATGGCTAATAAGTAGTTATGGGAAAAAGTCAGAACTACGTTTAAAACTGATTGGTACTCATCAAAGAACTTAACGCAACAATTGGGTGGTCTGTACATACAACCAAGAAGAAGTTTAACACAATTTGTACCTATTTCTAACCACAATATTTCAAGATCAGCAAGTTCAAATGCTGAGACAAGGATAGGGTAGAGATGATTGGCTAGAGCAATTAGGATACTGCCATCATAACTGTTATGTCTGGTTTAGTTTGCTTCAAATAATGAGGTCAAAATATTTTGCTGTACAAAGGCAATACATGAGAGTATACATGTACAGAGTAATTTTGCTGTGCAGACTTAAAGGCCATCAGTCGGCCATCTTATGCAGAAGATTTTGTTTTCTAATCTGACCAATGTATACTCTCCTGTATTGTATTTGTGCCAAGTTTGAACAAAATCGCACCATGCTTGGTCAATAAATGGTTGGGGACATGTTTAAGTAACAAAATGGCCACCAGTTGGCCATCTTGCATCTGATGTCGAAAACAAATGAAGGGCATATGTAAGTCGTCATTCATTATCTGTGTGCCAAATTTGAACAAGATCGGTAAATGCGTGTGCGTGCAATGGTTGAGGACATGTTCAATATCGGGGTTTTTTATGACCTTAAATGGCCGCCAGTCTACCAGTCGGCCATCCTTGATCAGATCACAAAATAAAGTGTGGTGCATGTATATGCCATCATGTGCTGTGCTTGTGCCTAGTTTGAACAAAATCGGACCATGCATGTTTAAGAAATGGTTGGGGACACGTTTGAGTAACAAAATGGCCACCAGTCGGCCATCTTGGATCTGTTCTCAAAAGAAAATGAGGTACATATGTACGCCAAAATTAATTATCTGCGTGCCATGTTTGAACAACATCGGTAAATACATGTCCGAGAAATGGTTGAGGACGTGTTCAACATCGGGTTTTTTACAATTAAAATGGCCTCTAGTCGGCCATATTTAATCGCATCACGAAACGGATGGACAAGACCCAATCTATATAAGCCCCCGTTTCGGACTAAGTCCAAAGGGGGGATAATAATGCGTTGTTTGCTTATATTCAAGAGCCCAATAGGGAAATCTATTTTTTACATATGCGTGGGTCGGTGGGGATGCTGTATTGAGAAAATACTGTAACTGTATACAGTAATAGGAGAGAGAAAAGAGGATCGTGTTTCGAGGTAGGAGGCGGAGTTTCACACCCCAAGGGCGGAGCTTTTTTGAGAAGCTCGGATGGTCAATGGCGGAGACTGAAGACCCCTAGTTTAATCTCCCACAGGGTGTGTTCCATATCAATCGCTTTGCAAGCCGCTTGGTAAGCGGAGCAAGTAATCAAGGGCTCAGTGTGTTCCGTTGGAAAGTGGCTTGCTATCGCTTGCCAAGCCAGCCGTTCCGTATCAATCGCTTTGCAAACCACTTGGTAAGTGGAGCAAGCAATCAAGGGCTCAGTGTGTTCCGTTGGAAAGTGGCTTGCTGTCGCTTGCCAAGCCAACCGTTCTGTATCAATCACTTTGCAAGCCGCTTGGCAAGCAGAGCTAGGCACTTTCTGAAGGAACACATCGCAGATTTCATTCACAGGCCCCATGTTTCATTCACAAGCCCCAGGTTTCATTCACAAGCCCCAGGTTTCATTCACAAGCCCCAGGTTTCATTCACAAGCCCCAGGTTTCATTCACATTCACAATCCCCAGCTTTCATTCACAAGCCTCAGATTTCATTCACAACCGCCTGTTTTCATTCACAAGCCCCAGTTTTCATTCACAAACCCCAGATTTAATTCACAAGCCCCAGGTTTCATTCACAAGCCCCAGGTTTCATTCACAAGCCCCAGGTTTCATTCTCAAGCTCCAGGTTTCATTCACAAGCCCCAGGTTTCATTCACAAGCCCCAGGTTTCATTCAAAAGCTCCAGGTTTCATTCACATTCACCAGCCCCAGATTTCATTCACAAGCCCTAGGTGTTATTTACAAGCCCCAAGTGTCATTTACAAGCCCCAGGTGTTATTTACAAGCCCCAGGTGTTATTTACAAGCCCCTGCTGTTATTTACAAGCCCCAGGTTTCATTCACAAGCCCCAGGTTTCATTCACAAGCCCCGGGTTTCATTGACAAGCCCCAGGTTTCATTCACAAGCCCCAGGATTCATTCACAAGCCCCAGATTTAATTCACAAGCCCCAGGCTTCATTCACAAGCCCCAGGTTTCATTCACAAGCCCCAAGTTTCATTCACAAGCCCCAGGTTTCATTCACAAGCCCCAGGTTTCATTCACAAGCCCCAGGTTTCATTCACAAGCCCCAGGTTTCATTCACAAGCCCCAGGTTTCATTCACAAGCCCCAGGTTTCATTCACAAGCCCCAGGTTTCATTCACAAGCCCCAAGTTTCATTCACAAGCCCCAAGTTTCATTCACAAGCCCCAAGTTTCATTCACAAGCCCCAGGTTTCATTCACAAGCTAAGTGCACCACACAGGGGCATCACATATGTAATAAATAAACATTTATTATAAACAGAGCAATATAGTGGAGAGGAGGAAACATGGTAATGAAATATAAATCTGTGGCGGACACGAAAGCTCACTGGCGCGAGGGCATCATTCCGCGCACCGTGGGCAGCGGCCACGCCCGAGGGGTAGGTGTGGCCGCGGGATATACACCGGGCGCGCAGCCCGGAACTCTCCAGTGTTACAGTGGAGCTCTTTAATAAAGACTCTTACAACTTACCGCGTTGTCCGCTTCCTCCTTGCTTACAAGCAGCGCGCGTAACACCGCGCTTCATTGGTGACCTCCGACGTGATGGTCAGCCGTCACTGACCACCCGAACCCGCCACAGCCATGGCAACCAACGCGGTAGCGATAAAGCTCCCCGAGTTCTGGGAAGCTCAGGCGGAGATCTGGTTCCTGCAGGCCGAAGCCCAGTTCAGGCTTCGAGGCATCACGGCGGACGAGACACGCTACTGCCACGTCGTCGCCTCCCTCGGGGCCGGCACGGCCGCCCGCGTCGTGTCGGTCCTGAGGAATCCACCGGCCGACGACAGGTACGAGGCGATCAAGCGTCTCCTCCTCGCCACGTTCGGCCTCACGGTGGACGCACGGGCTGATCGCCTCTTGGACCTCCCCGAGCTCGGTGACACGCGACCGTCGATCCGAATGGACCATATGCTGTCGCTCATGGGCACCGAAACCCCGAACGCTCTATTCCGGGCGTTATTTCGACGCCAGCTGCCAGCACGAGTACGCCTCGCGTTGTCCGGTTCTGCGACAACGGAACCCCGAGTGCTCGCGGCCGAGGCCGACAAGTTCTACGCGGCTTTGGACACGCAGGCGAGTTTCGGTGCGGCCGTAGCGGCTCCCGAGCCCGAAACTGCTGCGGGTGCCCATCCCTACTACGCGACGCACCGCGTCGCCGCTGAACCTCCTGCGGGTGCCCACCCCTACTACGCGACGCACCGCGTAGCCGCTGAACCTCCTGCGGGTGCCCACCCCTACTCCGAGGGGCGCCTCATGGCGGCCGCCACGCCCCGCCCACCACCACCGCGGAAACAGCGGCCTCCGGCTTCGCCGCAAACCTGGTGCCATTTCCACGCTAGGTTCGGCCACGAGGCCCGGCAATGTCGCCCGCCGTGCTCATTCGGCAGGTCGGGAAACGCCCGGGCCGGCCCTCGGTAGTGGCACTGAGCGCCGGCCGATTAAACAGCCTCCTGTACATAACGGACACCTTATCCGGGCGCCGTTACCTGTGTGACACGGGAGCGCAGGTGAGTGTCGTTCCCGCCGGTACGTCCGACAAGCAGACTGCAGGCCGGGGTCCCGCTCTGCTTGCTGCCAACGGTACGCCCATTCGCACGTACGGAAAACGCTGCCTTTCTCTGCGGTTCGGAGGGCAGGTTTTCCGATGGTCGTTCGTGACTGCCGACGTGCCTATGGCACTGCTTGGCGCGGACTTCCTTTGTGCCAATGGCCTCTTGGTGGACGTAAAGCACAGAAGGCTTGTCCAGGCTGAGACGTTCAGCTCGCTCGCATGCGCGCTGCCCGCCTCGCTGAGCAGCTCACGGAGCGGCTCATCGAGCGGCTCGCCGAGCGGCTTGCTGAGCGGTTCGGTTCCGGCCAGGTTCATCTGCATGCTTCCGGCACCGGACGAATTCACCCGCCTCCTCGCCCGTTTCCCGGCCCTCACGAGGACCACCTTCTCGGCAGGGACCGTCAAGCACGGGGTGGAACATCACATCCCCACCGCCGGGCCACTGGTCTACGCCCGGGCACGCCGCCTCGAACCGACGTAGCTCGCGGTAGCTAGAGCGGAGTTCGCTACGCTGGAGCGGCTCGGCATCATGCGGTGCTCCGAGAGTGCTTGGGCGTCGCCGCTCCACATCGTGCCCAAGCCCGGCGGGGGATGGCGACCGTGCGGGGACTACCGCCGTCTCAACGACGCCACCACCCCCGACCGCTACCCCATCCCCCATATTCAGGACTTTTCCGCCAGCTTGGCGAATATGTCCTTCTTTTCGAAGGTGGACCTCATACGCGGTTACCACCAGGTCCCCGTCAGGCCGGAGGACATCCCGAAGACGGCGGTCATCACGCCGTTCGGTCTTTTCGAATTTCTTCGATTGCCCTTCGGTTTGAAGAATGCGGCTCAGGCGTTCCAGCGCCTCATGGACAGCGTCTTGCGAGACTTGGATGTCGTCTACGTCTACCTGGATGATATCCTCGTCGCCAGCGCGTCCCGCGAAGAGCACCTACACCACCTCCGCGCGCTCTTCGAACGCCTGGGCCAGCACGGCCTGATCGTGAACCCCGCCAAGTGGCGTTTCGGTGTCACTGAAATCGACCTTTTGGGGCACCGCGTCACCAGGCACGGGGCCGTCCCCCTACCGGCCAAGGTGGAGGCGGTGAAGGGGTTTCCGCGCCCCCGCACGATCAGGGGGCTCCAGGAGTTCCTGGGCATGGTAAACTTTTACCATTGGTTCCTGCCCCGCATCGCCCAGCTCCTGCGCCCCTTGCACGAGGCCCTCCGGGGGAAGCCGGGCAAAGGTGACGTCACCTGGACCGAGCAGATGGACGCGGCATTCGTGGGCGCGAAGCTCGCCTTGGCTAACGCCACCATGCGCCCGATGGCCCGATCGCCCTCACCACCCACGCCTCGGACTACGCGGTGGGCGCGGTGCACGAGCAATGGGTGCGTGGAGCTTGGCAACCGCTGGCGTTCTTCAGCCGGCAGCTTCGCCCACCCGAACGCCGGTACAGTACCTTCGACCGCGAGTTGCTCGGGCTCCACCTGGTGGTCAGGCACTTCCGCCATCTGCTCGAGGGCCGTGCGTTCACGGCCTTCGTCGACCACAAGCCACTGGTGTTCGCGATGGGCAAGGACGCCGAGCCGTGGTCGGCCCGGCAGCAGCATCACCTCTCGGCCGTGTCCGAATACATTTCGGATTCGGATTGCCTTTCCCGGTCCGTTGCCCACGCGGTCCCCCTCGGCATCGACTATGCCTGGATGGCAGCGGACCAGGCCGCCGACCCCGACGTCCAGGCCTTGCCGAGGTGCCGTTCAAAGGCGCGGGCACGGCCGTCTGGTGCGAAGTCTCCCTCGGGCGGCCTCGCCCCATTGTGCCTGCGGGCTGGCAGCGCCAGATTTTCGACACCATCCACGGCCTGTCCCACCCGGGCACGAGGGCCTCCCAGAGGTTGATCGCCGACAAGTTTGTCTGGCATGGCCTCCGGAAGGCCGTCCGCGGCTGGGCCAGGACGTGCCTCGCGTGCCAGCGCGCGAAGGTGCACCGACACACCCAGGCCCCATTGGCCCCGTTTCGGTGCCGGAACGTCGGTTTGACCATGTTCACGTGGAAATGGTGGGACCTCTGCCACCCTCGCGGAGTTTCACCCACGTCCTGACCATGATGGACCGCACCACCCGGTGGCCGGAGGCCGTGCCTTTGGCGTCAACGACGGCGGCGGACGTCGCGCAGGCGTTCATCGCCACCTGGGTCGCCCGGTTCGGCGCCCCCTCGGACATCTCGTCCGACCGCGGCCCCCAGTTCACCTCGGAGCTCTGGGGGGCGGTCGCGCGGGGGCCCGGGGTCCAGCTGCACCGCACCACGGCCTACCACCCCCAGGCTAATGGCCTGTGCGAGCGGTTCCACCGCTCGTTGAAGGCCGCGCTCCGGGCGACCCTCCGCGACGGCGGCTGGGTCAACAGGGTCCCCTGGGTGCTGCTGGGCCTCCGGACAGCACCCAAGGACGACCTGTGCGCATCCGCGGCGGAGTTGGTCTTCGGGCAACCGCTGCGGGTGCCGGGCGAGTTCCTCCCTGACTCCACGGCACCATGGTCCGCGGCGCAGGAGCGCTCCGCGCTGCAGGAGACCGCCCAGAGGTTCGCCCCGGTGCCTACGGCGCACCACGGGCACCCACCTACGCACGTCGCCCCGGAGCTTCGCACCGCGGAGTACGTCTTCGTCCTGCACGACGCCCACCGGACACCACTGCGGCCCCCGTACGATGGGCCTTTCCGCGTGCTGGAGACCGGGGTGAAACATTTCACCTTGGACATCGGCGGCACTCCTGACCGTGTCTCCATAGTCCGCCTCAAGCCGGCCCACCTCGACGTGGACCACCCACCGCCGGTGGCTCGGCCCCCGCGTCGGGGCCGCCCCCCGGCGCGCGGACCCCCGGCGCGCGGACCCCCGGCACCGCCCGGCCCCGCCGGCACGCCGCCCCCCAAGCCTGCACCCATCCCGGGTGCAGCCGGAGGCATCCCAGGTGGCATCCCTGCACCCCGGACGCCGCCAGTCGCCAGAGGGCGCTTCGGCCGGGTCATCCGTTTGCCCCGCAAACTGGCCCTCCAGGTGCGCGGGAAATCTGGGGGGGCGCGTGTGGCAGACACGAAAGCTCACTGGCGCGAGGGCATCATTCCGCGCACCAAGTGGGCGGTGGCCACGCCCGAGGGGTAGGCGTGGCCGCGGGATATACACCAGGCGCGCAGCCCGGAACGCTCGTGTTACAGTGGAGCTCTTTAATGAAGACTCTTACAACTTACCGCGTTGTCCGCTTCCTCCTTGCTTACAAGCAGCGCGCGTAACACCGCGCTTCAAATCTAACTTTTTTTTTACTAATTTTATAAAACGAATAAAGCCAGATAAGCCAGCTAAGTTAGCTAAGTCATAAATCCAGCTAAGTCCTAAGACACACACCACGTCATTTACATTCTTCATACGAATTTTACATTAAACACCACATTCCACATGTATCGGTCATATGAAACTGTTTACATACCGTAAGTTCTCATTTTTGTAGCAAGATGACGAGTTGCTGATTTGTTTTTATCCAATTCGTTTTACGTTCACTCGATGACATCACAACATTCCTTTTCCGCCAAACCTGCATACATAATAAATAGATGGCCTGCAGCGTTACCTTTCTGATTCTCCTGTCGTTTGCCGGTGTTACCGTAGGCGTAGCTGAAAGGTGAAATGCAGCGTTCTGGTTGAAGAATGTTGTACCTTGTAGTCGTATGTAACAGCAGAGCTATTTCCGGGCGGCATTTGTATCGGACATGCTCGATGGGGGCGGGGAGCAAGCTCACTGTAAGTGGGGGAGGGAGTTGGTTTGGGGTTTCAGGGAATTCACAAGTTTACAAACAGCCATCTCTACGAGACTTCGGATCACGCGACACACTTTTGGTCTCGAAGTTGTGACGTCACGGGCGAGTCCATCGCGCTCCTTTCGAGTCGGAGTCGACATTGAACCCTTGAACGCAGCAGCTGGAGATTTGGGGAGGAGTTCGGGAGTAAACAGCGGAAGGACACGGGGTCTTTGGGGGAGAAACCTCACGTGTGACGTTTTGTCCATTATTGGAATTTGACAAGCAAGGTAAGATGTTCTTGATTTCCGAATATATCTATAATCCAAGAGAAGAAGGAGACATTGTCATGCTTGATTTGTTTACAATGACGTAAGAGAGTGGGGAGAGAAGGGACAGGAGTTTCCAGGAGGTCGGAATGCAATGATGGATGGGATGAGAAAGGGGTTTACAAGGAGTTAGTACTTAGTAGTAAGGTGAGGGAAGGGGATGGAGTTCACTAGGAGGTAAGAGTAGGGTGGAGTGGAGGAGTTTACTGTTGTTTTAATTTACTACGGGGACCTGCGGAAACACCACCTGATGTACAATGCCACTTCAAGTCCTCCACTCCCCCATCCCACCCAACTCCAAGCCTCCAACTCCCCTTCCAAACCCCAGCTCCTCAACTCTTTCCCCAAAACCTTAACTACCCTCTACCTCTACCTCTACCGCTCCCTTTATTGTATGTTTTGTGTGCCGGTGCATGCTTTCATGTTCAATGTGTTAGCTCTTACACGAGCCTCGATCTTGTATACAAAAAAACCCAAAAACTTCTGCCTCATCCCATCCACAACTATCTGCCCCATCCCATCCACAACTCTCTGCCTCATCCCATCCACAACTCTCTGCCCCCACCCCATCCACAACTCTCTGCCCCCACCCCATCCACAACTCTCTGCCCCCACCCCATCCACAACTTTCTGCCTCATCCCATCCACAACTCTCTGCCCCCACCCCATCCACAACTCTCTGCCCCCACCCCATCCACAACTTTCTGCCTCATCCCATCCACAACTTTCTGCCTCATCCCATCCACAACTCTCTGCCCCCACCCCATCCACAACTTTCTGCCTCATCCCATCCACAACTCTCTGCCCCCACCCCATCCACAACTTTCTGCCTCATCCCATCCACAACTCTCTGCCCCCATCCCATCCACAACTTTCTGCCTCATCCCATCCACAACTTTCTGCCTCATCCCATCCACAACTCTCTGCCCCCACCCCATCCACAACTTTCTGCCTCATCCCATCCACAACTCTTTGCCTCCACCACATCCACAACTTTCTGCCCCACATCACCCACAACTCTCTTCTCCCATCCCATCCACAACTCTCTGCCCCCACCCCATCCACATCTCTCTGCCTCATCCCATCCACAACTTTTTGCCTCATCCCATCCACAACTCTCTGCCCCCACCCCATCCACAACTCTCTGCCTCATCCCATCCACAACTCTCTGCCTCATCCCATCCACAACTCCCTGCCTCATCCCATCCACAACTCTCTGCGTCATCCCATCCACAGCTTTCTGCCTCATCCCATCCACAACTCTCTGCCCCCACCCCATCCACAACTCTCTGCCCCCACCCCATCCACAACTCTCTGCCCCCACCCCATCCACAACTTTCTGCCCCACATCACCCACAACTCTCTTCTCCCATCCCATCCACAACTCTCTGCCTCATCCAATCCACAACTCTCTGCCCCCACCCCATCCACAACTTTCTGCCTCATCCCATCCACAACTCTCTGCCTCATCCCATCCACAACTCTCTGCCTCATCCCATCCACAACTCTCTGCCTCATCCCATCCACAACTCTCTGCCTCATCCCATCCACAACTCTCTGCCTCATCCCATCCACAACTCTCTGCCTCATCCCATCCACAACTCTCTGCCCCTCATCCCAACTCTGCCCTCTCCTCCCCCTTTCTTCCTGTTCTTAATAAGATTACACAAGGATACAGAAGTAACTTTGGTGCAGGAGGAGGCCATTCGGCCCATTATTTAATTACCTGCACCACCTGAGGTGGATGGAGGTTATGTTTTCATCCCTGTCTGTCTGTTTGGGTTTGTCCGTTTGTGAACAAGATGTCTCAAAAAGTTGAGGACGGATTCGGACGAAATTTGGCAGATTTGTAGCGTATGTGACGAGGACGAAATGATTCGATTTTGGTGAAGATCCGGATTCAGATCCGCCTAATAGAATGTTTTTTAGTGATTCTTCACCATCAGGAGATAGGTCCAAACACCATACATAGCAGGATATCTCAAAAAGTTATGGACGGATTTGAAGGAAACTTGGTGGACAGGTTGTGTGTGTGATTTCATTCATTTTTTATTGTCCACGTAAAACATGGAACTTTTTCCTCCACTTGCAATTCAATTCAAAAAGGGTACCTCACATATTTATCATATCGGTATTAAACATGTGAACATCACAAATGATCGTTCAAAATGACAGCACAAGGTAAGTGGAGCACGGAGGTGAATAACTCGATGATTAAAACATACCTGCGTTGCTGCTGTATTATATCTGCGTTTGTTAAGAACAATGTTTAAATTAAATATAAAAGGTACTTGATTCACAATCCCAATTCACAATTCACAATCCCAATTCACAATCCAAATCACAACCACAATCCCAATTTCCACCAATGCAGGCTCACATGGGCCTTCACAGACTTGACTTGATGGAGACATTCTTCCTGCGGTGGACTTTGCACCGCATTCTCATGATCTGTGCACCTCTTTCCCATGTCCCCTTCATCCTTTAATTTTTTTCCCGGCAATCTCATGATCCTTTAATTTGTTTTCATTGAAACTCGTGTGGTGAGCTTGTCTGTCCTGCCTTCCCTGTCCTTTACCCATCACTAGTCCTTCTAGGTTGAATTTTCATCAAGTAATCCATGTCTTTGTTCATCTGCCAATATCTAAACTTTTCTCATTACCTCCACCCTTTTGTCCACATTTCTGGAATTGCCTCCCTTTGCCTGTCCTTTTGTCTGCTTCCCTCCAGTAGTTGGTCATCACCCGATAGCCACGTCATCCACATAATCAACGACCTTTTCTATCCTTGCGAAGCCTAACCATCATCTTAAAGCTTTATTATATCACTCTGTGTGTCCCTTGTCAGCCGATTTCTCTTAAACCAAATCGGTTTATTGACCTATTAACCCTCGTATGTCATGCTCTTCCATAAGCCTCCAGCATACATATTTAAAAACAACCTTATTCTGACTACAACAACGGAAACTCCCTATATGTCGGAGAGAATCAAATTGACTCGTTGCTTTTAATTTTGTGAAGCTTGTTCTATTTCCTTGGAGAAACACGGATGGATGGGTCTGTGGGGGAAATGGGGAAAGGGTTGTGCAGATGATTCATGCTTATGGATTACTGACACAAGGGAGGGAAGGGATGTTTACATGCTTATGGATTACTAGTCAGGGTTGAGGGGAGGTTACATGAATGGTAAATTTATCCAACAAGCAGGATACACCTGCTTGTGATTTCTTGATGAACATGTTGAACACAAATTTTTTCCAAATGATTGACTCTAATGTGACTCTAATGTGACTCTAATGTGACTCGAACGTGAACTCGTGTGGTGAGAAGGATGTGATATGGGAATCAATAATGGAACTTTATACCCTCAATTATTTTTCCAATTCAAGCTACTTTTGACTATTTTCAACATATTCATTTTGCATTTTAAATAATCCCTTATTTTAAATTATCTCTTATTTTATATTTTTAATAATCTCTTATTTTATATTTTAAATAATCTCTTTTGTATTTTAAATAATTTCCCATTTTAAATAACTTCATTTGAAATATTGTTATGAATTGGGGGTAGAGGAATATCTAGAGCCAGGTAGATTTGCATATGTAGGTGCTCGACTGTCGTGATAGGGAATCTACCTGTAATAAGTTCTATGTTTAGCCATATGTCGGAATAAGTTGTATCTGTGTCCCCTCATATACATATGTGTCCCCACATATGTGTCCCCCTCACTCGGCCACTCATATACATTAGATAGATCCATTAGTGCACACATTAATTAATTCCCCCTCCGCCACAATAAGACTTGCAGGAAGAACAGGCAGGAAGCCAGATCGGGGCACCGCCGATGGGGCCGCAGCCAGCCACATCACCAGCTGGCATAGAAACAAACATCGGGCAATGCAGGCAATAGCCATTACCCAGGAGAATGTGTGATTGGCTGGGATAAGAAGCTGGCCACTGATTGGTGAAAGGAAGGTGGAAGGAAGCGGCACACTGATTGGCCACCGACCGTTGACACCTCGGCCAATCAGTGCGGAAGGCACGAACACTCAGTCAATCAGTGTGGAAGGTGCAAAACCACTACTTAGAAGCAGGTCGCTGATTAGACGGGAAGGGCTGGTGACGTCAGAAGGCGGGAAAGACCACGAAGAAGTGAGGGACTGGTTGGTGGAAAAGCGGATTGCTGACGGGACACCGGGGGGGGGGGGGGGGGGGGCAAACGACTTGCTCGCGGGCTTTCTGGTCGTCTTCCCTGGGTTCTTCGCGGGCTCTTGGTGCTTGGGCTTGGTCTTGCTCTTGGTGCTCTTCGTGCTTGAAGCGAGGCTTGGTGCTTGGAGCGAGGCTTGGTGCTATGAGCAAACGGTACCTCGCGTGCGGCCGACGAGCGGGTGAGCGAGGCGTGCCGCTGTGCGGGTGGCTCGGGGCCTAGCGGAGCGTGAACGAGGCGGACGGAGGCCTGCTTCGTGCCAACATCAGAGCTGGACGATTCCTGACGACGCTATACACCCAGACAGATAAGCTCGCATTCACAAATACACGATGGGACATTCATTTTATCCATTCTCCCTTTGTCTCGTAGTTGAAATCTGTGTGGGGACATCCCAATTTAGAATTAGTTCTTCCATCGCGTTTTTTTGTATCGGGTTCCATAATAAATTTTTCTTTCTTGTACATTTTACCTCCCGTGTTCGTGTGAGATTAATTTGCAGGGTTGAAGACTGCCGGTGAGACCGCTACAGGTAAGTGCTCGCCGCTTCCTCTTCATTCTCCCTCCCGTGCTTGCATAGTCAAAATCCGTAATTGATCGTCACCTCCATTTAAGTTTGTTTGGTCATTCACGAGCCCACGGTATTAACTGAGGGCATTCGCGCAACAATATACACTTACCTTACATTTAAATAATCGCTTGTTTTATATTTTAAATAATGTCCCATTTTAAATAACTTCATTTTAAATAATCTCTTTTTTTTCTTTTTCTTTTTTTTGTATACAGAGTCGAGGCTCGTGAAATAGCTAACATTTATCAAACAAACAAATCAAACAAACAAGCAAACAAAGTATATAAAAAGGGGAGCGGTCGACAAGATTGGGAGAGAAGGGGAGGAAGCACACAAACACAACATTTGAGAGCAGGGACATCGGGAGATGTTTTTGGAGGGAGAGGGCCTGGGGGGAGGCAGGATAGGTATAAAACGCAAGGACACCAAGGACTTCCAGGAAAGAAGTCAAAAGTCACCTCAAAAAAGTGGATTTGGGGTGAAATTAGCGGGGGTAGAAAAGATCAAGGTTTTGGATTGGGGAAGATAAGAGATGGTGGTGAACAGCCGTTTTAAAGACCTGGAGGGAGGAGTGGGATTGAAGAGAGTGAGGGAGTTTGTTCCAGAGGCGGGAGAAAAGAGGAATGAAGGAGTGAAGGTGAGCAGAGAGTCTTGATTTTGGCAGTTTAACCATAAGAGGGTTGCAGGCAGATCTTGTGTGACCTGCAGGAATATTTGGGGGACAGAGCCCAGAGAGAGCTGGGGGAGCAAGGCCGGAGAGGAGTCGGTAGAAGACGGAAAGACCACCAACCTGCCTGTGGTGATTAAGTGAAAGGCCCTCGGAGATAGCGTCATCGCGGGAGATTCCAATGATTCTGAACGCTTTGGTTTCAACAGCGTGAAGACGAGCTAGGTGTGAGGCAGGAGCACCAGCCCAGAGGGGAGAGCAGTACTCCATTGAGCTGCGGATGAAAGCCTTGTATGTGGTGAGGAGCTCAGGTGTGCCAAGGAAGGTACCTCTTATTTTATGTTTTAAATAATCTCTTTTGTATTTTAAATAATCTCTTATTTTATATTTTAAATAATCTCTTTTGTATTTTAAATAATCTCTTATTTTATATTTTAAATAACGTCCCATTTTGAATAACTTCATTTTTAATAATCTCTTATTTTACGTTTTAAATAATCTCTTTTGTATTTTAAATAATTTCCCATTTTAAATAACTTCATTTTAAATATACACTGACCTTACATTTAAAGAATATCTTGTTTTATATTTTAAATAACTAGTGAGGTACCCGTGCTATGCACGGGTGGGAGGCCAGAAGCAAACAGACAATGCAGAAATGGAGAATGCTAAAGCATGAAACCAATAAATTCCACATTTCTGTGCACCTTCAGTCACACGTCAGACATGGACAGCAAGTTTGTGAAGGACGTCCATGAAAAACGTACCCATTGGCAAACAAATGGGTACGTTTGTTCCATACCCAGTCAATGGCGAATCTGCAGATGGCGATCCACGAATTCATGTTTAGAAAGTAGAAACCGTCACGGCATTTCGTTATTCACTTGAACTTGATGTCTTTTTTCATTCCAAACAGCATAACTCTAATCACAAATGAAATAACATTAACATGAAAAATAAACTTTTAACAACATTCGTGACATAAACAAATATTTAAATCCTGATGTGAAGTTCTGTACGGTTGGGTGAATACAATTACGAATTCCAAATCGTAGTTGTATTCACTCAATTCCAATCATCAATTGATACTTTAACAAAATGATTAACACGATTAACGTTTAACGATTTAACATTACAATTATTGAATGACGGTTGTATTTGGATATTATCAAAGCTGCGCATTGCCGTCATCTGTCCACTTCCTCATTCGCGGTAGGTTCATAATTGTCATGAAAATCTAAGCAGTATTTGTAGAATTTCAATAAAAGCCACATCACTGTTCATATCGGTAAATATTATGCCATCGTGTTTGGAAAATTGGAAAACTTGGAAAATTTTGAAAAACAATATAGCCTATTTTACTCCCAGGGGTCCCAGGAATACCCACCTAAAATATCGTTGTGATCAGTTGAGCCCTTTTTGTGGTACCTTCGAACGGACAGACGGACATTTGGTGAATTGTAGTAAGATGTCCCATTTTAAATAACTTCATTTTGAATAATCTCTTATTTTATGTTTTCAATAATCTCTTTTGTATTTTAAATAATCTCTTATTTTATATTTTTAACATGTCCCATTTTAAATAACTTCATTTTAAGTAATCTCTTATTTTATGTTTTAAATAATCTCTTTTGTATTTTAAATAATCTCTTTTTTATATTTTAAATTACATTCCATTTTAAATTACATTCCATTTAACTCTGTGTTTGCCTCTAAATCTTGTGTCCCAAACCCATCCCTCTCTGTACCCACCATACCCAGTCGTACCCAGCTGCTCCTGGACTCTGTCCTTTCCTCCTGACAAGGTGGAAAAGTTTCTGTCAACCCTCGACTCTGATTCTGCAACTGGAGCTGACGGCATCAGCCCACGGGTCCTAAAATCCTGTTCTTCCGCTCTTTCACTCCCTCTCTCTGTTCTCTTCACCCTCTCTTTTGCTCAAGGTCAACTGCCATCTGCTTGGAAATCAGCCAACATCACCACTTTGCACAAAAAGGTGCAAAAACAGATCCTAGCAACTACAGACCAATCAGCCTTCTCCCAATTATCAGCAAAGTCATGGAATCCATCATTGCTTCGGATATGAAATCTTTCCTCTTCTCCAATGGCTTGATCTCTGATCATCAATTTGGTTTCAGACCAGGTCACTCTACTCTGGACATGCTGCTTCTGCTGTCTCAACAATGGATGGAGGTCCTCAATGCCAAACAGGAAATTAGAGCTGTCTCCCTCGACATATCACGTGCCTTCGATACGGTCTGGCACCCCGATCTGCTCACCAAACTCTCCTCCTTTGGTATCCATGGAAATCTCCACGCATGGCTGGCGGACTTCCTCTCTCGTCGTAGTCAACGTGTGGCCCTGAATGGGGTTCTCTCATCTCCTCTTCCTGTTCAGGCTGGAGTTCCCCAAGGCAGTGTTCTGGGCCCTGTGCTTTTTCTGGTCTTCATCAATGATCCTTCTGACTCTCTTGAAAATCCTCTCTATCTCTTTGCTGATGACTCCCCTCTCTGCCGCTCCATTCCTCATCCCTCAGTTCGGAAGTCTGCAGCCTCCTCACTATCTGCAGACCTGGACAAAATCACAGAATGGGCAAACAAGTGGAACATGTCTTTCAATCCTGACAAATCTCACACTTACGATATCTCTCCGAAAAGACCGACTGGACAACCCTCCCATCTACTATCTGAATAATCCTCTCCAAGAAGTTCTGTCACTCAAGCTTTTGGGTCTCACTATCTGCCATGATCTTTCCTGGGAAAACCACATTTCCAAGCTGGCCTCCAAAGCCAGTCGCCGACTGGGCATCCTCCGTCGTGCGTAGTCCTTCCTTGGCACACCTGAGCTCCTCACCACATACAAGGCTTTCATCCGCAGCTCAATGGAATACTGCTCTCCCCTCTGGGCTGGTGCTCCTGCCTCACACCTAGCTCGTCTTCACGCTGTTGAAACCGAAGTGTTCAGAATCATTGGAATCTCCCGTGATGACGCTATCTCCGAGGGCCTTTCACTTACTCACCGCAGGCAGGTTGGTGGTCTTTCCGTCTTCTACCGACTCCTCTCCGGCCTTGCTCCCCCAGCTCTTTCTGGGCTCTGTCCCCCAAAAATTCCTGCAGGTCGCACAAGATCTGCCTGCAACCCTCTTATGGTTAAACTGCCAAAATCAAGACTCTCTGCTCACCTTCACTCCTTCATTCCTCTTTTCTCCCGCCTCTGGAACAAACTCCCTCACTCTCTTCAATCCCACTCCTTCCTCCAGGTCTTTAAAACGGCTGTTCACCACCATCTCTTATCTTCCCCAATCCAAAATCTTGATCTTTTCTACCCCCGCTAATTTCACCCCAAATCCACTTTTTTGAGGTGACTTTTGTCTTCTTTCCTGGAAGTCCTTGGTGTCCTTGCGTTTTATACCTATCCTGCCTCCCCCCAGGCCCTCTCCCTCCTAAACATCTCTGGATGTCCCTGCTCTCAAATGTTGTTTGTGTGCTTCCTCCCCTTCTCTCCCCATCTTGTCGACCGCTCCCCTTTTTATATACTTTGTTTGCTTGTTTGTTTGATTTGTTTGTTTGATAAATGTTAGCTCTTTCACGAGCCTCGACTCTGTATACACAAAAAAAAAAGAAAAAAAAAAAAAGAAAAAACCATTTTAAATAATGGCTTTTTTTTTTTTCTTTTTTTTTTTTTGTATACAAGATCGAGGCTCGTGAAAGACCGAACATTAATCACACAGAAAGACAAACAGACACATAAAACAAATAACATCGGGAGCGTTAGAGAGAGGGGGAAGGACACAAACACAACATTTGAGAGCAGGGACCGAGAGACATGGAGACATCAAGAGAACTGTGGGAGGGAGAGGGCTTTGGAGGGGGGGGGTGGGAGAGGTATAAAACATATGGACACTGCCAGGACTTCCAGGAAAGAAGTTGGAATTTCAAACAAGGTGGATCTGTGGTGAATTAGTGGGGGTAGAAAAGATCAAGGTTTTGGATGGGGGAAGATAAGAGATGGTGGTGAACAGCTGTTTTAAAGACCTGGAGGGAGGAGTGTGATTGAAGTGAGTGTGGGAGTTTGTTCCAGAGGCGGGAGAAAAGAGGAATGAAAGAGTGAAGGTGAGCAGAGAGCCGAGATTTCGGCAGTTTAACCATCAGAGGGTGGCTGGCAGATCTTGTGCGACCTGTAGGAATATTTGGGGGACAGAGCACAGAGAGAGCTGGGGGAGCAAGGCCGGAGAGGAGTCGGTAGAAGACAGAAAGACCACCGACCTGCCTGCGGTGAGTGAGTGAAAGGCCCTCAGAGATAGCTTCATCGCGGGAGATTCCAATGATTCTGAAAGCTTTGGATTCAACAGCGTGAAGCCAAGCCAGGTGTGAGGCAGGAGCACCAGCCCATAGGGGAGAACAGTATTCCATTGAGCTGCGGATGAAAGCCTTGTATGTGGTGAGGAGCTCAGGTGTGCCTAGGAAGGACTTCGCACGCCGGAGGATGCCCAGTCGGCGACTGGCTTTTGAGGCCAGCTTGGAAATGTGGTTTTCCCAAGAAAGATCATGGCAGATAGTGAGACCCAAAAGCTTGAGCGACAGAACTTCTTGGAGAGGATTGTTGAGAAAGTAGATGGGAGGGTTGTCCAGTCGATCTTTTCGGAGAGACATAGTAAGAGTGTGAGATTTGTCAGGATTGAAAGACATGTTCCACTTGTTTGACCAGTCTGTGATTTTGTCCAGGTCTTTAGAGAGTGAGGAGGCTGCAGACTGCCGATCTGCGGGAAGAGGAATGGAGCGGCAGAGAGTGGAGTCATCAGCAAAGAGATAGAGAGGATTTTCCAGTGAGTCGGAGAGATCATTGATAAAGACCAGAAAAAGCACAGGGCCCAGCACACTGCCTTGGGGAACTCCAGCCTGAACAGGAAGGGGAGATGAGAGAAATCCATTCAGGGCCACACGTTGACGACGACCAGAGAGGAAGTCCGCAAGCCATGCATGGAGATTTCCATGGATACCATAGGAGGAGAGTTTGGTGAGCAGAGCTGGGTGCCAGACCGTATCGAAGGCACGTGATATGTCAAGGGAGACAGCTCTGATTTCCTGTTTGGCATTGAGGACCTCCATCCATTGTTGAGACAGCAGAAGCAGCATGTCCAGAGTAGAGTGACCTGGTCTGAAACCAAATTGATGATCAGAGATCAAGCCATTGGAGAAGAGGAAAGATTTCATATCCGAAGCCATGATGGATTCCATGACTTTGCTGATAATTGGGAGCAGGCTGATTGGTCTGTAGTTGCAAGGATCTGTTTTTGCACCTTTTTTGTGTAAAGCGGTAATGTTTGCTGATTTCCAGGATGCTGGCAGATGACCTTGAGCAAAAGATAGGGTGAAAAGAACAGAGAGAGGGTGAGATAGAGCGGCAGAGCAGGATTTTAGGACCCGTGGGCTGATGCCGTCTGGTCCAGTTGCAGAATCAGAGTCGAGGTTTGACAAAAACTCCTCCACCTTGTCAGGAGAGAAGGACACAGAGTCCAGGAGCAGTTGGGTTCGACTGGGAAAGGTGGGAACAGAGAGAGATGGGTTTGGGACTAAGGATTTTGAGGGAAACACAGAGTTGAGGCATTCGGCTTTGTCACGTGCGATGTCAACTGTGTGGCCATTTGAGGTAAGGGAGGGGATGGAGGGGGAACAAACACCAGAAACGGATTTGACCAGACGCCACCAGGATTTGGAGGAAGGAGACAGGTTTGAGAGTTCATTCTTGAGTGAGGAGAGATAGTGCTTCCTGGCACTCCTGAGGGTAGACACACACTTGTTCCGAGCTTGGTGGAAGGAACTGAGATTGCCTTCAGTTGGATTAGCCTTCCAAGAGGCAAAGGCAAGTTGTTTCAGGGCAACTGCCTCACCACAAGATTCAGTGCACCATGGACGGGAGGAAGGGTAAGACAACTGAAGGCGAGATGGGATAAATCTGTGCATGAGAGATCAGTTTGCTTTGGAAGAATTCCCAGGAAGAATTGATGTCAGAGGCAGTGGAGATGGGAGACCAATCCAGACGATTGATGGCTGCTTGAAAACCGTCCCAGTCGGCCTGAGTGAAATGCCAGACTCGTCGACGCTGAGGAGGCTCTCTGAGAATGGCCAGAGAGATGTCCACTTTGACAAGCACATGATCAGAAGAACCGATTGGAGCAGAAGAAGAGCAGCAGACATTAGCAGGGAAGTTTGTCATAACCAAATCTAGAAGAGAAGATACTCCATTGGCTGAGATCCGGGTCGGGAAATTGACAGATTGTGTCAATCCCAGTGAGTCACAGAAGTCCTTTGCTGAGGTGCCATGACTGGTGAGAGAGGAACCCACACCCAACCAGGTGGCATGATGACAGTTGAAGTCACCACATATGAGGAAGAGAGAGTTTGGATGAGTGGATAGAAGTTGGTCCATGTTGTCAGACAGTGAAATGTAGATGGAGTCGTCACTGTTTGGGGGACGGTACAGAACACATATGAACAAAAGGTGGGAGCGGAGAGGAAGCCGTAGCCAGAGGTACTCCTGGGGGTGAGGAGGAGAGAGGGCAGTGCAAGGAGAGTGAGGAAGAGAGTTTTTGATAAAGATAGCCACCCCACCACCAGGCCGAGGCTCAGGTCTATCATACCGGAGGAGGGAGTAACCAGGAAGAGATATTAAGGAATCAGAGACATCTTGAAGGAGGAAAGTCTCTGTGAACAGATCAAGTCTGGATTGTCAGAAGCAACCTGCATGGAGAGATCAGTCAGGATTGAGCGAAGGCCCCGGATGTTTGAGGTCCATACCGTTAATGAAGAGAGAGGGGGAGCATCGGGTACAGGACAGGGGAGGGGAGGAGTAGGGTAAGATGAAGGATGAGAGGGGGAGGTAGGGAGAGCAGTTGATAGTGTGTCAGAGATTGCAGAAGAGTTCCAAGAAAGGGCTGGATGAGGAGGATGAAAGGTTTGATGGTGAAGGGATGAGGCACAGTGAGGGTTTGTTTGAGGGTGGGCAGAGGAAAGTAAAAGGTTGGGGGGGGGGGGGGTGGAGGTATGAGATAGAAGGGAGACGAAGTGGGGAGGAGGCAGCTTTGAGGAGGAGGGGGGAGGAGGCAGCTTTGAGGAGGAGGCAGCTTTGAGGAGGAGGGGGGAGGAGGGAGAATTGGAAAGGAATGGTATGGGGGGAGATTTGAATGGGAGGGGTTGGGGGGGAGTTTTGAAGGGGAGGAGTGAGGGGGGAGTTTAGGAGGGGAGGGGCAAGGGGGCAGTTTAGGAGGGAAGGGGCAAGGGGGAAGTTTAGAAGTGGAGGGGCAAGGGGGGAGTTTAGGAGTGTAGGGGCGAGGGGGGGGATTTGGCGGGGAGGGGAAAGGGGGGAGTTTAGGAGGGGAAGGGCAAGGGGGGAGTTCAGGAGTGGAGGGGCAAGGGGGGGGATTTGGAGGGGAGGGGCAAGGGGGGAGTTTAGGAGGGGAAGGGCAAGGGGGGAGTTCAGGAGTGGAGGGGCAAGGGGGGAGTTTAGAAAGTGGATGATTAATGAAAGACGAACATTGAAAACAAATTGGGTTTGTTGTGATTTTCAAGTTAGCAATCTGATTCAGAACGATGGAGGAGGGATGGAATGAATGTGAATTTAGACCATGTAGTGAGGGAGACATAAGATATTGAATTTCTTTTTTTTGAAGTGGAATGAGTTGGAGAGGAAATTGAGAAAAGCCTTTTAAATAGGAAGAAAAACAGCGTCTTGTAAAATACCACTGAGTAAAACACTGAAGGGGAAAGGTTAAACATATTTAAATAATATTTAAACAGAACCGTGAACAATCTTATATGCACAAAATACCAACGGGGGGAGAGCCGAGAGAGACCACCATGAGTCACGTGAACAGGGCAAACTGTGGATGGCAAGGAGATAATGGGGGCGGGGCGAACAGCACACCTGGACAGAAAATACAGGATGAGACAACAGTACACGCGGAGAAAGGGAAAAAAATGTTTTTGTTTTTTTGTTTTTTGGGGGGGGGGGGCGGTGGGGATTTAGAACGTGAGACAGAGTATTATGTTCGGGGTAGAAGGGAAAAAACTAAGAGCCAAGCAGAACACGCTTAAGTTAACAAACACCGACGGGGGTACAACTACAAGGCCGCACACGAGGAGCAGAACACGATTAATTAATTACGAGTTACAGGAAATTCAAACCAAAACGAACTATAATCAAACAATAACGCATGGACGATAAAATAACGAGTTGAAATTTGACAATCTATCTGGGGAAATGGGGGAGAAACACGTGGTCGAAGAACGAACGAACGAATAAGAATGAATAAATGAATGAGAACAGAGAAGGAAATGTTTTTTTTTTGTTTTTTTTGAGTTGAGATTTACATAAGGAAGTACGCTATGGGGTGAAAAGACTGCGAAAACAGAGAACGAAAGTTATTGGATCACAAATGACGGACTGCTGAGAGAAAAACAAGGCCTCAAGGCCTCAAGGTTGTACAGTGTACACTGTACAAGGCCTCAAGACACGACACAAATTAACACGATTTTCAATACAGGTATGAAAGATTTGCACCGAAAATCTTCGTCGGGAGACAATATATACACCATAAAATAAATACAGTTGTAACGAAAATACAAATGGGAACAATTACTTAACTTCGATTTCGATGGATAGCATGGAGAGCTGAGAATAAACGAACCCTCGCCAGCAAGACCGGAAACGGAAACGGAAGGCTTATTTTACGTTTTAAATAATCTCTTTTGTATTTTAAATAATCTCTTATTTTATATTTTAAATAACGTCCCATTTTAAATAACTTCATTTTAAATATACACTTACCTTACATTTAAATAATCTCTTGTTTTATATTTTAAATAATGTCCAATTTTAAATAACTTAATTTGAAATAATCTCTTATTTTATGTTTTAAATAATCTCTTTTGTATTTTAAATAATCTCTTATTTTATATTTTAAATATGTCCCATTTTAAATAACTTCATTTTAAATAAACTTTTATTTTATGTTTTAAATTATCTTTTTGTATTTTAAAGAATTTTCCATTTTAAATAACTTCATTTTAAATATGCACTTACCTTACATTTAAATATTATTTTGTTTTATATTTTAAATAATCTCTTCATTTTTATTTTAAATAATCTCTTAATTTATATTTTAAATAGTCTCTTATTTTATATTTTAAGTAATTTACTATTTTAAGTAACTTCATTTTAAATATACTCTTTATACCTTATTTTATATTTTTTAAAATCTCATTTTATATTTTAAATAATCTCCCATTTGAAATAACTTCATTTTAAATAACCTCATTTTAAATATACACTTATTTGACATTTTTAAAATCCCCCCTTTTTTTGTATACAAAGTCGAGGCTCGTGTAAGAGCTAACACATTAAACATGAAAACGTGCACAGACACAAAACATACAATAAAGGGAGCAGGAGACAAGAGGGGGAGAGAGAGAAGGAAGCATACAAGCAAAACAACAGTAGAGAACAAGGACGTTGATAGATCTGTGGAAGGGAGAGGGCTGGGGGAAGGGGAGGAGGGGTACATGGTATAAAGCAAATTAACACGACTAGGAATTTAGGGAAAGAAGTCGGAGATTGAAAGAGGTGGATTTGGGATGTATTAATGGGGGAAGAAAGGTTCAAGGTTTTGGATGGGGGAAGATAAGAGATGGTGGTGAACAGCTGTTTTAAAGACCTGGAGGGAAGAGTGGGATTGAAGAGAGTATGGAAGATTGTTCCAGAGGTGGGAGAAAAGGGGAATAAAAGAGTGAAGGTGAGCAGAGTGTTGATTTTGGCAGTTTCACCAGAAGAGGGTTGCTGGCAGAGCTTGTGCATCCTGAAAGAGTATTGACATCCGACCACCAACCTGCCTGCAGTGAGCGAGTGAAAGGCCCTCAGAATCAGCGTCATCACGGGAGATTCCAATGATTCTGAATGCTTTGGTTTCAACAGCGTGAAGCTGAGCTAGGTCTGAGGCAGGAGCGCCAGCCCAGAGGGGAGAGCAGTATTCCATTGAGCTGCGGATGAAAGCTTTGTTTGTGGTGAGGAGCTCAGAAATGCCCAGAAAGGACTTCGCCCGACGGATGATGCCCAGTCGTCGACTGGCTTTGGAGGCCAGCTTGGAAATGTGGTTTTCCCAGGAAAGATCATGGCAGATAGCGAGACCCAAGAGCTTGAGTGACAGAACATATTCAAGGGAATTGTTGAGAAAGTAGATGGGAGGGTTGTCCAGTCGGTCTTTTCGGAGAGATATCGTAAGTGTGAGATTTGTCAGGATTGAAAGACATGTTCCACTTGTTTGTCCAGTTTGTGACGTTATCCAGGTCTGTACAGAGTGAATATGGTGCTGCCTGCCTATCTGAGGGTTGAAATATGGAGTGGCAGAGAGTCGAGTCATCAGCAGAGATAGAGAGGATTTTCCAGGGCTCCCTTATTTTATATTTTAAATAATTTCCCATTTTAAATAACTCCATTTTAAATATACACTTATTTTACATTTAAAAAAATCCCTTCTTTTATATTTTAAATTTTCCATTTTAAACTAGAACGGCACTCAGTAGAGAGCAGACCTCCACCAAGTGAACAGTTTACGTTTTATATCCTCGAGTAGACCAGAAAATCACAATACAGAATCGCATATAAACAAAATTGTTTTAAATAATCAGAATGTACAACAGTGTCTCCAAGGTGAGTTTAATCAAAATCAATCCCGAGAAGTATCTGAAAGGAAATTGGCAATCATAGTATCAGTACGCTACAATCATATGAGCAAGAGTGAGTATGACATCCAAGCAAACAAGCAAGCAATATGCAATGTAGTTCACCTTACCATTCTAAGCATACACGTGAATAATGCACGATAAATGTCTCAGGACTGCCCTTCGCACTTCGGGACCAAAATCCTATAGTGATCATGTAGTTGACAGTAGTTGTAATAGCACCTGGGTCGTAACTTGCATACAACTTCACTACATTCCTCCCTGGGTTTAAAACCGTGCTAGCAAGCCGGGTAGCAGTAAGTGTGTAACTACGATGAGCAGATGATTACAGAAGAGCACATAAAATCAGAGAGTCTTATCAAGTCCAGCCAAAGCGATCGGGGCGGCGAATTTCTCTTCCCGTGCGCGTTCGGTACACATCAGGCCCTTCAACAGCGGTGCCTAAATCGTCACCGCCAGGAATGCCTTCCATCTCGGGCGATGGAGGTGGCATGACTATACCGATCAGATCGGGCGTGTGAGGGGGAGGGGCAGCCGGCGAATTTCCCATCGCCGGATTCCCTGTGCTGAGCTCAGGCCCAGCAGGATCCCCGCACGGAGCGAGATGACGCACTGACACCGTGGACTCGTGTCCATCCGGCAGCTGAACTCGAGCGTGATCGGGATTAGTTTGAAGAATGCGGACCTTGTCGACGAGCGGATCATATATACTCGGGTGCACCGCTGGTTTGAGAAAAGCTGGACTGGGCTCGGCAAGCCAACCAGGCAGAGGTCGGACAGAACCAGTGCGAAGCGGGTAGCAATATAAACGATCGTGAGGAATTTCATTTGTAGCGGTGCACAGTAGAGAACGGAGCCCCCTGCACCACCCAGGTCCATTTGTCTGGTCCTAGTCCATAGGTCTTAAGGCCCAAGGTAATGGCCCTCCATATGATGCCATTAAATCGCTCCACCTGACCGTTCGCTTCCAGACTGTATGGAGTAGTGTAACTAGAGGCAATGTCCCACTTCAGCAGAAATGTCCTCA
The DNA here is from genome assembly GCF_964187855.1 of Myxine glutinosa. Lineage (NCBI taxonomy): Eukaryota > Metazoa > Chordata > Myxini > Myxiniformes > Myxinidae > Myxine > Myxine glutinosa. The sequence goes on along the minus strand of NC_136262.1, from coordinate 264,734,449 downwards.
CATCCTGGGATAAGAATACCACACCTCGGTCAGTGTGTACGTAACCCGGATTCCCAAACATCGCAAAAGGAAGCTGCAAACAACGGATAACTGAAGCAGCAGGCATGTCACTGCACAAAAAGGCGAATGGGAATCGGGAATACTCATCTACGATCGTGAGGAGATAACGAGAGTTACTAGAAACCGGCAGAGGACCTTTAAGCCTCAGTCACACTGGATCGTACGTTTTCTGGATCGTGCGATTGGTGGCAATTTGGCCGAGGTACGACCAATTGGCAATGTTTGCTACGATCTCCATTTGCGATCGCATACTGCGATTGCTCTTAAGACTGGTGGTAGGTCATCGTACGATTGGTGGTATGCGTGGTCGTGCGATCACCAACGATTGGAGAAGATCGATCGCAAGATCAATCGTAGGTAATCGTGCGACTGGTGGTTGTGATCAGCGACCGATCGTACGATCAATAGTGGTGACCTGCGACCACTCGCACGATCGATCGCAGCCAATCGCAGCCAGTCGTGAGATGTGTCGCTCGATCAGATCTAAAGGCTCACGATCGTGCGTCAGCATCAGTAGTCACCTACCACTCAAGGAGTACACTTCGTCAAACTTTTCAACTGAAACTATAATTCGCTGTGCCTCCCAAGAAGGGAGCTGTGGCCTGGCAGCTTAGTTCTGCACATTACTTTATTGTGTTAAAGATTTTACTTTGACAAATAACTTTGTTTGTGTATACATGTATTGATTTAATTTGTATTTAAAATAATAATTTTTTCCATTGCAATATAAACCAGTCATTTATTATTCAGACCATACACACACAATAAAGACAAATAATTATTACTTTTTCTCCTGACATACCATGAAATAGCATGTTTATTGTACAAGTTCATTGCAAAATATATATGCAAAAATAGATCATACACATAGCATATAATATGATACACATATCTCAAAAAAAATATCAAAATTCCAACATTCACACAACAGTTCCTAGATCATGTTATCCTGCGATGGGACACTGCCGACGTTGTTGTAGTAGTGCTTGAGGTAAACGTGCACAGCCTTGGCGAGCTAAAGACTGCGAGCTTTGAGCTAAAGACTGGTGGTACCACCAATCATAAGGTCGTGCAACCAGTCGGGACAGGTCGGGACTGGTCGCACAACCGATCGTGAGGTCCTACGACAGGTGGCACCACCAATCGTCAGGTGGCAGGACCAGTAGCACGACCAATCGTGCGATTACTTGACCCGCGATCATGCACGACTGGTGGCGCGTCCATGCGTGACTGGTGGTATGACCATGTAAGACCTGTCTGCGACCTCTTACGATTTGGAATCGCAGGTCAGAAGTTTTGAACATGACCATCGACCTTGCTGCGACTGATTTTGCTCTGGCGATCACCCACGACCTCTGCGACCAGTCGCGCGCTCTTTCTACGATTTGCCCGCGATTCCAACATTTTTCGGTCGCAGCTAGGTCGTAACCTGGTCGCAGGCCCGGTGTGACTGGGGCCTTAAAGTCCATAGCCAATCTGTCCCACGGCCGAGTAGCCTGAATCAAAGTACCCATGTTCGGTTTATAGTAACGCGGTTTGAGTTCAGCGCAAACGGGACAAGTGCGGCACAGACGGCGAACGTCCTCAACAGAGTAGGGCAAATTGCGGCTACACACGTAATGAGCCAGACGGGTCACCCCGGGGTGACACAAGGTGTCATGAAGAACGCGTAAGTCCTCGAAGGAGGTTAAACTCACGCAAACCCCTGGCCGGGATAAGGCATCCGCCGCTAGATTTTCCCGTCCTGGACGGTACGTGATCTTGAAGCTATAATCAGCTAACTCTATGTGCCATCGAGTAATTTTCTCGTTCTTAATGCGCTGAGCATGGCGCGTGTCATACATGAAAGCTACGCTCTGCTGATCAGTGATGACTTCAAACCGTTTGCCAAGCAAATATGGTCGCCATCGTCGAATCGATTCGACAATTGCATAGGCTTCCTTCTCGACAGACGAATGGCGCCTCTCAGCGGAGGATAGGGTCCTTGAGAAGAAGGCCACAGGTTTCCCCCCTTGAGAGAGAGTGGCAGCGATCACATGATCCGACGCGTCGCTTTCGAGAACAATGGGGATGTTGTCATCAATGGAGGTCACAGCGGCGCCAGCGATGTCTGACTTCAGCCCGTGGAAGGCGACCTTGATGGCATGAGACATAGGGAATGTTTTGCAATCAATGAGGGGACGGAGCTTCCTGGAGTAATTTTGGACCCAGCGAGAATAATGTGCAAACAAACCGAGTGCTCTCTTCAAGGACGCACGATCATGTGGCGGCGCCATATTGAGCAAGGGGCGCAGACGCTCCTTGTCAGGAGTTATCATTTCCTGGGGCACGGTGTACCCTAAGAGATATATCATCCTGGCAGAATAACGACATTTGGCCTCATTGAGAGTCGGGCTGTACTTTCGCGCGACCTGGAGAAAGCGTCGCAAATTAGTGTAATGATGAGCTTGATCATGCCCACAAACCATTAGATTACCAAGGTAAACGAAAACGTCCGTTAAGCGTTCCTTGGTAATTATGTCATCAATAGCCCTTTGAAAGCACGTGACGCCATTAGTGATGCCGAAGGGCAAACGCTTGAATTGATACAGCCGCTGACCAGATTTGAACCCCGTGTAAATTTGGTCAGCTGCAGAGATCGGGATTTGATGATACGCACTGCGCAGATCGAGGGTACTATATACGGCATATTGGGCGACCTGTCGAACCAATGCATCCAACCCCGGAAGTGGATAGGCGTCCAATTCCGTAAACCTGTTGATGGTTTGAGAGTAATCGATTACCATGCGCTTGCGATGATTTTCAGACTGGACGACCAAAACTTGCGCACGCCAAGGTGATCGGCTGGGCTCGATTATGCCTTCTTGGAGGAGTCTGCTAGTCTCCTCAGAGATGAATTGCGCATCAGCCCGGGAATAGCGTCTCAATTTGATAGCGACTGGGGCGCAGTCCGGAGTTGGATTCGGAAATAACGACATCGGTTCGATAGCCATCCCCACCAAAGCACAGACCTGAGAGAGTAGTGTCTCCCCCGAACGTCATCTCTAACCGGCCATGGCGATGGAGAAAGTCATGTCCCAATAAAGCTTCAGCGCATAATGTAGGCAAGACCATTAGACGAACATTCGGATACATTGTGCCATTAATGACTAGCTTTACACGACATTTCCCCTTAGTGCACATTCAAAGGGCTTGCGAAGCCATGAAGATTCTGCGCGATGTCCCCAGGATCGGCCATCCGTGTCGGCGGACGAGGCTCATATCAATGTAGCTCTCAGTCAATCCCATGTCGACCAAGGCATTCGCAGATTGTCCTTCAATCAGTACTGGGACGACGGCGCTGGACAAACCGTGTGGTCCGGGCTGTGTCGGGATCTCCAGGGGTGCCGGACGTGCCTTGCACGTTGAGATGATGCCGGCCAGCATAGGTCGGTAACGCCGCCCTCGTGCAGAGCGACATACTTTTGCAAAATGTCCTTTCCGGGCGCAAGTGTGACAAGTCGCTTCTCGTGCCGGGCACGCAGAGCGGGGATGATTTTGATTCCCGCAGAAGAAGAACTTAGCATTACCGCCGACCGAGGCAGTCGCTGCCAGACTGGTACCTTCGGCTCCGAGGGCTTCCGTCATCTCTAACGGAATATCAGCAACAGGGCGCTCCACAGCAGCGTCGTTCTCCAAGCGCCTCTCCTTAGTGATACCCGCCGTAACATAAGGACGTCCGTACGCTTCCGATTGAGCCTGAGCTTCGTGGAGTACAAGCCATTCTCTACTGTGCTTCCGATTACGCTTCCGATTGAGCCGTTCTCTACTGTACACCGCTACAAATGAAATTCCTCACGATCGTTTATTTTTCTACCCGCGTCGCACTGGTTCTGTCCGACCTCTGCCTGGTTGGCTTGCCGAGCCTGGTCCGGCTTTTCTCAAATGAGCGGTGCGCCCGAGTAAATATGATCCGCTCGTCGACAAGGTCCGCCTTCTTCAAACTAATCCCGATCACGCTCGAGTTCAGCTGCCGGATGGACGCGAGTCCACGGTGTCAGTGCGTCATCTCGCTCCATGCTTGGATCTTGCTGGGCCTGAGCTCAGCACAGGGAATCCGGCAATGGGGAATTCCCTGGGTGCCCCTCCCCCTCGCACGCCCGATCTGATCGGTATAGTCGTGCCACCTCCATCGCCTGAGATGGAAGGCATTCCTGATGGTGACGATTTAGGCACCGCTATTGAAGGGCCTGATGTGTACCGAACGCACACGGGAAGAGAAATTTTCCGCCCCAATCGCTTCGGCTGGACTTGATATGACTCTCTGATTTCATGTGCTCTTATGTAATCATCTGCTCATCATAGTTACGCACTTATTGCTACCCGGCTTGCTAGCTTGGTTTTAAACCCAGGGAGGAATGTAGTGATATTGTATACAAGTTATGACCCAGGTGCTATTACAACTACTGTCCACTACATGGCCACTATAAGATCTTGGTCCCAAAGTGCGAAGGGCAGTCCTGAGACATTTATCATGCGTTATTCACGTGTATGCTTAGAATGGTAAGGGGAACTACATTGCATATTGCTTGCTTGTTTGCTTGGATGTCATACTCACTCTTGCTCGTATGATTGTACCGTACTGATACTATGATTGCCAATTTCCTTTCAGATACTTCTAGAGATTGATTCTGATTAAGTGTTGTAAATCATCAGAATGTACAACAGTGTCTCCAAGGTGAGTTTAATCAGAATCAATCTCTAGCAGTATCTGAAAGGAAATTGGCAATCATAGTATCAGTACGCTACAATCATACGAGCAAGAATGAGTATGACATCCAAGCAAACAAGCAAACAAGCAAGCAATATGCAATATAGTTGCCCTTACCATTCTAAGCATACATGTGAATAACACACGAGAAATGTCTCAGGACTGCCCTTCGCACTTTGGGACCAAGATCTTATAGTGGCCATGTTGTGGACAGTAGTTGTAATAGCACCTGGGTCGTAACTTGTATGCAATTTCACTTCAAAAATCATCTGTCCACAACTTTTTGAGATATCCTATCTCCCAATGGTGAAGAATCACTTAAAACATTCTACTATCTGGATCCGAATCCGATCTTCACCAAAATCTAATCATTTTCTTCCTTGTCACATATGCTACCTCTCTGCCAAAAACAGACAGATAGACTGACAGGGGTGAAAACATAACCTCCATCCACCTTTGGTGGCGGAGGTAATAACCTCATTTAAAATGATCCCTTGTTTTATATTTTTTATTATCTCCCATTTTAAATAACTTCATTTGAAATATACTCTTTTTTGTATACATAGTCGAGGCTAAAAGGAACAGCAGAGAGAGGAAGGGGGGAGGGGCACCAGCAGCAGAGAGGAAGGCCAAGATAGAGGCAGAATTGGGCAAACAATGGGTGTGTGGGGGAGGAATGCGGGGCAGGGAAGGACGCATCGGGTGGATAAGATGGATACAGAAGGAAACTCTCAGTAATGAAAACTGGAAAATTTTGAAGGAGGAGGGATTGGGCTTGGATGGGGTGGAGGGGTTTACGAGGTTAGAAAAGATCATGGGTTTGGATTGCGGTTGAACTGAGATGGTGGTGAACAGCTGTCTTGAAGACCTGGAGGATAGAATGAGATCGAAGAGAATGTGGACGTTGGTTCCATCGGTGGGAGAAGAGAGGAACGAATGTGGGGAGGTCAACAGTGATCCTGGATTTAGGTAGTTTAACCAGAAGAGGGTTGATGAAGGACCATGCGTAACCTGCAGGAAAAATAAAAGCATTAAAAGAGCAGAGGGCGCAAGGTCAGAAAGGAGGTGGTAGAAGACAGAGAGACCACAGACATGTGTGCGATGGCGTAGTGATAAACCCCTAGACACAAATTCAGTGCGGGAGGCTCCAATAATCCTGAAAGCCTTGGTTTCCATGGCATCAAGCTGAGGAAGGTGTGAGGCAGGGGAGCCAGCACAGAGGAGAGAGCAATACTCCGTTAAGCTGTGGATGAAGGCCTTTTAGGAGTTCAGGTGTGCCAAGGAAGGACGTTGTAGGACGGAGGATATCCAGTTGGGGGCTGGCTTTTGAAGCCAACTTTCAAATTTGGTTTGCACAAGAAAGATCGTGGCTGATAGTGAGACCCAGGAGTTTGAATGACTGAAGTTCCTTCAGTGGATTGTTTAGATAGGAGGTTTTGCCAGATTGTCCTTTTGGAGAGAGATAGTGGGAGTTGTAGATTTGTCAGGATTGAAAGGCATATTCCAAGTGTTTGGCCAGCTTGTGATTTTGTCAAGGTCTGCAGAGAGGGAACAGGTGCAGCCTGCCTACCTGAAGGATGAGGGATGTCACTGCAGAGGGTGGAGTCATCAACAAATAGATAAAGAGGATTTTCCAGAGACTCTGAGAGATCATTGATGACGAACAGGAAAAGGACTGGGCCCAGAACACTGCCTGGGGGCAAACCAGCCTTGGAAGGGGGAGGAGATGAGAGGATCCATTGAGGACCTCCTTCCATTGTTGTGTGAGTAGAAGCAGCATGTCCAAGGTAGGGTGACCTGGTCATAATATTCTGAGGATCTGAGATGAGGCTGTTCGAGAAAAGGAAGAATTTAATATCAACTCCTATGATCATGAAATGATCATGTCATGGAACCTGCTGACGAATGGAAGCAAGCTGATTGGTTTGTAGTTAAAGGGATCAGATTTTGCCCCTTTTATGTAATGCAGTGATGGCGCATTTCCAACCAGACGGAAGATTAACTATGGAAAACGATAGGGTAAAAGTGGCAATGAGAGGATGTGCATGAGCAGCAGAGCACGTTTTTGGACAAGTTATGAGCTCATGATATCAGCTTATTTTACATTTTAAATAATCGCATATTTTTTTCATTCTGAATGATCTCTTATTACATGTTTTAAATATCTCAATTTTATATAATCTCCCATTGTATATGTATATATGAAATAATCTGATTTACATAATGCCCCATTTGATATTTTGAATTAATCCCATTTGATATAATCCTTTATTTTACATTGTAAATAATCTTTTTTTTCTATAATTTCTGTAATTTTCATTTTAAATAATCTCCATTTTAAGTCATCTCTTATTTTACATCAGAGATATTCCCATTTTATATTTCCAAATAATCCCTCATTTTACATTATAGATAATCCCATTTTGATTAATCCCTTATTCTGAGTTTCTTCTCTGTCCAGTCACCAGTGCTCAAGCCATTAAACCTAATGGTTAAACCACCAGTCCGAATGTGCTCAATGATGTTGTAATTCATTCTGCTGTAAAATGACTTTTTATTTTATTTTTTCCTTAGTGTCGAAAGGTCACAGAAGAGCTTGTACACATCATATCTAGAACAACGACATTGGAAGATACAGTACCTTCATAAAGTTTTCACACCCCTTGACTCTTTTCACATTTTGTTGTGTTACAGCCTGATTTTAAATGGATTAAATTGAGATTTTTTTGTCACCGATCTACACGTCATACCCCATGATGTTAGTGGATTTGTGTTTTTAGAAATTGTTTCAAAACTATTAAAAATGAAATACAGAAATATCTAATTTACATAAGTATTCAAGCCCCCTCCGCCCTCGCCCCCCTCTCCTCCCCCCCCCCCCCCCAGTCCATACTTTGTAGAAGTGCCTTTGGCAGTGATTACAGCTTTGACTCTTCTTGGGTATGTCTGTATCACCTTTGCAGATCTGGACATGGGGAATTTCTCCCATTCTTCTTTGCAGATTTGCTCAAGCTCTGTCAAGTCGGATGGGGAGCTTCAGCGAACGGCAATCTTCAAGTCTTTCCATAGAATCTCAATGGGATTCACGTCTGGGCTTTGGTTTGGCCACTCACGGACTTTCATATTCATGTTCTGAAGCCATTCCAGTGTTGGTTTGGCTGTATGCTTGGGGTCATTCTCCTGTTGGAATGTAAATCTTCGCAGCAGTCTCAGGTCTTTTACAATCCGAAGGAGGTTTCCTCAATGATTTGCCTGTATTTGGTTCCATTCATTGTTCCATTTGTCCTTACAAGTCTCCAAATCTCTGTCACTGAAAACCATCCCCATAGCATGATGTTGCTACCACTATGCTTCACAGTAGGGATGGTGTTAGATGGGTGATGAACTGTGTTCAGTTTCCCTCAGATGTAGCACTTTGCATTCAGGCCAAAGAGTTCAATTTTTGTCTCATCAGACCACAGAATATTTTACCTCGTGTTCTCAGAGTTTTTCACGTGTCTTTTTGATAAGTCCAGGTGTGCTGTCATGTGCCTTTTTCTCAGGAGTGGCTACCGTCTGGCCAACCTCCCATAAAGCCGAGATTTGTTCCACCTTTGAATGTCAGACAGGTTCTCCCATCTCAGCCAAGGAACTCTGTAGTTCTGTCAGAGTGGTCATTGGGTTCTTGGTCCCCTCCCTGACCAAGGTCCTTCTTGATCAAAGACATCTCAATGATGATCAAAGGCAATTGTATGCACCGAAGCTCAATTTGGATTCTCATAGCAAAAGGGTTGAAAAGTTATTGACCCAGGACATTTCAGCATTTCATTTTTTTATTGTTCTAAAAAAAAAATCCACTTTGACGTTCTGGGGTATTGTGTATATCAGTGACAAAAATCTCAATTTAATCCATTTAAAATTCAGGCTGTAACACAACAAAATGTGAAAAAGTCAAGGGGTGTGATTACTTTCCGAAAGCACTGTATCAATGTAGTTTTGCATGAACTACAAGGGTATGAGTAGATAATAGACAAATCAACATGGTAAATGGAATTTTGGCCTGAGATCCCAGCTTCATGAGTGAGCGCTCAAATGTGATTGTTGGAACCCATCTGTGGATCGGTCCCATCGGCCGATGGGACCGATCCACAGATGGGTTCCAACATGATCACCAAAACATCTCATTTTTCTCACCAAGTCTTCAAGACAGCTGTTCATCACCATCTTAGATCATCCCCAATCCAAAACCATGATCTTGTTTTACCATCTTTAACAAAGGTTGTTGGGCAGGTTGGGTGTGTGACAAAGACGATTTAATTAGATTTTGATTAAGATCTGGATGCGAGACGACTCCATCTTTCTTCTTTACTTATTCGGGTTCCTCCTGATGACTCCATCTTTCTTCTTTACTTATTCGGGTTACTCACTAATGATTCCATCTTTCTTCTTTACTTATTCGGGTTCCTCCTGATGACTCCATCTTTATTCTTTACATATTCGGGTTCCTCCTGATGACTCCATCTTTATTCTTTACTTATTCGGGTTCCTACTCATGACTCCATCTTTCTTCTTTACTTATTCGGGTTACTCCTAATGATTCCATCTTTCTTCTTTACTTATTCGGGTTCCTCCTGATGACTCCATCTTTATTCTTTACATATTCGGGTTCCTCCTGATGACTCCATCTTTATTCTTTACATATTCGGGTTCCTCCTGATGACTCCATCTTTATTCTTTACTTATTCGGGTTCCTACTCATGACTCCATCTTTCTTCTTTACTTATTCGGGTTACTCCTAATGATTCCATCTTTCTTCTTTACTTATTCGGATTACTCCTAATGATTCCATCTTTCTTCTTTACTTATTCGGGTTCCTCCTGATGACTCCATCTTTATTCTTTACATATTCGGGTTCCTCCTGATGACTCCATCTTTATTCTTTACTTATTCGGGTTCCTACTCATGACTCCATCTTTCTTCTTTACTTATTCAGGTTCCAACTCATGACTTCATCTTTCTTCTTTACTTATTTGGGTTCCTCCTAATGACTCCATCTTTCTTCTTTACTTATTCGGGTTCCAACTCATGACTCCATCTTTCTTCTTTACTTATTTGGGTTCCTCCTGATGACTCCATCTTTCTTCTTTACTTAATCGGGTTCCTACTCATGACTCCATCTTGCTTCTTTACTTATTCGGGTTACTCCAAATGATTCCATCTTTCTTCTTTACTTATTCGGGTTCCTCCTGATGACTCAATCTTTCTTCTTTACTTATTCGGGTTACTCCTAATGATTCCATCTTTCTTCTTTACTTATTCGGGTTACTCCTAATGATTCCATCTTTCGTCTTTACTTATTCGGGTTCCTCCTGTTGACTCCATATTTATTCTTTACTTATTCAGATTCCTACTCATGACTCCATCTTTCTTCCTTACTTATTTTGGTTCCTCCTAATGACTCCATCTTTCTTCTTTACTTAATCGGGTTCCTCCTGATGACTCCATCTTTCTTCTTTACTTATTCGGGTTACTCCTAATGACTCCATCTTTCTTCTTTACTTATTCGGGTTACTCCTAATGATTCCATCTTTATTCTTTACTTATTCGGGTTCCTCCTGATGACTCCATCTTTCTTCTTTACTTAATCGGGTTCTTCCTGATGACTCCATCTTTCTTCTTTACTTATTCGGGTTACTCCTAATGACTCCATCTTTCTTCTTTACATTTTCGGGTTACTCCTAATGACTCCATCTTTCTTCTTTACTTAATCGGGTTCCTCCTGATGACTCCATCTTTCTTCTTTACTTATTCGGGTTACTCCTGATGACTCCATCTTTCTTCTTTACTTATTCGGGTTCCTCCTGATGACTCCATCTTTATTCTTTACTTATTCGGGTTCCTACTCATGACTCCATCTTTCTTCTTTACTTATTTGGGTTCCTCCTAATGACTCCATCTTTCTTCTTTACTTATTTGGGTTACTCCTAATGATTCCATCTTTCTTCTTTACTTTTTCGGGTACCTCCTGATGACTCCATCTTTATTCTTTACTGATTTGGGTTCCTACTCATGACTCTATCTTTATTCTTTACTTATTCGGGTTCCTACTCATGACTCCATCTTTCTTCTTTACTTATTTGGGTTCCTCCTAATGACTCCATCTTTCTTCTTTACTTATTTGGGTTACTCCTAATGATTCCATCTTTCTTCTTTACTTATTTGGGTTCCTCCTAATGACTTCATCTTTCTTCTTTACTTCATCGGGTTCCTACTCATGACTTCATCTTTCTTCTTCACTTACTTGGGTTCCTCATAATGACTCCATCTTTCTTCTTTACTTAATTGGGTTCCTACTCATGACTCCATCTTTCTTCTTTACTTATTTGGGTTCCTCCTAATGTCTCCATCTTTCTTCTTTACTTATTCGGGTTCCTCCTGATGACTCCATCTTTCTTCTTCACTTATTCGGGTTCCTCCTGGTGATTCCATCTTTCTTCTTTACTTATTTGGGTTCCTCCTGACAACTCCATCTTTCTTCTTTACTTATTGGGGTTCCTTCTTATGTCTCCATCTTTCTTCTTCACCTTTTCGGGTTCCTACTCATGACTCCATCTTTTGTCTTTACATATTTGGGTTCCTCCTGATGACTCCATCTTTCTTCTTTACTTATTTGGGTTCCTCCTGATGACTCCATCTTTCTTCTTCACTTATTTGGGTTCCTCCTGATGACTCCATCTTTCTTCTTTACTTATTTGGGTTCCTCCTGGTAACTCCATCTTTCTTCTTTACTTATTTGCGTTCCTTCTAATGACTCCATCTTTCTTCTTCACTTATTTGGGTTCCTTCTAATGACTCCATCTTTCTTCTTCACTTATTCGGGTTCCTCCTGATGACTCCATCTTTCTTCTTTACTTATTCGGGTTCCTCCTGATGACTCGATCTTTCTTCGTTACTTATTTGGGCTCCTTCTAATGACTCCATCTTTCTTCTTTACTTATTTGGGCTCCATCTAATGACTCCATCTTTCTTCTTTACTTATTTGGGTTCCTCCTGATGACTCCATCTTTCTTCTTCACTTATTTGGGTTCCTCCTGATGACTCCATCTTTCTTCTTCACTTATTCGGGTTCCTCCTAATGACTCCATCTTTCTTCTTTTCTTATTCGGGCTCCTTCTAATGACTCCATCTTTCTTCTTTACTTATTCGGGTTCCTCCTGATGACTCCATATTTCTTCTTTACTTATTTGGGTTCCTTCTAATGACTCCATTTTTCTTCTTTACTTATTTGGGTTCCTCCTGATGACTCCATCTTTCTTCTTCACTTATTTGGGCTCCTTCTAATGAATCCATCTTTCTTCGTTACTTATTTGGGCTCCTTCTAATGACTCCATCTTTCTTCTTTACTTATTCGGGATCCTCCTGATGACTCCATATTTCTTCTTTACATATTTGGGTTCCTCCTGATGACTCCATCTTTCTTCTTTACTTATTTGGGTTCCTCCTGATGACTCCATCTTTCTTCTTCACTTATTTGGGTTCCTCCTGATGACTCCATCTTTCTTCTTTACTTATTTGGGTTCCTCCTGGTAACTCCATCTTTCTTCTTTACTTATTTGCGTTCCTTCTAATGACTCCATCTTTCTTCTTCACTTATTTGGGTTCCTTCTAATGACTCCATCTTTCTTCTTCACTTATTCGGGTTCCTCCTGATGACTCCATCTTTCTTCTTTACTTATTCGGGTTCCTCCTGATGACTCGATCTTTCTTCGTTACTTATTTGGGCTCCTTCTAATGACTCCATCTTTCTTCTTTACTTATTTGGGCTCCATCTAATGACTCCATCTTTCTTCTTTACTTATTTGGGTTCCTCCTGATGACTCCATCTTTCTTCTTCACTTATTTGGGTTCCTCCTGATGACTCCATCTTTCTTCTTCACTTATTCGGGTTCCTCCTAATGACTCCATCTTTCTTCTTTTCTTATTCGGGCTCCTTCTAATGACTCCATCTTTCTTCTTTACTTATTCGGGTTCCTCCTGATGACTCCATATTTCTTCTTTACTTATTTGGGTTCCTTCTAATGACTCCATTTTTCTTCTTTACTTATTTGGGTTCCTCCTGATGACTCCATCTTTCTTCTTCACTTATTTGGGCTCCTTCTAATGAATCCATCTTTCTTCGTTACTTATTTGGGCTCCTTCTAATGACTCCATCTTTCTTCTTTACTTATTCGGGATCCTCCTGATGACTCCATATTTCTTCTTTACATATTTGGGTTCCTTCTAATGACTCCATTTTTCTTCTTTACTTATTTGGGTTCCTCCTGGTAACTCCATCTTTCTTCTTTACTTATTTGGGTTCCTTCTAATGACTCCATCTTTCTTCTTTACTTATTCGGTTTCCTTCTGGTGACTCCATCTTAGGTCTTTACTTATTTGGGTTCCTTTTGATGACTCCATCTTCCTTCTTTACTTATTCGGGTTACTCCTAATGACTCCATCTTTCTTCTTTACTTATTCGGGTTACTCCTCATGATTCCATCTTTCTTCTTTACTTATTCGGGTTCCTTCTAATGACTCCATTTTTCTTCTTTACTTATTTGGGTTCCTCCTGGTAACTCCATCTTTCCTCTTTACTTATTTGGGTTCCTTCTAATGACGCCATCTTTCTTCTTTACTTATTTGGGTTCCTCCTGTTAACTTCATCTTTCTTCTTTACTTATTTGGGTTTCTCCTGATGACTCCATCTTTCTTCTTTACTTATTTGGGTTCCTTCTAATGACTCCATCTTTCTTCTTTACTTATTTGGGTTCCTCCTGGTAACTCCATCTTTCTTCTTTACTTATTTGGGTTCCTTCAAATGACTCCATCTTTCTTCTTTACTTATTTGGGTTCCTTCTAATGACTCCATCTTTCTTCTTTACTTATTTGGGTTCCTTCAAATGACTCCATCTTTCTTCTTTACTTATTCGGGTTCCTTCTGGTGACTCCATCTTTCTTCTTTACTTATTTGGGTTCTTTCTAATGACTCCATCTTTCTTCTTTACTTATTTGGGTTCCTTCTAATGACTCCATCTTTCTTCTTTACTTATTTGGGTTCCTTCTGGTGACTCCATCCCATCTTTGGTCTTTACTTATTTGGGTTCCTTTTGATATCTCCATGTTTGTTCTTTTCTTGTTCGGGGTTCGTTCTGATGAGTCCAATGCAGTATTTGGTCTTCCGTTTGATTGGGTGGATGACATGAATAAGCTGATTATATTTTGGTTGTGGTCTGGATGCAAATCCGGCCTATCAATGGGATACAAAACGTAAATTGTTAAGCCAGGTAGAGGTATGCACTCTACTGAGTGCTTTTCTAGTTTTTCCTTGTAATATCGGTTTGGTAACCTTTTGAAGAGCTGCACAAATTGATATACCAAAAATAATGTTGAATAGTTTTATTGTTTTTTGAGATTTTATTGTTACCAACATAAATTTGAGATGAATACATCCATCCATTGGACTTGTATGTTTTAGTTTCTTTAATTTTTATGGTATTGTTGAGATATTCTCGAATTATTAATAAACTTCTACATATCGTCCATCATTCACTATAATCAATCTAATTCGGCATTCAAATTCCAACACAGCTATATGGATGGATGGCACAGCGTCAACAATACGATGTTTAACTTATATAAGATCCCTTGGTTTGCTCCTGTCGACTTTACTTATTAAAATCCCCCGATTTAAAAATCTAAAGGTGTTAAGTTGAGCGATTTCATAGGTCCTCTATAACCAATCGAATGGTCTGGCAAAGTTTGATTTAAAAACACTTAAACAATTTAAGCAAAGTGAGATTTTTTTCTTGGAGTTGGGATTTTTGGGATTTGGTATTTGGGATTTACAAGATGGGATTTTCTTGAAGTTGTGGAATAACGAACTCTCGTAGCATGTTGAGGTATGAAACATCGGTTACAGTGCGTTCATCAAAGAAATAGGGTCCGCAGATGAGGTTTCATTAAAAAAAATGTTCATCTGATTCTATCCGTTCAATTAATACTCGACAAACATTTATTGTTCTTTAATAATCTTCCTCTAAAAGTTTATGAACTGCTTGCATTTTATAACATTTATACCTCAATTATTTACAAAGGATATCATGAACAGAGCTTTTCGGAATGTTTAACTCAAGCGATGCTCTCTTAATAGACTTTTTAGGATTGTTGGTTAAAAAAAACAAAAAGCCTCCATAACATCATACGCCCTTTAATTTGACTTTCTTGGCTCTCCAGGAGAGTTTCCCTACAGGACAGATCCTGTGGCCTCAAACTGATCCACTCATCTTAGTATGGAGGGTTTTTCAGGTGCTGGGTTGTTCATTTCACGCTGAAAATGCCACATTGAACCACATTAATGTACAAATATCCCCCAATTTTTGCTTTCTCTTGAGGACCTGTCATTAAATCAGAATATGGGGTTTCTTCTGAAACAGAAAATAACAATAATTATTCACAACAAATCAAAACGTACAAATCTAATGCATGTACGTCTATCAAAGTTATGTCAGCATCTCGAATAATAATAAAACGATTCATTGTTCTTTTATTCCTTTTCCTTTAAAAGGTTTATTCCTTTTCGGACAGCCTATACATGCATTGCCAACGGGTTCATTTGCCATCAAGTTCTTGCACTGCCACCAACCACCATACTCACCACCATGTTTATTAAAGGATTAGACCCAACTCGTGATCCACAAATCAAGTAACCTGCAGTATATAAATGGCAGACGTTTTTGTCTGCAGTGTGTATTAGGTAGATTCAAACATTAGTCAGGTTCACTATGTTAACAAATATAATTTCGTTCACAAATTTTGGTAGATTAGCAAAACTATACATTTTTGGAATATTCAGAGCATGAGGAATCCAAAAATTAATGTTTACATTTGCGTAGACACCTTTGCGAAAATGACACTCAGGACAGTGATGAAGATAGTCAGGTTCACTATGTTAACAAATATTATTTCGTTCAAAATTTAGGGATTAGCAAACCTGTACATTTTTGGAATCTTCAGAGCATGGAGAATCCGAAAATCAATGTTGGCATTTGCACAGACACCTGCATGGCCGCCATTTTTGATTTTCAAAATGGCCGCCATAAAATACATATTTTGCGCTATCTCGGCTTCGAGTCAACCTAGAGACTTAATTAAATATGCTAATCCTATGTTTTCTGGGTCAAGGAATCCAATAAAGGCCTCAAAATAGTGCTCAGGATTATAGAAAAGCAACAAACAAAGGTAATTGAAAACCATTGTCTTTATATTTGTGATATAACTGTATTACATAATACATGATATTGCAAGTCCTTTGAAGTTATAGGTTGTTATAGGAAGTTATAGGTAGTATCAGATTGAACTATAAGTCCTATACACAGAATCTACGAGGTCTATACCGTTCAGGAATATGCTTTTACACATCTTCATCACTGTCCTGAGTGTCATTTTCACAAAGGTGTTTACGCAAATGTAAACATTAATTTTTGGATTCCTCATGCTCTGAATATTTCAAAAATGTATAGTTTTGCTAATCTCCAAAAATTTTGAACGAAAAAACATAGTGAACCTGACTACATGTTATTTCTTCATTTCACTGTGGTTTCAATAACATTTTTCTGTCGTTATCAGTGCCATTGTCTGACAAGATGGTGCAGAGGGAACACACTTCATTTAGAGTTGTCAAATCCAGATTCGGGACCGGATACAAACGTTGCCATAAACGTTGTCATAAACCTTGTCATAAACCTTGCCATAAACGTTGCCGTAAACCTTGCCGTAAACCTGACCGTAAACCTGACCGTAAACCTGACCGTAAACCTGGCCGTAAACCTGGCCGTAAACCTGGCCGTAAACCTGGCCGTAAACCTGGCCGTACACCTGGCCGTACACCTGGCCGTAAACCTGGCCGCAAACCCGGCCGCAAACCCGGCCATAAACCCGGCTCAAACTGATGACCCAACCTGGCCAGCCAGTTCGTAAGACTTGGGACAAAAACGATATAAATCACCAATGGAATATTTATTGCAAGAAAACAATGCCTTTACGAAATGCTAATTTGAGTAACAAGTGGTGAAACTTGAGTGAAGGTTACCCTGGTACGTTTTAAATTCTCATTCACTGTGACGTCGTTGTTTTTTTGTGTTTTGTAGATATGCAGAATGGGTGATGGACATGAAGAAAAAGACCCATCCTGCATGTATGAAAAGGACCCTGTGTACAACCTGACGAAGTCTGACAAGGCTACCTCAGGTGAGCCACCTGCAGTTGCACCTGTCATTTACTGAACCCTTTGTCTGAACACAGGTATAGAGACTTATCGAGAGCAGAACAACAGGGATCACGGTGATTATGTGCAGAATGTGCTTGTAAAGAATGATATGAAAATTGTATGGTTCGCCAAGTAATTTAATATTTTAATACATAAGACAATCAGCCATTGCTCATGGTGAATAATTGCATAACTGTTGCCTTATTGCTTGTAGGAATTCGTTAAAATATGCTTCAAAAGCAGCTTTGTTAAACTGCATTCCACTCGTCATGTGATGAACTGGTTTTGCATATTTCAGCAAGATGTTATTTGAAACCAAACAAGTATGTGCACTTCATTTTCAAGGTCCTGGGTGTATTATACAACCCAATCTCGCTGATTGTACATCTTGAGAACCTGTTTTCCTGTTGTCTGAATACTTAGCGTCTGAGTCTTCTGCATTACGCTCCAAGTGGAATTAGTCAACACCCTTCAGTAAATCACTCCTGATTATGATTGAATCTACAGATCGACAATCAACAGGCTCTTTATTTTAATAGACCTATCGGGATTCTGGGATTTGTGGAAGAATGGAGCAACTGGAACAAAAGGGTCAAAACACACACACACACACACACACACACACACACACACGCACACGCACACGCACACACACACACACACGGGGAAATGGGAGAAGAAGAATGTACTACTGCATCACAGCACAAGGAGAGGAATTTTAGATAAAATTGGGGCAGGGTGTCAGCAGGTAGAGTAAAGCTCACAGGTAGAAACGGAAGCGACCACAAGGGTGGCCAGAAAACTGGAATCCTCATGTTTATCTTCGCTACCTTGAAGGATCACGAGATTTATGAAAACACCACGAGTTCTCATTGGTGAGGTTGGCTTTGCAGGACGAAAATGCAAGCTGCTTTCTGACTATTCACTGCATCAATCGTTATATGAGAGACTGAATGTTTGGCATGGAAGCTGGAGTGATGAAGATGTCAACTGATGGAGAGAAACAAAAATGATTTAAAAACAAGTCCCAAGTGGTGCTGATGTCCAGTGATGAAGACAGAGGCCCAGTCGGTTTAAGAGATATGAGAGCATGGACACTCGTATGTGTCTATAACTACAATGACTACTTTTTATGGTCACCTGAAAATACTTTTGTGTGTAATCGAAATATAATGGAGCAAGTGTTTGTATGTATGTATGTACAGTCACGTGAAAAGTAAGTACACCCCATGTAAAGTTTTGACTTTTTCAACGTATTTCAACATGCAGCTATTTGATCTTCATTTCAACAATATTGATAGATAAAGGTGATATAATATAACAAATATCATGAAACATTTCCATTTTGTAGTCCATTGTATAATTTAAATAAACATAAATGCAAATTTCGCATGTGGAAAAAGTAAGTACACCCCGACATGTATCACGACTTCAAATACCTAAAATTAGAATCAGGTGCACCAGCTCAGGTGCAAATGATGAGAACATCGTAAGAGAGGATGTTGGAGGAACCTGTCTTATTTAAACCTCAGACATTTAGTTTGGTTTGCTCTTTGTTGTTGAAGTGTGCGGCGTCACCATGCCTAGATCAAGAGAGCTCTCTCAGGCCTTCAGAAAGAAGGTTATAGATGCCTACGAGTCTGGGAAGGGATTTAAAAAGATATCCAAACAATTTGAAATCAATCATTCGACTGTCCGGAAGATCATCTACAAGTGGAGGAGATTCCAAACAACTGCCAACTTGTTCAGGCCAGGCTGCCCCAGCAAGTTCAGCCCGAGAGAAGACTGCAAGATGCTGAAAGAAGTCTCTAAGAACCCTAAAATGCCATCCCGGGACCTACAGGTAGCTCTTGCCACGGTTGATGTCAAAGTGCACGAGTCTACCATTAGAAAGAGGCTGCACAAATTTGATCTACATGGGAGGTGTGCCAGCAGGAAACCTTTGCTGTCCAGAAAGAACACAGGGCAAGACGAAAGTTTGACAATGAACACCTAGGCAAAGACCAGCACTTCTGGAACAATGTGCTCTGGACAGATGAGTCAAAGGTAGAGCTATTTGGTCACAGTACCAGAAGACATGTTTGGCGAAAACCAAAGACAGCGTTTGACCACAAGAACCTGATACCAACTGTAAAGCATGGTGGTGGAAATATGATGGTTTGGGGCAGCTTTGCTGCATCAGGGCCTGGGCAGATCACCATCATAGAATCCACTATGAATTCTTCATTGTACCAGAGGGTGCTTGAGGATAATGTGAGGCCATCTGTCGGAGAGTTGAAGCTCAACCGAAGGTGGTCCTTGCAACATGACAATGACCCTAAACATACCAGTAAATCCACCAAGGAATGGCTGAAAAGAAAGAAATGGAGGGTTCTGGAATGGCCAAGTCAAAGCCCGGATCTAAATCCCATCGAGATGTTGTGGGGGGATTTGAAACGAGCTGTGCATGCAAGAAACCCCTCAAACATCGCACAGCTGAAAGAATTCTGCTTGGAGGAGTGGGTAAAAATTTCTCCCAGTCGATGTCAGAGACTGGTAGACAGTTAGAAGAAACGCCTACTTCAGGTTGTTTCTGCCAAAGGGGGCAATACCACCTATTAGAGCCAAGGGTGTACTTACTTTTTCCACATGCGAAATTTGCATTTATGTTTATTTAAATTATACAATGGACTACAAAATGTAAATGTTTCATGATATTTGTTATATTATATCACCTTTATGTATCAACATTGTTGAAATGAAGATCAAATAGCTGTATGTTGAAATATGTTGAAAAAGTCAAAACTTTACATGGGGTGTATTTACTTTTTCACGTGACTGTATGTATGTGTGTATGTATGTCCGCCCGCTCTTCACCCATTGTTTGGACAGCTGACCTGACTCCACCCACAAATGTAACCTGAAATACTTAACCTGAAGTACCCAGAGGACCCAAAAGACCCTCCCCTTTCCCATCTCATCACCCGGAGGACCTACAAGACGGAGAAGACCCAAAAGACTAAGAGGACCCAAAAGACCAAGAGGACCCAAAAGACCCCACGGGACCCTAAATACCCAAAAATACCCTGAGGACCCAAACGACCCAGAGAAACCAAAAGACCTAAAATACTGAAATGACCCCGAAGACCTGAAAGACCCCAAAGACTGAAAATATTCCAAAGACCCTTAACATCCCCAAACACCCAAGAGTCCCCGAAAACCCTTAAAGATGCTGAAGACCCAAGAGAACCAAAAGACCCTTAAAGACCCAAAATTCCCCAAATACCAAAAACACCCCAAGGACCTAAAAGACTGAAAGGACCCAAATGGACCCCAAAATACCACGAAGACCCACAATAACCAAAAGACCCTGAAGATTCAAAAGACCCTGAAGACCCTTAAATACTCCAAAGACCCAAGAGAACCAAAAAGATCCAAAATACCCCAAAGACCCTTAAAGACCCTGAAGACCCAAGAGAACCAAAGGACCCTGAAGACCCAAAACACCCTGAAGACCCTTAAAGTCCCAGAGGACCCAAAATACCCCTAATACCAAAAAGACCCTGAAAACCTAAAAGACTGAAAAGACCCAATGGACCCCAAATACCCAAAAACACCCTGAAGACCCAAGATAACAAAAGACCCTGAAGATTCAAAAGACCCTGAAGACCCTTAAATACCCAAAAGATGCAGAGGACCCAAAAGATCCTGAATACCCCAAATACTTCAAAGACCCTTAAATACCCCAAAGACCCTCAAATACCCAAAAGAACCAAAAATATTCGAAGACCCAAAAGACCCTGAAGACCCAAGAGGACCAAAAGACCCTGAAGACACAAAATACCCTGAAGACCCAAAATACTCCAAAGATTTAAAGACCCCAAAGACCCTCAAAGACCCAAGAGAACCAAAATATCCCAAAGATCCAAAATACCCCGAAGACCCAAAAGACCCTGAAGACCCAAAATACTCCACCAAAGTCCCTTAAAGACCCAAAATACCCCAAATACCTAAAATACCCTGAAGACCTAAAATACCCCAAAGACCTAAAAGACTGAAAAGACCCAATGGACCTCAAAGACCCAAAATACCACAAAGACCCAAGAGAACCAAAATACACAGAGGACCAAAAAGACCCTTAAAGACCCAAAATCTCAAAAAGACCCAATGGACCCCAAAGACCCAAAATACCCCAAAGACCCTTAAAGACCCCAAATACCAAAAAGACCAAAAATACCCCAAAGATCCTTAAAGTCCCAAAAAACTCCAAAGAATGAAAAGACCCCAAAGACTGAAAAGACCCTTAAGACTGAAAATACCCTTCACACCCAAAAGACCACCAACCCAAAATACTGAAAAGACCCAAAAGACTGAAAATACCCTCAAAGGGGAGCTCAAAGACAATTTATTTTTCTGAAAAAACCATTGGCAATCATTCATCACAGTCTAATTTGAAGGGAATTTTTTTTATTTGCCAATCACAAAGTGCCGAAAAAACCCTAGACTGTCAATTTTCGAGTTTGCCAGTGACGTCACATTGTGAACTCACTGTGATCCTGCCGGCGACAGTACATAGAGACCCTGCATTCCGAGCTCGGATTCCGTTAATGAATGGGGATGTTGGAGGGGGTGGGGTGTGTGGGTTGGTCGTGGGTATTGTTAGCTAGGGTGATGGTTGTTGTTTTTTCTGGAAAATTGAGATGCCTCAAAAACCGAGGCCACCTACGTTGAACATAGAGCCAGCAATATTACCAAAGGAAATCATCAAGAAATCAAATTCAAAGCAGTTGTATCAGCAGAAAATATCCTCAATAAGAGATGGCAGAAAATGTGTTGTTCGCTTGGAACAAGATCGCCCATAGGGTCGCCCGTAGGGCGGGTATTCTACTATGTTATGTAATGCATGAAATCATACTTCCATTCAGCCACAAGAGGCTTAATGAGGTCAGGCACTGATGTTGGGTGATTAGGTCTGGCTCGCAGTCAGTGTTCCAATTCATCCCAAAGGTGTTTGATGTGGTTGAGATCAGGGCTCTGTGCAGGCCAGTCAAGTTCTTCCACACCGATCTCGACAAACCATTTCTGTATGGACCTCATTTTGTGCACGGGGCCATTGTCATGCTGAAACAGGAAAGGGCCTTCAACAAACTGTGGCCACAAAGTTAGAATCACACATTCATCTAGAATGTCATTGTATGCTGTGGCATTAAGATTTCCCTTCACTGGTACTATGGGGCCAAGCCTGAACCATGAAAAACAGCCCCAGACCATTATTCCTCCTCCAAAAACTTTACAGTTGGCACTATGCATTCGGGCACGTAGCGTTCTCCTGGCATCCGCCAAACTCAGATTCGTCTGTCGGACTGCCAGATGGTGAAGTATGATTCCTCACTCCAGAGAACGCATTTCCACTGATCCAGAGTCCAAAGGTGGCGAGCTTTACACAACCCCAGCTGACGCTTGGCATTGCGCATGGTGATATTAGGCTTGTGTGCGGCTGCTCGGCGATGGAAACCCATTTCATGAAGCCCCCTACGAACAGTTTTTGTGTGGCGTTGCTTCCAGAGGTGGATTGTAACTCGGTAGTGAGTGTTACAACCGAGGACAGACGATTTTTACATGCTACGTGCTTCAGCACTCGGCGGTCCCGTTCTGTGAGTTATTTGAGCTGCCACTTCACGGCTGAGCTGGTGTTGCTCCTAGACGTTTCCACTTCACAATAACAACACTTACAGTTGATCGGGCAGCTCTAGCAGGGAAGAAATTTGACGAACTGACTTGTTGGAAAGGTGGCATCCTATGACGGTGCCACGTTGAAAGTCACTGAGCTCTTCAGTACGGCCCATTCTACTGCCAATGTTTGTCTATGGAGAGTGCATGGTTGTGTGCTTGATTATATATACCTGTCAGCAATAGGTGTGGCTGAAACACCCCAATCCACGAATTAGAAGGGGTGTCTGCATAATTTTGGTCATGTAGTGTAGGTCCAGGGAGTCAGGAGGCCATTGGTTGTCTGTTCGTCGAGAAATGAGTCGATCACCTAGGAATTGTTATCCCAATAACTCCAAAGCACCTGCTATATGTGGTGGTGCACCATCGTGCTGGAAGATGACTGAATTCATCATGATGTCTTGATTTCTTCTCAGTGTGGAAGGAATCTTCTCTGCAGCATGTTTACGTATCTGTCTGCGTTGACTGGCACTGTTTATCTGGCTTCGTTCTCAAAGAAGAAAGGTCCTCTTATACCACTACGTCCGAGAGCACACCAACCCGTTACTCTCGCTACAGAAAATGTTGTTGCATTTGTTCGTGCAGTTGGTGTTCTGCCCAAAATCATATGTTCGGTTTGCTGACGTGTCTGCTAAGATGGAAGTGGGCCGCATCACTAAAGAAGATGTTGGTCGAGAAAATCTTGGTCTTCTTCCATCCGCTGGACAATGGCAGTGCAGAATTAGAACCTCTCCCTCTTATTTATTTTGGTCTTGTGCTGCAGTAAGTGTATCTTGTTTAGTGTACACTTGTTTAGTGTACAGCTGCAGTTTCAGATCATCGTGTATTATTCTGCCAACGGTCGTACGAGAAGTTCCCATCAATTGTGCAAGTCCTCATGTGGATTTTTTCGGAGAAGCCTTCTCTTACAGAAACTCAATGTTGTCGGGTGTTCTCACTAAACTGTCTAAAGGTTTTCAAACACCGTTTCCTTTAATTTGATATTTCACACTCCCGTTGTCTCTAAACCTTTCAACAATATGTTTAATGGTTTTGTGTTGTGGAATTGTTGCATTTGGACAGGCCCTACAAAACTTCCTTTGTGTAGAAACAAGTGACTGTTACAAAAAACGTGTTTAAAATGGGCGTTTGCCGGGGCACAGAGAAATTGTTCGACATGGTTGAAACTCCTATGGAATAAACTTTGAACCTTGTTCTTTAGGCGACTTGAAAATTAAAACGAGGATCGCATTACTAAAGTGATGACAGCTGTTGGTTGCGCATAATTTTGGACCACACTTTACATTAACATGGCTTCTCCAAAACTGGAAAACCTTCCTTTCCTCTCCACAGACGATTCCACATTATACCGGACAATTCCAAAATTCTTGCATTTTCACAATCAACGCTGGAAGAGTTTTAGTCTCTCAACCTTTCCCTAACCATCAGCCAAGACCTCTCCCGAGCAAACCATACATCAAAAATGGCCTCCAAAATCGACCTCACTGGGCATTGTTTTTTGGTGCTAAATCTTCCTTGGTAAATGGGAATTCCTTACATCCTACAAGGTACGAGCGGTCCAGGTAACCAATGATTCCGGACCCCATCTGGTGACCTATCTGTACACCAAGCAAGGTGTCCAGCCAGAGTCGACCTGACATCTTTGGCTATCCGGAAGAAGCACGGCCATTTTTCATGACTGACAGGTTGGCGGACTTTCTGTTTTCGACTCCTCCAGTCTCATTCCATTTTCTCTTTCATTTTTCCGTTTATCCCAAGTCCCTCCAGGTTGCATGCGTTCCCCAAATGATCTCGTCATTTGAAACGTGCAAAATCCAGGCTCACTCCTCATCTCCACTACTTTATTCCTCGTCTCTGCAGTTTGTGGAACGTCCTTCCTCAGTCTGTCCAATCCCATACTCTCCCTCCAATGCTCCCTTCAGGTCATCCTACATCTCTACCCATCATCTTTTCTGTCCTCATTAACCCATATTTAAATCTCCTCATCTGTTTTCACATTACAAAGTTTTCTTCCCACTTCTCTTTCCTCTTGTTCATTCATTCCCTTGTTCCTTCCATGTGTTGTTCCCACCATTGTTTGTCTTACACCCTCATTCACCTCGCTTTTCCATCATGCACGAGCAGTCGAGCCTAATTGTATGGTAATTAAAATAATCACTGGAATCTTTTGCTGGATCATGAAAACTCCCTGATGATGATGATAGGAAGGTACACACACACACACACACACACACACACACACACACACACACACACACACACACACACACACACACACACACACACACACACACACACACACACACACACATACACACACACACGATTGTTTTGATGTGATTTTATCGATTTTAATTAATAAACAAAGAACTGAACGTGGTTTTTAATTATATTAATTTTTTGAGGTGTTACAGTAAAGCTAACTCAGTGGGTACCGCCCCTAAAATTCCAGAAAAGCACGATGGTTATGACATCATCTGCGTGACGTCATCGAGGGAAGGGTCGTCTCCGCACGCAATGGATAATGGCCGCACAACTCATTTCGTCAGAAAGTGAATTTGACGAAGATTTCTCTGATCATGAATCCTCGGATTACGTTGGAGATTGAAGGTGATTTTGGCTGGAATTTGTAATTTGTTCAGGATGCAGGCGATAACTCGCCTACTCCGCAAAAGACACCGTAGGAATTTTAACGTCCACTAATGCTAGAAGACAAGACACCCGGCTTAATAAACATTTGTGTAAATCCAGCGAGGGATATTTGAAATGATCCAAGGGTTGGGATACTTTGTGATGGAATGCTCCAGCTACCTCCGGAGTACCAATGTCTTTGGCAGTAAACTAGTGTGTGCCGGTACTCTGCCGAAATGACAACTTCTTGCCTTAACCTGGAACACCTGGCAATGGAGTGGTGACCCACATGTCCAGGGGTGTGTCCAATTACCATTCAGCTTGTAGAGCACTCGTTGCGCTCAAGAAACCACTCCAACCAAACCGTTGATACACTTTGTGGGGATGGCGTCCGCTTATATTCGCATCAATTTACTCATCCCAAACTTTAAAATGGCCGCTGCAAAGGACGCTTGAAGCAGTTGGACCAGGCCACGTTCCTCTGGTCAGTATTACCTTGGCTATGCTTATTTTCCTTACAGTTGGATCTTGTGGGAAAACCTGCATACTCACACCATCTTTGGTTGCATTACTACAACCAGCAACAATACATGGAGCTGCCATTCTGAGTACTTTTTCAGGGTTCAGATAACCATGACTCAGATAACCATGTTTCAGATAACCATGTTTCAGATAACCATGTTTCAGATAACCATGTTTCAGATAACCATGACTCAGATAACCATGTTTCAGATAACCATGTTTCAGATAACCATGTTTCAGATAGCCATGACTCAAATAACCATGACTCAAATAACCATCTTTCAGATAACCATGACTCAGATAACCATTTTTCAGATAACCATGTTTCAGATAACCATGTTTCAGATAACCATGTTTCAGATAGCCATGACTCAAATAACCATGACTCAAATAACCATCTTTCAGATAACCATGACTCAGATAACCATTTTTCAGATAACCATGATTCAGATAACCATGTTTCAGATAACCATGACTCAGATAACCATGTTTTAGATAACCATGTTTCAGATAACCATGACTCAAATAACCATCTTTCAGATAACCATGACACAGATAACCATGTTTCAGATAACCATGTTTCAGATAACCATGACTCAAATAACCATGTTTCAGATAACCATGTTTCAGATAACCATGTTTCAGATAACCATGTTTCAGATAACTATGTTTCAGATAACCATGTTTCAGATAACCATGTTTCAGATAACCATGTTTCAGATAACCATGTTTCAGATAACCATGTTTCAGATAACCATGACTCAGATAACCATGTTTCAGATAACCATGTTTCAGATAACCATGTTTCAGATAACCATGTTTCAGATAACCATGTTTCAGATAACCATGTTTCAGATAACCATGACTCAAATAACCATCTTTCAGATAACCATGACTCAAATAACCATCTTTCAGATAACCATGTTTCAGATAACCATGATTCAGATAACCATGTTTCAGATAACCATGACTCAAATAACCATCTTTCAGATAACCATGACACAGATAACCATGTTTCAGATAACCATGTTTCAGATAACCATGACTCAAATTACCATGTTTCAGATAACCATGTTTCAGATAACCATGTTTCAGATAACCATGTTTCAGATAACCATGTTTCAGATAACCATGTTTCAGATAACCATGTTTCAGATAACCATGTTTCAGATAACCATGACTCAGATAACCATGACTCAGATAACCATGTTTCAGATAACCATGTTTCAGATAACCATGTTTCAGATAACCATGACTCAAATAACCATCTTTCAGATAACCATGACTCAGATAACCATGTTTCAGATAACCATGTTTCAGATAACCATGATTCAGATAACCATGATTCAGATAACCATGTTTCAGATAACCATGACTCAGATAACCATGTTTTAGATAACCATGTTTCAGATAACCATGACACAGATAACCATGTTTCAGATAACCATGTTTCAGATAACCATGTTTCAGATAACCATGTTTCAGATAACCATGTTTCAGATAACCATGACACAGATAACCATGTTTCAGATAACCATGTTTCAGATAACCATGACTCAAATAACCATCTTTCAGATAACCATGACACAGATAACCATGTTTCAGATAACCATGTTTCAGATAACCATGACTCAAATAACCATGTTTCAGATAACCATGTTTCAGAAAACCATGTTTCAGATAACCATGTTTCAGATAACCATGACTCAAATAACCATCTTTCAGATAACCATGTTTCAGATAACCATGTTTCAGATAACCATGTTTCAGATAACCATGACTCAAATAACCATCTTTCAGATAACCATGACACAGATAACCATGTTTCAGATAACCATGTTTCAGATAACCATGACTCAAATAACCATGTTTCAGATAACCATGTTTCAGATAACCATGTTTCAGATAACCATGTTTCAGATAACCATGTTTCAGATAACCATGTTTCAGATAACCGTGTTTCAGATAACCATGTTTCAGATAACCATGTTTTAGATAACCATGTTTCAGATAACCATGTTTCAGATAACCATGTTTCAGATAACCATGTTTCAGATAACCGTGTTTCAGATAACCGTGTTTCAGATAACCGTGTTTCAGATAACCGTGTTTCAGATAACCGTGTTTCAGATAACCGTGTTTCAGATAACCATGTTTCAGATAACCATGTTTCAGATAACCATGTTTCAGATAACCATGTGTCAGATAACCGTGTTTCAGATAACCGTGTTTCAGATAACCATGTTTCAGATAACCATGTTTCAGATAACCATGTTTCAGATAACCATGTTTCAGATAACCATGTTCCAGATAACCATGTTTCAGATAACCATGTTTCAGATAACCATGTTTCAGATAACTATGTTTCAGTTCAGATAGTTCACATAATCATATTTGTAGGATTCACGTAAACACAATGTCCGGCAGCAAAAGTATCCGGGTGGCGGGTCACGTGATATGTGACGTGATCAGTCGCCATTTCTCGGGGGCGGGGCCCATCAAACATAAAATGACACAAAACAAACATTAAAATTGTCCTTCCAAGATATTCAAGAAAAGAACAAAGATTACGCGTTAAGTGATGCCATATCTATTCATTAAACCAAACATGATTTTCTGAGTCTGCGGACATTTAAGTTACGCAATATATTCTAACTGTCTGTCTACCAATATGACTTTAATGTCCCACCCCATGTTAATTGGGACTGAAAACAGCTACTCGTTTCGACTTCCTGGTGGCATTTTATCAGCACATAATAATGTACCCACGAGTTGGTAAAAACAAAACCTTCAAGTGGTGCAAATATCGTTGTTGTTTATTGTTGACACATTATGGAGTGGGACTGGAATTGTGATCGGTAAACAAAGGGTTAATAAAAACCATTGATGTTCGTTTATAATTGTCGATACAGATATCGAGGCTCATGGAAGAGCAGAACAGATCAACAGACAAAAGGGGACCTACTTCCAAAAGCAGCAGGTCACTGTGTAAGGTGTCCTGGCCCATCGCACGTTTTCAAGACTTTTTCTCCGCAATGATTCAAATCTTTCTCTCTGATGTTCATCATCCCAGAAATCAGAAATGTTGTGTTGGCATTAGACACGCACTCTGTTTCACTCCGAAATGTTGTGTTGGTATTAGACACGCACTCTGTTCCACTCCGAAATGTTGTGTTGGTATTAGACACGCACTCTGTTCCACTCCGAAATGTTGTGTTGGCATTAGACACGCACTCTGTTCCACTCCGAAATGTTGTGTTGGTATTAGACACGCACTCTGTTCCACTCCGAAATGATGTGTTGGTATTAGACACGCACTCTGTTCCACTCCGAAATGTTGTGTTGGCATTAGACACGCACTCTGTTTCACTCCGAAATGTTGTGTTTGTATTAGACACGCACTCTGTTCCACTCCGACATTGTTGGCATTAGACACGCACTCTGTTTAACTCCGAAATGATGTGTTGGTATTAGACACGCACTCTGTTTCACTCCGAAATGTTGTGTTGGCATTAGACACGCACTCTGTTCCACTCCGAAATGATGTGTTGGTATTAGACACGCACTCTGTTCCACTCCGAAATGTTGTGTTGCCATTAGACACGCACTCTGTTTCACTCCGAAATGTTGTGTTGGCATTAGACACGCACTCTGTTCCACTCCGAAATGTTGTGTTGGCATTAGACACGCACTCTGTTCCACTCCGAAATGTTGTGTTGGTATTAGACACGCATTCTGTTCCACTCCGAAATGTTGTGTTGGCATTAGACACGCACTCTGTTCCACTCCGAAATGTTGTGTTGGCATTAGACACGCACTCTGTTCCACTCCGAAATGTTGTGTTGGCATTAGACACGCACTCTGTTCCACTCCGAAATTTTGTGTTGGCATTAGGCACGCATTCTGTTGCACTCCGAAATGTTGTGTTGGTATTAGACACGCACTCTGTTTCACTCCGAAATGTTGTGTTGGTATTAGACACGCACTCTGTTCCACTCCGAAATGTTGTGTTGGCATTAGACACGCACTCTGTTCCACTCCGAAATGTTGTGTTGGCATTAGACACGCACTCTGTTCCACTCCGAAATTTTGTGTTGGCATTAGGCACGCATTCTGTTCCACTCCGAAATGTTGTGTTGGTATTAGACACGCACTCTGTTTCACTCCGAAATGTTGTGTTGGTATTAGACACGCACTCTGTTCCACTCCGACATTGTTGGCATTAGACACGCACTCTGTTCCACTCCGAAATGTTGTGTTGGCATTAGACATGCACTCTGTTCCACTCCGAAATGATGTGTTGGTATTAGACACGCACTCTGTTCCACTCCGAAATGTTGTGTTGGCATTAGACACGCACTCTGTTCCACTCCGAAATGATGTGTTGGTATTAGGCACGCACTCTGTTCCACTCCAAAATGTTGTGTTGGTATTAGACACGCACTCTGTTCCACTCCGAAATGTTGTGTTGGCATTAGATACGCACTCTGTTCCACTCCGAAATTTTGTGTTGGCATTAGACACGCACTCTGTTCCACTCCGAAATGTTGTGTTGGTATTAGACACGCACTCTGTTCCACTCCGAAATGTTGTGTTGGTATTAGACACGCACTCTGTTCCACTCCGAAATGTTGTGTTGGTATTAGACACGCACTCTGTTCCACTCCAAAATGTTGTGTTGGTATTAGACACGCACTCTGTTCCACTCCGAAATGTTGTGTTGGCATTAGATACGCACTCTGTTCCACTCCGAAATGTTGTGTTGGTATTAGACACGCACTCTGTTCCACTCCGAAATGTTGTGTTGGTATTAGACACGCACTCTGTTCCACTCCGACATTGTTGGCATTAGACACGCACTCTGTTTAACTCCGAAATGATGTGTTGGTATTAGACACGCACTCTGTTTCACTCCGAAATGTTGTGTTGGCATTAGACACGCACTCTGTTCCACTCCGAAATGATGTGTTGGTATTAGACACGCACTCTGTTCCACTCCGAAATGTTGTGTTGCCATTAGACACGCACTCTGTTTCACTCCGAAATGTTGTGTTGGCATTAGACACGCACTCTGTTCCACTCCGAAATGTTGTGTTGGCATTAGACACGCACTCTGTTCCACTCCGAAATGTTGTGTTGGTATTAGACACGCATTCTGTTCCACTCCGAAATGTTGTGTTGGCATTAGACACGCACTCTGTTCCACTCCGAAATGTTGTGTTGGCATTAGACACGCACTCTGTTCCACTCCGAAATGTTGTGTTGGCATTAGACACGCACTCTGTTCCACTCCGAAATTTTGTGTTGGCATTAGGCACGCATTCTGTTGCACTCCGAAATGTTGTGTTGGTATTAGACACGCACTCTGTTTCACTCCGAAATGTTGTGTTGGTATTAGACACGCACTCTGTTCCACTCCGAAATGTTGTGTTGGCATTAGACACGCACTCTGTTCCACTCCGAAATGTTGTGTTGGCATTAGACACGCACTCTGTTCCACTCCGAAATTTTGTGTTGGCATTAGGCACGCATTCTGTTCCACTCCGAAATGTTGTGTTGGTATTAGACACGCACTCTGTTTCACTCCGAAATGTTGTGTTGGCATTAGACACGCACTCTGTTCCACTCCGAAATGTTGTGTTGGTATTAGACACGCACTCTGTTCCACTCCGAAATGATGTGTTGGTATTAGACACGCACTCTGTTCCACTCCGAAATGTTGTGTTGGCATTAGACACGCACTCTGTTTCACTCCGAAATGTTGTGTTTGTATTAGACACGCACTCTGTTCCACTCCGACATTGTTGGCATTAGACACGCACTCTGTTTAACTCCGAAATGATGTGTTGGTATTAGACACGCACTCTGTTTCACTCCGAAATGTTGTGTTGGCATTAGACACGCACTCTGTTCCACTCCGAAATGATGTGTTGGTATTAGACACGCACTCTGTTCCACTCCGAAATGTTGTGTTGCCATTAGACACGCACTCTGTTTCACTCCGAAATGTTGTGTTGGCATTAGACACGCACTCTGTTCCACTCCGAAATGTTGTGTTGGCATTAGACACGCACTCTGTTCCACTCCGAAATGTTGTGTTGGTATTAGACACGCATTCTGTTCCACTCCGAAATGTTGTGTTGGCATTAGACACGCACTCTGTTCCACTCCGAAATGTTGTGTTGGTATTAGACATGCACTCTGTTCCACTCCGAAATGTTGTGTTGGCATTAGACACGCACTCTGTTCCACTCCGAAATGTTGTGTTGGCATTAGACACGCACTCTGTTCCACTCCGAAATGTTGTGTTGGCATTAGACACGCACTCTGTTGCACTCCGAAATTTTGTGTTGGCATTAGGCACGCATTCTGTTCCACTCCGAAATGTTGTGTTGGTATTAGACACGCACTCTGTTTCACTCCGAAATGTTGTGTTGGTATTAGACACGCACTCTGTTCCACTCCGAAATGTTGTGTTGGCATTAGACACGCACTCTGTTCCACTCCGAAATGTTGTGTTGGCATTAGACACGCACTCTGTTCCACTCCGAAATTTTGTGTTGGCATTAGGCACGCATTCTGTTCCACTCCGAAATGTTGTGTTGGTATTAGACACGCACTCTGTTTCACTCCGAAATGTTGTGTTGGTATTAGACACGCACTCTGTTCCACTCCGACATTGTTGGCATTAGACACGCACTCTGTTCCACTCCGAAATGTTGTGTTGGCATTAGACATGCACTCTGTTCCACTCCGAAATGATGTGTTGGTATTAGACACGCACTCTGTTCCACTCCGAAATGTTGTGTTGGCATTAGACACGCACTCTGTTCCACTCCGAAATGATGTGTTGGTATTAGGCACGCACTCTGTTCCACTCCAAAATGTTGTGTTGGTATTAGACACGCACTCTGTTCCACTCCGAAATGTTGTGTTGGCATTAGATACGCACTCTGTTCCACTCCGAAATTTTGTGTTGGCATTAGACACGCACTCTGTTCCACTCCGAAATGTTGTGTTGGTATTAGACACGCACTCTGTTCCACTCCGAAATGTTGTGTTGGTATTAGACACGCACTCTGTTCCACTCCGAAATGTTGTGTTGGTATTAGACACGCACTCTGTTCCACTCCAAAATGTTGTGTTGGTATTCGACACGCACTCTGTTCCACTCCGAAATGTTGTGTTGGCATTAGATACGCACTCTGTTCCACTCCGAAATGTTGTGTTGGTATTAGACACGCACTCTGTTCCACTCCGAAATGTTGTGTTGGTATTAGACACGCACTCTGTTCCACTCCAAAATGTTGTGTTGGTATTAGACACGCACTCTGTTCCACTCCGAAATTTTGTGTTGGCATTAGACATGCACTCTGTTCCACTCCGAAATGTTGTGTTGGTATTAGACACGCACTCTGTTCCACTCCGAAATTTTGTGTTGGCATTAGACACGCACTCTGTTCCACTCCGAAATGTAAATCAGTTTTCCCTCTGGTATGCAATGCCTGGGATTGAAACGCCATTGCGTGCATGTCATGGTTACTAGTAAATCAGTTATGATGTGGATGTGTCAATGTGTGTTTGTTACGAAGTGAGAGTGCAGGTTTAATGGTGGTTACCTTGTACTGCAGGTATCCACAATGAGGACACGCAATCGCACGAAGGGGCACAGGACTCGGGTGATGACAACATTTATGAAGTTTTACAACGTTCTTCATCGATTTATTCATCCTACAGAAGGCCTTCCCCAGGTGAGACATTTGCACCTGATCCCATGAATTGTAACATGCAGTTTTGATCATTAATTGTACATTGGGAATAACTCGTATCCTTTTTGTCCTCGGAATTTGGGCTTGGGAGCAGTTTTTGGGAGCAGGGTGTGACAGTTTATAGCTGGGTCAGGATTCGAACACAGGCGAGATAGCCCAGAGGAGAGCCCGCGCACCTCTAGGTTATCCTAGCATCCCTGCAGACGGTCCTGTTCCATATTCTGTGGGTGTGGACTTGACTGATGATTCCGCCGGAACAGAGAGAGAAACGGTGAAGCGTAACGGCGGAACGCGACATGACCTCCCGCTCGACGTCGCCGATCCATGTGAATGCCTTCCTGGCGAGACTGAAAACATCTGCAGATGCTCTTGGCAGGCGCTTTCACACCATCCATGAAAAATGGAGCTCATCTATTATCAGCAGGCTCTGCTCCTTGGCGAAATGCCACACATTTCCTCGTACTTCTGTTTCTACGAGAAGGAATGCAAAGAGAACAGCTGGGTAGTGAACAAGCACCGATGCCTACCATTGGTCGTCATCACTGTAGTTTTCAAATCCAGGAGCGTCGAGGAATTGCACCCGGGAACAACGGCAAGGCACTTCATCCAGTGCTCTTCATCTTATGCTCATCTCTCTTCTCTTTCCTCTTTCTCTGCAGTAGTATTTGCCGTAGTCTCACACATGATGGCACACGTCTTCCTGGACGTTGAGGTGAAAATAACCAAGTCGTGTTGAAAAAGGTAAGTGTTTGGAAAACTCCAAACTAAAAAACTCCAAAACTCCTCCCAAACTAAAATGTTTCAGGAAAACTTAGAATTTAATTTGTATAGACGACCTGACATCACAGTTTAATCAAGGTGTTAACATAAAGGTAACTAGAAGAGTAGCCTGCCCAAGTGATGGGAAAAGCTGACAAAAGTGTCTCGATCCTCTCTCCCCTCCCTCGCTCTCTCTCCCCCCCCCAACTCCCCCATCCCTCCATTCTCTCCCCCCCACTCCTCTCCCCCCCCCCCACTCCCCTGTCCCTTCTCCACTCCCCTCTTTCCTCCACTCCTTCCCCACTCCCCTGTATCCATTCCACTCCCCTGTCTCCCCTACTCTCCTGTCTCTTCCACTCCTCTGTCTCCCCTACTCACTCTCGCCCCACTCCCTTGTCTCCGCACTCCCTGTCTTACCCCCACTCCCCACTCCCCTGTCTCCCCACTCCCTGTCTCACCCCCACTCTCCACTCCCCTGTCTCCCCACTCCCAAGTCTCCCCACTCCCTTGTCTCCACACTCCCTGTCTTACCCCCACTCCCCACTCCCCTGTCTCCCCACTCCCTGTCTCACCCCCACTCTCCACTCCCCTGTCTCCCCACTCCCCTGTCTCCCCACTCCCCTGTCTCCCCACTCCCATGTCTCCCCACTCCCATGTCTCCCCCACTCCCATGTCTCCCCCACTCCCATGTCTCCCCCACTCGCTCTCCTCTCACATTCCGCTCCCTCCCCTAATCTTCTGTCTCTCCCCCATTGCCCCCTCTCTCCCCTCATCCAACTTCCACCCCCAGTCCCCTCCCCTCTCTATATGTCCATGGCTATCCTTTTCAAATGGCTTTAATTTCCTATTCTTTTCTTATTTTACTTTCTGTGTTAGTTGTTACTTTTATTTGATATCTGATGTACCATACTCATTACAAAGCGTCGGTGCTGCCAAAGCAGCTTCCTGAGCAAGTGTTATACTGGGTGGTTTGCCATTGCCTTCCCAGAGGTAGTTTGGGCAGGAATTTGTAATTTGTTCAGGATGCCGGCGATGGCTCCCCCACTCTTAGTGAAGGACACCATGGGGATCGTTAACGTCCACCAACTAACGTTGAAACACGGGACGCCCAGTTTAATGTCCATCGGAGGGACGGCACACATTGATCATTCAACCAGTCTGAGAACCACCTTAATGAAAACCGGG
Source organism: Myxine glutinosa (assembly GCF_964187855.1). Lineage (NCBI taxonomy): Eukaryota > Metazoa > Chordata > Myxini > Myxiniformes > Myxinidae > Myxine > Myxine glutinosa. Next base: position 264,698,781 of record NC_136262.1, on the reverse strand, counting down.
ATGATAGTTTACAGCTGGACGGAGATTGAAACCATGTTCGACGGCTTAGAGGAGGGTGTGCGTACCTCGGAGGTCATCCTGTCTGACAAGGTCGTACCTTAATGAACTTGATAATCAAATTGTGATTCCATGTTGTGCTGGTATGTATTACTATCAGTTAAAAATGTACAATAAAAGTAGAATCCGAATCCAAAAAGACCTTGACCAATGTACCTGGACGGTGTAAAATCAAATCAGCCAAACAATAATTACCTTTTAAAGAGTGAAAAAATGAATTTTGGAGCCGTTTCACATCTCACAGAGCCGATTATTTAATTATTAATAAAAAAACCGCTTTTTCCTAATTTTGTTCCGATTTCACTCCAGATTTCAACATAATTATTTAGGCCACGAATTCCGGTCGTGAAATATTCAATGAGATTTCGAATATCAGCTTGTTCTTATTTGTGTTATTGCACTTAGTTGGGAATCCAACTCAGGACTTAACTAATGGTTAACACAACTATTGTGTTTAACTTGAAGAAAACAACATGACCAAATCAGATGTATGGAACACAGAGACCCAGATGTTTTGTATGAAATACCTATCGCAGTGGTTTGTTTGTGCACCACCATTTTCAGGAAGGAAATCTGCACAGGAAGTCTCGATGCCGGCTCCTTCCCTGTCCAGCCACCTTGTGCTTATTTTGCATTTTGTTACGGAAACTTTCTGCAGCCTTGGTCTGGCTATGGCCAAATGTGAAGGATTTCAGGAAAATGAAACTTGCACCTAACAGCAGAAAATACACAAGATTTTCAGTGAAGCTTGATGATAAAGGATTGCATTATATATTTTTACATCATCTTTCTTGGGCCTCTATCACCATCATCTTTTTTGTACCTCACTATCACCATCATCTTTTTTGGACCTCACTATCACCATCTTTTTTGGACCTCACTGTCACCATCATCTTTCTTGGACCTCACTATCACCATCATCTTTCTTGGACCTCACTATCACCATCTTTTTTGGACCTCACTATCACCATCTTTCTTGGGCCTCTATCACCATCACCTTTTTTGGACCTCACTATCACCATCATCTTTCTTGGGCCTCTATCACCATCATCTTTCTTGGACCTCACTATCACCATCATCTTTTTTTGGACCTCACTATCACCATCATCTTTCTTGGACCTCACTATCACCATCTTTTTTGGACCTCACTATCACCATCTTTTTTGGACCTCACTATCACCATCATCTTTCTTGGACCTCACTATCACCATCTTTTTTGGACCTCACTATCACCATCATCTTTCTTGGGCCTCACAAGCATCCATCATCTTTTTTGGACCTCACTATCACCATAATCTTTTTTGGACCTCACTATCACCATCATCTTTTTTGGACCTCACTATCACCATCATCTTTCTTGGACCTCACTATCACCATCATCTTTCTTGGGCCTCACAAGCATCCATCATCTTTTTTGGACCTCACTATCACCATCATCTTTTTTGGACCTCACTATCACCATCATCTTTCTTGGACCTCACTATCACCATCATCTTTCTTGGGCCTCACAAGCATCCATCATCTTTTTTGAACCTCACTATCACCATAATCTTTCTTGGACCTCACTATCACCATCATCTTTCTTGGACCTCACTATCACCATCATCTTTCTTGGACCTCACTATCACCATCATCTTTCTTGGACCTCACTATCACCATCATCTTTCTTGGACCTCACTATCACCATCATCTTTCTTGGACCTCACTATCACCATCATCTTTTTTGGACCTCACTATCACCATCATCTTTCTTGGGCCTCACAAGCATCCATCATCTTTTTTGGACCTCACTATCACCATAATCTTTCTTGGACCTCACTATCACCATCATCTTTCTTGGACCTCACTATCACCATCATCTTTCTTGGACCTCACTATCACCATCATCTTTCTTGGACCTCACTATCACCATCATCTTTTTTGGACCTCACTATCACCATCATCTTTTTTGGGCAAACACATACAGGGTGAATCAAAAGTAGCGCCCGCGCCCGATTTCTGTTTTTTCGGCTGTCAGATTATTTCTGGGATGTCATGTTGTTTATAATTGTCTTGCAGATTATTAATTTTCTTAATTTATTTATTTTTGTTTTTATTTGCAGGTTATTGCTGAGAGTTTGCAAAGTTACTGAAGTTGCACCAAATTGAACCATGAATTACCTTTCAATGAATCAACGCATTGCGGCCGTGAAACATTACTACAAATGTAATGAACAACCAACGATGGCGGCACGCCGTTTGGCACAGGAATTCGATATTAACCCACCCCAGAGAAGAAACATTCGATTGATTGTCGAGAAATTTGAAGCAACAGGGTCGGTAGCCACTGCAAAGAAGTCCGGTCGTCCGAAAACGGCAACGAATCTAGCTACGGCTGAAGAAGCCATCAGGAGACTGGAACAAAGTCAGCAAAAGTCAACTCGCCGTTAGATAAACATGTCATTCATTTATTTATACCTTCTTGTACACTGTAATACAAATGTCAAACAAACAATCAACTGAAAGAAATATATATTATATATAAACAGAAATCGGGCGCTACTTTTGACTCACCCTCTATATCGAAGTTGACCTCCAAAGCCAGTCGCCAACTGGGCATCATTCATCGTGCAGTGTTTTTCCTTTGCACACCTGAACTTTTATCTATCTACAAGGCTTTCATCGACACCTTGAAGGAATACTGATCTCCCCTATGGGCTGGCACCCCTACATCACACCTTTCTCAGCTTGAGGTAGAGGAAACCAAGTCCTTCAAGATTAATAGAAGCTCGCGCAATGAAGCTGAGCGTCTCGGCGTGTCACTTTCACATCGCGGACAAGTTGGTGGTCTCTGTCTTCTAACATCTTTCTGATCTTGCACCCTTTGCTATTTCTGTGTCCTGTCTCCACCTCTCTCGTCCCACCTCTTTCTGGTTTTTCCTTCCACTTAAGCTATTGAGAGTTTGCTGCTGTCTCCATGTAGTCGAGCACACACACCGCCGTGTCCTCTCCTTTCCTTCATTTTTATGCACGCCCCTTATCCCTCCAAATTCTCCTCTATCGTGTCCCTCAATCAGCCTTTTTGCATACTACCCATACCCCTCTAACTCCTGTTCTTTTCGTTCTCTTATGTCATTGTCAATACATTCTGTGATCTAGCTTCTCCATGAGCTTCGACTTTCTATACAAATAAACAAACAAACAAACAAACTCACCATTTTAACCCATTTTTGTTTGTCAAACCGATTCATTTTTAATACAAAATGCCAAAGCATTTTCCATGATAAGAAATGTTCCTTTGGTCGAGTAGCGAGCCCATATGGCCTAACAATTCCCACACTTAACAACTGTGTTAAGGAAGACAGAGCATCTTTAAAATGGAAGCAGCAGGTGAGCGGTTTTGTGTCGTCAGAAAGAGTTTGGTACTTCGCAACACTTCACTTTATTCACACCACAACATCAATTACTTGACTTGTGCTTTTGGTGAGTATGCTGGAATTGATATTTGAACATGTCTCTTGATGACCTCCTTTATCTGGTTCCATTAAAGAGACCTTCCTTGTCCTCTGTCAGACTACATTGAACCGATTCCAGAGAAGGACCACTTGTGGGGTCTAGCGGTGCAGGAGATCATTGACACTGAACGTTCATATGTGCAGCAACTTCATATTTGTGTCCATGTGGTACTTCCTGCTTTATACTTGGCCAAGGTATGAAGAAAGCTCCTTTTCTGGTTTGTGAATGTGTATGTTTGCTGTTAATTTTCATGCGTTCCTTGATTTATAACACCATATGGAAATTGTCAGGTTGAAGGCATAGACCTGGACCTTCTGTTTGGAAATATCGGAGACATTTTAACCGTGTCCGAGCACCTGCTGAAGAAACTGGAGGTTGTAGAACATGAAGATGTCAGTTGTTCGATCGGTAAGAACACATCACCACTCGCTGCACACTCTCCGATCTTCACACCTTTCTCCATCACAACTATCACTGTTTATTTGAATATTGCTACACTAGGATTTTTGATTCATTCTTTTATTCTCATCCTAGTGAATTATAACATCCTTTACTTTCCATAATTTATTCAATATACCGGAAATTATCAATGAAACGTTTACATGATTGACAATTGTGACTATTTGCATCCTAAATGGTGATTATATGGTATTGATACAATAGATCGTCATATAAAATACAAAAGAAGGCAAATAATTTAAAGAACCAGCGTGACTCGGCGTGCTCCGCGCGCCTCACCACACGTCGTTTCAGAGGGGTAGGCATCTTTGACCATTTCAGTGTCTTTTGGGTCTTCATGGTGTTTTGGGTCTGCAGGGCCATTTGGGTCTTCAGGGTCTTTTGGATCCTCTGGGCCTTTAAGGGTATTTGGGGTATTTGAGGTGTTTTGGGTCTTCAGGGTCTTTGGTGTCTTCAGAGGCTTTTGAGTCTTGAGGGGCTTTGGTGTATTTTGGGTCTTTGGGGTCTTTGGGGTCTTCAGGGGCTTTTGGGTCTTACGGGTCTTCCGGTTCTCCTTGGTCTTTAAGGGTCTTTGGGTCTTCGGGGTCTTTTGGGTCTTCGGGGTATTTTTGTTCTTCGGGGTCTTTTGGGTCTTCTTGGTCTTTGGGGTGATTTGGGTCTTCGTGGTGTTTTGGGTTTTTGCGGTGTTTTGGGTTTTTGTGGTGTTTTGGGTCTTCGGGGCGTTTTGGGTCTTTGTGGCGTTTTGGGTCTTTGTGGCATTTTGGGTCTTTGTGGTGTGTTGGGTCTTTGTGGTGTTTTGGGTCTTTGTGGCGTTTTGGGTCTTTGGGGCGTTTTGGTCTTTGGGGCATTTTGGGTTTTTGGGGCGTTTTGGGTGTTTGGGGGATTTTGGGTCTTCGGGGCGTTTTGGGTTTTCGGGGCGTTTTGGGTCTTCGGGGCGTTTTGGGTCTTCGGGGCGTTTTGGTTCTTCTGGGTGTTTTGGGTCTTCGGGTTGTTTTGGGTCTTCGGGGTGTTTTGGGTCTTCGTGGTGTTTTGGGTTTTTGTGGTGTTTTGGGTCCTCGGGGCGTTTTGGGTCTTCGGGGCGTTTTGGGTCTTTGTGGCGTTTTGGGTCTTTGTGGCGTTTTGAGTCTTTGTGGCGTTTTGGGTCTTTGTGGCGTTTTGGGTCTTTGTGGCGTTTTGGGTCTTTGGGGCGTTTTGGTTCTTTGGGGCGTTTTGGTTCTTTGGGGCGTTTTGGGTCTTTGGGGCGTTTTGGGTCTTTGGGGCGTTTTGGGTCTCCGGAGCGTTTTGGGTCTTCGGGGCGTTTTGGGTCTTCGGGGCGTTTTGGGTCTTCGGGGCGTTTTGGGTCTTCGGGGCGTTTTGGGTCTTCTGGGTGTTTTGGGTCTTCTGGGTGTTTTGGGTCTTCTGGGTGTTTTGGGTCTTCTGGGTGTTTTGGGTCTTCTGGGTGTTTTGGGTCTTCGGGGTGTTTTGGGTATTCGGGTGTTTTGGGTCTTCGGGGTGTTTTGGGTCTCCGGGGTGTTTTGGGTCTTCGGGGTGTTTTGGGTCTTCGGGGTGTTTTGGGTCTTCGGGGTGTTTTGGGTCTTCGGGGTGTTTTGGGTCTTCGGGGTGTTTTGGGTCTTCGGGGTGTTTTGGGTCTTCGGGGTGTTTTGGGTCTTCGGGGTGTTTTGGGTCTTCGGGGTGTTTTGGGTCTTCGGGGTGTTTTGGGTCTTCGGGGTGTTTTGGGTCTTCGGGGTGTTTTGGGTCTTCGGGGTGTTTTGGGTCTTCGGGGTGTTTTGGGTCTTCGGGGTGTTTTGGGTCTTCGGGGTGTTTTGGGTCTTCGGGGTGTTTTGGGTCTTCGGGGTGGTTTGGGTCTTCGGGGTGGTTTGGGTCTTCGGGGTGTTTTGGGTCTTCGGGGTGTTTTGGGTCTTCGGGGTGTTCTGGGTCTTCGGGGTGTTTTGGGTCTTCGGGGTGTTTTGGGTCTTCGGGGTGTTTTGGGTCTTCAGGATATTTTGGGTCTTCAGAGGTCTTGGTGGTCTGAAGGGTCTTGGGGAAATTAAAGGGTCGTCAAAGGTCTGAGGGGTCTCAGCAGTCTTAACGTAATTAAGAGGGTTAATTAAGAGGGTGTTAATTTTATTTGAAGAAGAAGAAGACGTTTTCGTCGCATATAAACATAGCGACATAAAGACATATCGACAAAACCATATACGTTTGCTCTATTATAATAAGAAGATGAACTTCTTCATCTTTTTAGCCACGTCGCAGACGCTGCTCATAGAGTGCCCTCTGCTGTTGTTGTTGTTGTTCTTCTTGTTCTTCTTGTTCTTGCAGAGAAGACAAAACCTCAAAGCTCCACCCATTCTGGGAACCATAGCTCCACCCATTCTGGAAGAGGCTTCATATAAACAAATATCCACCATTTTATTAACTCGCATAGCTTTGAGGCCTGTTTTGTAGGCCCGTGGTGTCTTCCTCTCTCACACAGTTTTATTTTAAATCAAATTCGATATATCATTTCATTTTTCACAGTTGCTAACATAGTTTTAGACTCGGTTGAAAAAAAACGGGAAGAAAATCCGATGAAAGTTGCCCTTTATAGAACGAAATGAATTCTCAAAGGCCTGTAACTTCAAGTCCATTGAGATATATTTTTTTAAATCGCGGCATGGTCAGTCATACACCGCCCGAAATAACAGACGGGAAAATGCCGAGATATATTAAAAATTCGTCCATTTGATGACAATCGTCACGATGAAATATTTAATTTATACGTCGTCACAATAATGTGGAGAGAGGAGCATAGCTTCGTTCACGTGTCGCTATACACGAGAAATTGCCGAGATATATTTTTTTTAAATCGCGGCATGGTCAGTCATACACCGCCTGAAATAACAGACGGGAAAATGCCGAGATATATTAAAAATTCGTCGCCACACACGGGAAATTGCTGAGATATATTTTCACTTTGCACAAAAATAACATCAAGTAATCGAATCAATAGGAATGTCCTGTGCCTATAACATCGACGTTATAGGCACAGCTGCATCTAGGCATTGTGTAACATCGACGCGGCTTCTGTTTTAATTAAAACTTTTAGTACTTGTTCTTTATAAGATCAAGGCTCATGGAAGAGTAAGATGACATGTCTTTGACAAGACATAACCATTCACAAGTGACAAATCCATCCAGAGTGACAAGGTGAGACTGTTTTATTACCTCCGCCGCCGGAGGTGGATGGAGGTTATGTTTTCATCCGTCTGTCTGTTTGTTACTTGCCGGAAAAGATTCCGGCAAGTATGTTGATCTGTTGGTTTGTCTGTCTGTCTGTCTGTCTGTCTGTTACTTGCCAGAAAAGATTCCGGCAAGTATGTTGATCTGTTGGTTTGTTACTTGCCGGAAAAGATTCCTTTGGGGTGTCTATCTGTTTGTCTATCTGTCTGTTTGTCGGTTTGCAGCACTACGTCTACACAGTTGCACGTAGAATCGCCAAACTTTGCACACGTATTTGTCTTGCCCTGGTATAGACTGTGCCCAATTGATGATGTCATCGGTCACGTGGTTCGGCCGCCATTTTGGAAAAACCGAAAAACTTTGCACCTCTATATCTCCGAAAGTGCTGAACAGAAAAATTGAGACATGGCTCATTGTAAACAACTCTCCATGGGGAATACAATATGTTAATGATGACGTCATTGGTCACGTGGTTCGGCCGCTATCTTGGAAAAACCGAAAAACTTTGCACCTCCATATCTCCAAAAGGGCTGAATCGAAAAAAATTGAAACATGGCTCATTGTAAAGAACTCTCCATGGGGAATAAAATATGTTAATGATGACGTCATTGGTCACGTGATTCGGCCGCCATCTTGGAAAAACTGAAAAACTTAGCACCTCTATATCTCCAAAAGTGCTGAATAGAAAAATTGAGACATGGCTCATTGTAAAGAACTCTCCATGGGGAATAAAATATGTTAATGATGACGTCATCGGTCACGTGGTTCGGCCGCCATATTTGTCCAAAATGGCCGATAAAAAAGCACATTCCGGCAAGTCCTCGGTCTCTGACCGATTTTTCATCTGTCTGTTTGTTTGTGAACAAGATATCTCAAACTTTTGTTGATGGATTCTGACGAAATTTGGCAGAAAGGTAGATTATGTGACGAGTTCGAAATGATTAGATTTTGGTGAAGATCCGGATTCTGATCCGGCTAGTAGAATGTTTTAAGTGATTCTTCACCATTGGGAGATTCGACCAAAAACGATACATAGCAGAATATCTCAAAAAGTTGTGGACGGATTTGGACGATACTTGTTGGACAGTTTGGGTGTGTGACAAGGACAAATAGAATCGACTTTGGTGATGATCTGAATATAGATTCGGATGTGAGAATTATTTAATTTTTAAGTGATTATTCACCATTGAGTGATAGGGCCAAAACTGATATATAGCACGATATCTCAAAAAGTTGTGGACGTATTTGGACGAATATTGGTGGAAACGTTGTGTGTTTGACAAGAAAGAATCAATTCAATTTTGGTGAAGATCCGAATTTGGATTCGGATACAAGAGGTATTAAATTTTTAAGTGATTCTTCACCATTGAGAAATAAGGCGAAAAGCAATTTTTTATGGGATATTTCCTGCCAAAAAGCCTACAAGGCCACTCGAGGTGGGGGCTACACAAAGAAAACAAAAGCAGAACAACCAGCCACTTAGATTGAAACAAGACAAATATAGAAAGTTGTCTCTTCACAGAACAAAAAGGGCTGGGAGGGGTGAGCTCGTCTGCTTCGAGACAACAGTGCCTCTACCCCCATTGCTTATTTAACATGATATTAAAAAAAGTTATGGACGAGTTATGACTAAACTTGGGGGATGAGTTGGTAAGGTGACAAGAACAAGCTAATTCGATTTTGGTTCAGGTCCGAATCCAGATCCGGTCTATCAGTGGGATACAAAACATAAACTGTTCAGCCTGGTGGAGGTTTGCGCTCTACCGAGTGCCGCTCTAGTTCTGTATGTGAACCCCTTTGGGTTACATCGAGTTTTTCTCCCTTTTCATGTTGATGTACAGTTTACCCCTTTGGGTTACATCGAGTTTTTCTCCCTTTTCATGTTGATGTACAGTTTATCAACGAGCGATTTTAGAATGGTGTTCGGAATTTCCTGTAATATTCCCCATAATTAATCCAAGTTGCTTGGTTTCTGGTTGACCTTCTCAGTTCCTACATGAGACCTTAAATATCATAACGTTCCCAACCTCACTTAGGTCATGCTGTATTATTGGGTTGAATGGTTTCCGTCAGTCTCTTTACTGTCAATATACAGTTTAGCTACATTTTCCAAAGCTGAAGATCATTTTTGTGCTGGGAGATCTTCCCTTACCTAATGACATGTGTTTCTGAAGAAATGGCATGATGGATTAAATTGTGTATGTACATCTATCTATAATTCCAGTAATCTCTGTTTGTACGTCTGTACGTTTGTACGTCTGTACGTTTGTCTGTGACCGCTGTTTCTCGACAACCACGGGTCCGATATACTTTTAACTTGCCAGGTATATTGCTGGGGACCCGAGGATGTGCCTTTTCAAGGTTTCATATTAATCGGACAATTACTTACCGAGCTATGTCCAAAAAACGATTCAACCAATCAGAGAGCAGCGAACGATCGCGTGTGCCGAACGTGGAGGACACACTCTGCCTCGGATGGCACATTTGAGAGCGTATTCATTTATTTCACGTTTGCAAACTATGTTGGCGTTAAACTATGTTTTAAAACTATAAAACTAATAAAACCGAATTTGCGATTCATTCGCTTTCCTGCGCGTTTGTGCACGCGATGGCGATTTCTTTACCAAACTCCGGAAGCCGTTCGCTTTGGACCAAACCATTGCATGTAAATAGAGGGGGGGGATTGTCACCGTACTCGCAAGCCGTTCGCTTTGGACCAAACCATTTCATGTAAATAGAGGGGGGGGGATATAATTTTAGATATAGATATAGTACGGGCAATGCCCTAGTATCAGCAATCAGGACAATATACAGTTTTTGTAGATCACCAACGCTCAGTTAGGATACAGTCCCAGACTTGTGCGGACTCTCCACCATGCTTCACTGTAGAAGTTGTACAGTGCATGCTGTCGTGTCGGAGGCTCGCAAACGTGATATGCCTCGGCATCGAGATCATTGATCCCACAAACGACGGAGTGGTTTCTAACTTATCACTCCCCAAAGTCACCCAATGGAAAGCCGAATTTTTTGCAGCGGCACACGCGAGAGGTCGAGGAATGGAAAAAGTTTATTTCTTTCATAATAATTTATTTCTAAGAAGTATAGGGAGAAAGGTGGATGGGACGTGCAAAACGGACAAACCAAGTGTCAACAGACATGAGTGTGGAGAAGGGAACACATCGATTATGAACTCATGGCGACGAGTTTGAGCACCTCGGTCCGCAAAGGCGAGAAGTGGTGAAGGTGACGTGCGATGAAAGCGAGGGCGATTTTTGTTTTTATTTTTATTTTTGTATACAAGATCGAGGCTCATGTAAGAGCTAACATTAATCACCAAAAAAAACAAACAATTTCACACACACAAAACATACAATGAAGGGAGCGAGAGACAAGATTGGGAGAGAGAGGGAAGCACACAAGTACAACAGCAGAGAACGGGGACAACGGGACATCTGTGGGAGGGAGAGGGCTTGTGGGGAGGAGGCGTGGGAAGGGGAGGGGGGTGGGTGAGGTATAAAACACATGGACACTGCTCTAGGACTTCCAGGATAAGAAGTCGGTATTTCAAAAAAGTGGATCTGGGGTGAATTAGCGGGGGTAGAAAAGATCAAGGTTTTGGATGGGGGAAGATAAGAGATGGTGGTGAACAGCTGTTTTAAAGACTTGGAGGGAGGAGTGGGATTGAAGAGAGTGAGGGAGTTTGTTCCAGAGGCGGGAGTAAAGAGAAATGAAATGGTCATTTTGGCAGTTTCACCAGAAGAGGGTTGCTGGCAGATCTTGTGCGACCTGTAGGAATATTTGGGGGACAGAGCACAGACAGAGCTGGGGGAGCTAGGCCGGTTAGGAGTCTGTAGAAGACAGAAAGACCACCTTCCTGCCTGCGGTGAGTGAGTGAAAGGCCCTCAGAATCAGCTTCATCGTGCAAGGTTTCCATCGCAATTAAAGGTTAGGAGCGATACATGAGATGCAATATGGCACAGATTAAAAATGATGATCCCAGAGGTCAGGGTTGGTGCATCTGCTGTCATGAGCAGCGCGATCACACTCTCCAGGCACTGTGGTCCATCTCTGTCCCATCCTATCGGCGTTTGGGACCGCCTCTCACAGCAGCATGTCCCGTCATTGGTGTGGGATGGCACCTCTCTCTGGTCATCACACCCCGCAAGGTGTAACCATAAAAAAGTCTCCTACCACTTCTGGGCTGCTATGATGCATCTCGCCTCCATGGCTTATGCTCACATGCCGAGAGTTTGCAATGGTCCTTTGGAAAGCGCATGGCGCTTTCCCATGAGTTTCCGTGCCCAATTCCTCACCAGCCTCACCTACACAGGAGGATTTCACACATAAAATGTTATCCTTCGCTGTACTGTCTATAAATTACGCTGCCTCCTCACCTTCACGTGTTACAAGATGTCACTACTCTGACAGGTCCCTGCTGCATGGCAATCTAACCTACTCAAAACACACGCACCACACTAATCTTACAACAATCTAGTGTTAAGGATCCGTCACTTCCGCCTTTGTTGTTATTATATACTTGTAGGAATTTTATTTTCAGGTAGTATTGTTGTTAAGATTTTTGTGTGAAATAGAGATGACTTTAGTAAAAAGTGAAAATAAGTGTTTCTGAAGGAAAAAGAAAGACGTGGCAAAGAGGCCGGAAGAGGGGAGGAGGAGCTAGGCAGAGAGGAGACGGCCATCAGAGAGATACAGCCGTGAGTCACATTGAGGCTGCGAGCGGACTTTTTTGATATTGGTGACGAATGAGTTGAGGCTTCCCGGGGGGGGGGGGGGGGGGGGGTGGGGTGAGGGATTTCCCGCGACATCATCCTATATTGCAATTAATCCTGCGTCTCAGGTTTTATTACCAAGCATGAGTTGTTGGAGAAAAAGCAAGAACCTCCATTACAGGCCTATACACCATTTTGTCCTCGAAGAGACTGTCCACTTGGTGCATCTTGTTTTGTCATTGGGATTTCCATATCGACATCATCGTGTTAATTGCCGTTGGTTTACCTATCGGCTCAATTCCCATATCGACCTCTCACCTCGTAACTCCTCATCCACAGCCGTGCCAATACCTGCCTGTTGTTTTGCCGTTCTGCACGATTTCGACCTTCACCGCATTGGGATTTGTGCACGGACTTTGGGGAATGTTACATTCCACTCACATTTGGCGTATCGTGAGTTTATGGCTTTGAGAGCATTGGGGAATGATGGTATCATCATATGTATTGTTCATTTGATGCAAGTGACATTTTCATTGTACTTTCTTTCATAGTGTTATTATTGTGTATGTGAGAGCTCTTAATACAATTACTTGTTTTGTTCTACAATTGCATTGGGGTGGTTTTACCAGGGTTTATTAGAACACTCAAAATAACAAATCTTTCTGCTGTGTTCCCTCTCCAGACTCTGGGGTGCACCATAACCATGGTGGGGAGGTAATACGTAACACGAGCAATGGATCCCCACCCACAAATTCTACGTGCAGTGTTTTGCAGAAGTATTCACTGATGAGGAGGGGAGTGTTGTTGAAGCTGAAGGGAAAGGTGTATGCTGCATGTGTGAGAAGTGTTAGGATTTATGGGAGCGAGACATGGGCCATGAATGTAGAGCAGCAACGAAGGCTGGAAAGGGTGGAAATGCGAATGGTTCGGTGGATGTGCGGAGTATCGTTGAGAGAGAGGAAGACAAATGATGAATTGCGAAAGATGATGGGAATAGAGCCTGTGATTGATGTTGTGAAGAGGAACAGGTTGAGATGGTTTGGTCATGTGTTGAGGAAGGATGAAAGTTACTGGTTGAGAAGAGTGATGGAAATGAATGTAGAAGGAAGTAGAGGACGGGGAAGACCGAGAAAGACTTGGCTAAAGATGGTGGAAGAATAAATGCGGGCAAGGGGGTTAACAAGGAGAAATGCAGAAAATAGGACAAAATGGAGAAGATTTTCATGGGGACCGCAAGGCTCTAGCAGGGAAAATGGCCTTAAAATGCATGTTGTTGTTGTATTCACCCCCTCCAATAATGCCACAATTGGATGAATTAAGAATTATGTAGAAACAATTTTTCCAAATGAACTTTTTTATTTATAACTGAAGAGATCAAACTAAACATTGTTATATGCGATGAGTCTTTTTGGATAGGTCACGACCTGCTTTGTACAGTGAGATGGTGAAATCTCTGCCGATTCTTCACGTGAAAATAGCTTTGTTTCTGCCAATTTTGATGGGGATCATCGATGGACTGCAATGTTCAAGTCTCGCCATAAATGTTCAATTGGGTGCAAGTCAGGACTTTGACTGGGCCACTCAAGAACATTTTTTTTGTTCTTATTCAGCCACTCCAGTGTGACTTTAGCTTCGTGCTTCGAATCATTGTCCTGCTGAAATGTGAATCTCTGACGCAGTTTCAGATTCGTGGCCGACCGTGTATTGTACTTTGCACCGTGCATTGCCCCTTCTATTCTGACATGCTTGCCAGTCCCTGCTGATGAAAAGCAGCCCCACAACATGATGCTGCCACCACCATGTTTGACAATAGGGATGGTGTTGATTGGGTGATGTGCAGTGTTAGGCTTGAGGTAATGCTTTCAATTTGGATCAAAAAGTTCAATTTTTGTCTCGTCTGACCACTAAACTTTTCTCCACATGCCTGCAGTGTCATCAAGATGATTTTTCACAAACTCCATACAAGATTTTAGATGCATCTTTTTCAGTAATGGCTTCTTTCTTGCCACCTGTCCATAGAGGCCAGCTTCGTGAAGAGAACGGGATATTGTTGATTGATGTACACTGCCCCCTATCTCGGACATAGGGCCTTGCACATCTTTCAAAGTCATTGCTGGATTTACACTGACATCCCGAACCAGTCTCCTGCTTTCCCGGCTGCTGGGTTTGGATGAGTGACCTGATCTGGGTAGAGTCTGGGTGATATGATACGTCTTCCACGTCTTAATGATGGATTGCACCGTACTCAAAGGGATAATGAGTGACTTTTAAATCTTCTTATAACCCTCCTCTAAACGGTGCTTCTTCACCACTCTATGTCTGACTTCTTTGGAAAACTCCTTGGTCTTCATGTTTGACTTTAGGTTGAACAAGTAAATTGTACTGTGAGACTCCTTAGATAAGTGAGGGAGCTTAATTAGCTCACCTGGAACGTAGTTCCGGGGAGATTATGGGTTGGCGCGTCATCTGTCCGTTCGTTCGTAAACACTTACAACTTCTTCTCCGAAACAGCTGATGGGAATGTGGCTCAACTTGGCTAAAGTTATTTGGTATGTTGGAACTGAAGTTTGTTCACGGCATTAAAAAAAATTCAATGTCGAAGGGGGTTTACCGGAGGTCAAAGTGGGTCCAAGTTTGACCCCCCCCCCCCCCCCAAAATAGAAATACATACTATTTCAATGAAACTTGACCACAACCTTCATCAGCCTTGATTTTACAAAGTTTGCTCACGGTATTTAAAGAAAGGGAGTTTTTAGGGCGTTTCATCTCTTTTAATCATTTATTGGACTAGCAATGCCAGTTCACATTATCTCTTCATCTTCAGACTATTGTGCAAAGTCCTTCTGAAAAATGGAGTCTTTCTGTGATTTCAAACATGGAGTTTCATCTCACAGTAAAAAAAAAATTGATTTATACTCTGCGTGCTTTGCAGTATTTCATCCCTTTGAGCCTTTCCTGGTTTTGCATTGATACCCCCAGCCTACCCTCTTTCGTAGGATGTGATAATTATAAGCTGTGAACACACCATCACCATTCCATACTTCATCATTCCCTACCTTATCAATGTTCTTGTGTATAGCTGGCTGGGTCATGAATAAACGGACACTTTGGACCCTGTATGGCCTGTGTAATGAACAAATGAAGGTCGAGGAGAAGAACAGGTTTTTATGCCTCTGCCACCGAAGATGGTCGGAGGCATTATGTTTTCAGGTTGTCCGTCCACCCGTACAG
This sequence comes from Myxine glutinosa, assembly GCF_964187855.1. NCBI lineage: Eukaryota > Metazoa > Chordata > Myxini > Myxiniformes > Myxinidae > Myxine > Myxine glutinosa. The sequence goes on along the minus strand of NC_136262.1, from coordinate 264,683,608 downwards.
GCTAGCCCTCGTTTTTCTCAGCATCCACATGTCCAATTGAGACAAAACTTTCAGGGTAGGAGCGACACCAATGTAGAATGCCTTTGCGATAAAAGTGATGTCATAGGTCACGTGGTATGGCAGCCATTTCAGTTTAAACGCAAATAATTAAAATATATATTTCTCGGAAACCGCTGAATGGAAATATATGAAACTTGGCACATTGTCAGGTACTCCCAATGGGGAACAAAAGCATGATAATGATGTCATCGGTGAAGTCGTATACTAGCCATAAATATTTTAATCGAATGCCTTCTCCTAAAAATCTGAAATAATATTTACATGATCTATGACCCATTTTTATTGAAATATTACATTTATAACATCATAGGTCACATGCTTTGGCAGCCATATTGGATTTAACCTAACATCTTAAAAAAACATCTCTTCCAAACCGATTAACTCGAAACTTTACCTGTGTCATCAACTAGGCATGGCAATTAAAAGTTGATAATGAAAACGTCATCGACCACATGGTGTGGCAGCCATATTGGATTGAAAGGAAAATATTAAATAATTATATCTCAGAAAGCACTTACACTATCGATGCAAAACTTATTAAAATGTCATCTAACACCATGGCTGCATATAGCTTGAAAATGATGACGTAGTAGGTCACGTGGTTTGGCAGCCATCTTGGATAGAAAAACGAACCTTATCCGATCAACACGAAACTTCACAAATGTGATCTCCTACCCATACTTATGCAGAGTGTACATTTTTAAAATGTCATATGCCACGTAGTTTGGCAGCCATATTAGCTTGAAAGCCGATATTTAAAAAAAATCCCTTCTCCGAAACCACTTCACCGATCGATGTGAAACCTGTTATGTCTGGTAAAAATGTGATACTTGAGAACAGCTGAAGGGATTTAAATCAAACTTGTTTATTTTTAGGGCAGTCAACAAGGGCATCTATCCGTTGTCATGGGCCGGGACTACCTGGAGGCATATTGGCGATGTTGTCGCATTGCTCTAGTTGTTTATGGTTCATAATTATTAGTCGATTGGTGGATTATAGTTGAACTCATAATTGCTGGGAGGATTGTGTGAGACCCTCAAGTGGTTATCATGGATGGGCATGGAGAAGGAGAGGTGGCTAGATGGTCCGTGGGAAGATGCAGATCAATAGATTACAAGGAGGATTTGTGGGATTCTGTTTATCACATGATTATAATCATGGATGTGCATTAATTATGTAATTGAAGCATTGCCTACCAAAGTGGTAACAAATAATGGATGATGGACATGTTAATATCCACCACAAGCACCACATTATAGTTATCCTATCGTTTTCCTCCAAACCACTATATTGTGGTATTCACCACCCCCCGCCCTATAGGTAAGATAATGTTCGACTCATCTGTCGAGATGCGAGACGAGTATATGGAGTACTGCTGCAACTATGATGCAGCACAAGCAGCACTTGAGAAGTACAAGGAAGATCCCCAAATCGCCAAAATCATAATGCAGCAGGAGTCTCACCTGAATCACAGGTGTGTGGCTTTGTTTTGTTCATATTGGAATTTCCATTCGGGTCATCCATGTTTTGTGCAATGCATGATGGCCATGATGATATAGTCAGCATTTTCTTTATGCCATGGTGGATTGCTTAACTTGAACCAAGATTCCATTAACCATTCAACTTAGTTATTTACCCAGAGTGGTTAAACCATCATAACCAAGCTTTCATTAACCATTCAAGTTAGTTATTTGCCCAGAGTGGTTAAATCATCATAACGAAGCTTTCATTAACCATTCAAGTTAGCTCTTTACCCAGTGTGGTAAGCCCATTATCACCAAGCTTTCATTAACCATTCAAGTTAGTTATTTACCCAGTGTGGTTAAACCATCATAACCAAGCTTTCATTAACCATTCAGGTTACTTATTTACTCAGTGTGGTTAAACCATCATAACCATGCTTTATTTAACCTCTCGAGTAACTTATTTACTCAGTGTGGTTAAACCATCGTAACCAAGCTTTATTTAACCTCTCAAGTTATCGAAATACCCAGTGTGGATAAACCATCAGAACCAAGCTTTACTTAACCTTCTCAAGTTAGCTATTTACCCAGTGTGGTTAAACCATCATAACCAAGCTTTCATTAACTATTCAAGCTAGTTATTTACTCAGTGTGGTTAAACCATCATAACCAAGCTTTCATTAACCATTCGGGTTAGTTATTTACTCAGTGTGGTCAAACCTTACGTTAATCTATCGTGGGATTATTGTAGGTGCACAATGATGTACCAGTGTGAGTAGTTGGATGACACGTGCACTGTTTCCTTCCAGCTTGCCTCATGCAGGGAACCTGATGTCCATTCTGATCCACCCGGTGCAAAGGATCATGCGGTACACACTGCTCCTCGACAACCTGATCGCCAAGATGCCGCCACACCTGTTGGGTTACACTGATGTTCAGGACGCGGCACAGCGCTTCAAGGACATCAACGTGTCCATCAATGACACAAAGCGTCAGCAGGACTTGTGTAGGTGCTGGGTCGGTCATGAAGGGTATACCAGGGTGGGTAGTGTAAAGTGTAAGGTCACATGGGGTCTTTTCGAATCTTCAAGGACGACTACATTTTTTGTGCAGTTGACACATTCAAGGGTTGTTTTAATTCCATTTCTTCTTTCAAATTGCTAATGGGCACTGACTTTTTTTATTGCCATCCATGTGGATTCCTTTTCCATGTTTAAACTATCGTTCTTCATCGATAGCTAATTGTTGATTTATCAATCTCACCAATAGAAGTCCATAGTTCTTCAATGATGTGCAGTTTGCAAACTTCACTCTCAGCTTTTCCCTTCATTTTCTGCATCAACAACAACAACAACAACAAAAACAACATGCATTTTAAGGCCATTTTCCCTGCTAGAGTGGGGGTTAGCCTTGCGGTCCCCATGCCAATCTTCTCCATTTTGCCCTATTTTCTGCATCTCTCCTTGTTAACCCCCTTGCCCGCATTTCATCTTCCACCATCTTTAGCCAAGTCTTTCTCGGTCTTCCCCGTCCTCTACTTCCTTCTACATTAACTTCCATCACTCTTCTCAACCAGTCACTTTCATCCTTCCTCAACACATGACCAAACCATCTCAACCTGTTCCTCTTCACAGCATCAATCACAGGCAATATTCCCATCATCTTTCGCAATTCATCATTTGTCTTCCTCTCTCTCAACGATACTCCGCACATCCATCGAACCATTCGCATTTCCACCCTTTCCAGCCTTCGTTGCTGCTCTACGTTCATTACCCATGTCTCGCTCCCATAAATCATAACATTTCTCACACATGCAGCATACATCTTTCCCTTCAGCTTCAGCGACACTCTCCTCCTCATCAGCACGCCACTCAGTTCCCGAAACTTCTTCCATGCACATCTCACTCGAGCAACTGTTGCCGAGTCTGATCCACCTTCTCCATTCAGCATGTCTCCGAGGTAGCAAAATGTTTTCACACCTTCCAGCTTTACGCCGTCTCCAAGATCCAACTCAACATTTCCGCCATCTGCAGCTCCCTCTGTGCACACCTTACATTTGAATGTAGCTGCCACACTGGTAAATGACCCTCTCAGACCACTACATTTTTGATGAACCCACTCAGCGCACATTGTACATTGAATGGAGTTCACTCCGACACCCTTCCTGCACACAGCACACGGCCACTTCCCAGTTCTTTCCACCTCACCACATGCTTTACCACTTGCCATCACCTTCGTCTTTCCGATATTCACCTTCAGACCTTTTGTCTCCATACATTCCTTCCACTTGTTCATCTTTTCCTTCAGTCCATCCATACTTTCCGCAATCAACACCAGATCATCTGCATACAACTCCCATGGTAAACCCTCCTTTATGTTCTGAGCCAGCACCTCCATCACAGCTACAAAATAGTAGTGGACTTAGTACCGACCCCTGATGCACTCCCACCTTCACCTCAAACTCACCACTGTTCCCGTCCTTCGTCCTTACAGCTGTGCGCGCTCTTTTGTACATTGCCATCACGACTCTGATCAACCATTCCTCCACTCCTAACTTCCTCAATGCCCATGTCAATACTTTGCGTGGAACCCTATCGAATGCTTTCTCCAGATCAACAAACCCAAAAAACAACTTCTTCCTCTTATCCATGTACTTCTCCTGCAACTGCCTCACAATGAAAAGCGCATCTGTCGTTCCTCTTCCTGGCATAAATCCAAACTGCATTTCGTCGATCTTCACTTTCTTCCTTATCCTCCTTTCCAACACCCTTTCCAATACCTTCATTCCATGCTCCAATAACTTTATCGCTCGGTACGAGCCACACTCCAGAGGGTCACCTTTCCCCTTGTATAGAGGGACGAGGGTACTCAGTTCCCAACCACTGGAATGCGGCCTTCTTTCACCACCAGATTACAGATCTCTGTCATTCTCTTCACACCCCAACTTCCTGCTGCCTTCAACATATCTCCCACAACTCCCGTCGGCCCTCCCGCTTTTCCACTCTTCATTGCTTTTATCGCTTCCTCAACTTCCTTCTCAGTTATCTTCTCTGCCGGTCCTAAAACTGGGTTACTCTCGATGTTGCCATCCCATTCATTCTCTGTATTCAACAGCATTTCCATATATCTTTTCCATCTTCCTTTAATTCCATCTGGGTCGACAACGATTTGTCCCACTTCATCCTTCAAGCAACTCACCCCCATCACATCACACCTCTCTTTCGCTATGTGCTTTGCAATCCTGAATACTGCTTTCTGACCCTCTTCTGAATCCAAGCGTTCTCCGAACATTTTCCTCCATGCCTCCTGTGCCTTTGCTACCTCTTTCTTTGCAGCCTTCCTGGCTGCCTTATAACTTTCATGCTCTGCTGTTTCTGCTCCCGTACCCTTCGCCTTCTGCCACTCCTTGAACTTCTTCCTCTTCTCGTCAATCCTCTTTCCAACTTCCACATCCCACCACCATGTTTCCGAGTGCCTCGGTGGTCCTTTTGTCCATCCACATACCTCACCAACGGCTCCCAACAGACTAGCTTTCATTGACATCCAACCACTTTCAAGCTCAACCACATCATCCTCTACCCGACTCAGCCTCTCTTTTAATGCCTCCCTTACTGTCACCTCTTTCAACCTCCACACCTTCATTCTCGGTTGGTACTTCACCCGCCGAGCTCTCCTCGCACCTTTCACCCTTATGTCGCAGACAACCAAGTGGTGCTGTGAAACAGCCTCCTCCCCCGGGATCACCTTTGTGTCCCGGAGGTGCCCCCTATCTCGCCTACGCACCATCAGGTAGTCAACGGTTGTCGTCAACCCACCTGACGTGTATGTAACAAGCTTATTATCCTCTTTCTGGAACTGAGTATTACAAATCAACAAATCAGCTCCATCAGCAAACTCCAAAATCCTTTCACCTTCTCCATTTCTCACACCATATCCGTAACCCCCATGAACTCCCTCAAAACCATCCATACTCCTTCCCACATGTCCATTCAGGTCTCCTCCCACCACAACAACTTCCTCATCTTTCACGTTATCCATCAGCTTCTCTATCGCACACCAGAACTTGTCCTCCTCTTCATCGCTTCGACCAACCTGCGGAGCATATCCCGAGATGACGTTCACCAAGAGCTTTCCAATCATCATTTTCACCATCATCAACCTATCACTCACTCTAGTCACACTCACCACACTGTCTACAAACTCCTCAGAAAACAGGACACCAACACCATTCACGCCCTCCGGGCACCCTTGCCACACAAACTTGTATTTCTCTCCCTGCCTACCCTTCACCATTCTCACACCACTTCCCTTCCATCTCGTCTCTTGCACACAACATATGTCCACTCTTCTTCTGACCAATACTTCCACCACTTCTCCTGATCTCCCTGTCATTGTCCCTACATTCCATGTCCCAAACCTCAGAAACCGATCTCCACTTCGGGCTGCACCCTGCCTATTTTCTGCATCCAGGAACTTTATTAATCTCATCAATATTTCTTCCATGGAGATCTGAGAGTTTCCTTTTGTCAGTTCCAACCAACATTCCAAAATTGTTGTCAGTCTTCCCACATCACATTCCAGCTGTTCTGTTTTTCCCCATGTTGTGTGCTTTACTTGCAATGCTGACTTGTAATAGAGATAACATTGAGCCTCTTTTGTTAGATCCCCACTTACCACATATTTCTCTTCCTGTCGAGTTCCCCCAACCACTTCCCTTTCCATATTTCTCATGTGGTCCCCAAATTATCACAAGTTTCTCTACCAGAAGCATCTACTTCAGTTTATAACCACACTCCTCCAACCTCATTCTCTCCTCAACCACCAAACTAACCTGTACTGCACACTACACTGATAACGTCTCCTCACAGCTGAATGTTACAATGTTCCACATTGATCATTATAAACACCTTTTAATCAAGAGGCTTTCCATGCTTTTGTCTTGGAGTGTTACATCAGGCATCGGTCTTGTACCAGTGGTCGTGTAGCTCCTCTTCTTCAAATTTCTCTTCCACCCAATTGTTGAACCACTAACTGTTCGAGCTTCCCTTCCTCCACAAATATTCATTATTCTCGAGATTTATTCTACAGCTGCCATCTTTCTTACTTGCACCTGCCTTTCCATCTCACCTGCTGCTGTCATCCTCCAGTTCATGGTCAACTGAGCTTTGTGGGGATGCAAGTGCTGCCAAACAACTCTTCAGTCTGAAAGTAAGGCCTACTGGTTTAAGGTCTACTGGTTTAAAAATTCCTAGGATTCCAGTTTAATGCAATTCCAAAACGGAGTATCAGACTCATCTACAATCAGAGATCTCGGATCTCTCCTTCCTCCAAAACAAGTTTGGTGGCACATGTCAAGTCCGTCTCTTGTGTGTTCCTCGCGTACAAAGCACCAAAAGACGTGGCTTGAGACAAGTCTGGCACCTTAATGATGACTCTTCACTGAAAACACTTAGCTTGAACCTTGTCTTCCAAATTCCTCTTCCTGTGCCAGACTCCTTGGATTGTTTAAAGAGCCGTTTCAAATGAAACACTGATGAATGCCTTTCAACCAACAAGCAACGGTGCGATGACCCGAGATATTGAGTGGCCTATATTCCTGGATCCGTGACACTTGTAACCAACTCCTCTGTTTCAAACTCACATTCCCCACATGGATCAAAGGGATATTTTACAGTGGGAGAGGGGGTGAGAGGGGAGCAGGTGCTTCCTGGCTTGGATATTTCATTCTCTCAGGAATAGAGATGTGGGGTTTCTCCCACAATAAGCTATACTTCCAGAATCATGGAATGCTGATTGTCGTGTGGATGGCTCTATTAACACGGAGCACCCACGGATGACTAATCGAGCTTACTTTGAGGCGTTATTCAAACACGGACTCACGATATATGCGCGGGAGGAAAGGAGAGGAAGAAGAAGAAGCGGGAGCTTTACCTGACGCGATCTCCGAGCAGTCTTCAAACCTGAAGGAAATTAAACCCACGAACACGGATTTTGAATGTACAAGAATAACAGCTTTATTGTCCGACCCCGAGAACAATGAACATGCCAGTAACTAATATCCACTAATGAGCACTCCTACACACAAACACACACGCACAGATGGGGAGGATAAATTAAAATAAACGTTGTGTTTGGCGTGGGGACTTATCTCGTCTGGCTGAGATGTGTCGGAGATCGTCCGGCTCGTTGGCGTCGTCCAGGCCCCAAGCATGCAAGTCCGCCACGGCACTGGTGTTGGTGGGAAGAAAAGCCGCCGTCCACCGTTCATGCCCCACCGAGGCCACTCGCTCGCCCCGGCCTCGTCCGCTGGTGTGCCACCGGCCCTCCGCGCGACTCGAAGGGGTCGCGTGGAGCTCGCTCCTCTGGCCGTGCCTGGCTCCAAGCGCAGTCGCCCGACGTGGCTCCGGTTGTGGGGAACAAGGCCCCAATGTGCCCCCGTTCACCAGGCCTCGATAAGGCCTCTCGCGCCAAGCGAGCGATCCGGTGGGGGTGCAACCCACCTCCACATCCATGCATGCAATGTCTTCCCGGATTTGGCACGGTCACAGTGCGCTGCACCCAAAGTTCAGATCCGAAGGGAGAGAGAGTCTAGGCTGAAGGAAGGCGTGAGGGCAGCAGGAGAACCAAAGAAAAGCGTCTACGGCGAGGGGAAGGACGTCTGGGCACAAAGGAATCCATAAATGAGAAGAAGAAAGGGACTTTGATGCTGGCAAGCCAAAATGCGACCGTTCGCTATGGTGTCCAGAAGCACAAGCGAGAAGAGAACGAGAGAAGGAGGTCCAAAAACGAGAAGAAGCGAGAGAGAAAATGTCAGTCACGACCATCTGCTATCGCATCCAGAACAACAAGAAGAAAATGTCGGCTCGTGGTTCGTGGTCTGGCTCGTCGTCTGATGTCACCGGCCCTTCTCCTTCAATCAGCGCGTCGCTTCTTGACCACCTGAATGTTCCTCCCCCGTCAGTCCCCCACCATTGGCCGAGCACCTCGCGCTCTCCTCCAATCCGAGGGAATCTTCTTGCCCCTCCCCTGGCCAATCACCAGTCCTCCCCCACTCTGCCAATCAGTGACCTGCTTCTTACTCGCCCTTTGCCGTGACCAATTGCTGCCCCTCTGAGCGTGTCCATTGCCTGCCTGCTCGATGTTTCATCGCCATGGTGTCGTAATGCGCGGCCGCTTCCTGACTGTTCTTCTAGTAAGTTTTATTATTATCATGACAGAGGGGGAATTTAAGTAGTGTTTGTGTGGTGTAAGTATTGGGCCGAACTAATGTCTATTGTGCGTTGCCATACGGGACACATGGATGATCACAGGTTTGACACACTGGGGAGTTAGCTTAATCCCTATTCTACTTATCATGCCCCATTTCTCGTAATGGGGATGAAGATACACTTAATCCGACATACTAGCTAGACAGGTCCTCTACTTATTTATATCGAGATGGTTCTTGCTACCCACGATCATCGGAGCACCTACCTTTAAGGATCTACCTGGATCTATATATGCCCTACCCCACCGACAACAAGTCAGTTTGTCAAATTTCTGCCCTGCTAGAGCTGCCCCGGTCAACTGTAAGTGCTGTTGTTGTGAAGTTGAAACGTCGAAGAGGAATGACAATTCAGTCGTGAAGTTGTAGGCCACACAAGCTCACAGAACGGGACCGCTGAGTGCTGAAGCGTGTAATGCATAAAAATCGTCTGTCTTCGGTTGCAACACTCATTACTGAGTTCCAAACTACCTCTGGAAGCAACGTCAGCACAAGAACTGTTCGAATTGAGCTTCATGAAATGGGTTTCCATGGCTGAGCAGCCGCACACAAGCCTAAGATCACCATGTGCAATGCCAAGCTTTGACTGGAGTTGTGTAAAGCTCACCACCCTTGGACGCTGGAGCAGTGGAAATGTGTTCTCTGGAGTGATGAATCACGCTTCACCATCTGGCAGTCCGGCGGACGAATCTGGGTTTGGCGGATACCAGGAGAATGCTTGACTCCATTAACATCTCCCTGTCTGACAACATTGACCAACTTCTATCCATTCATCCCAACTCTCTCTTCTTCATATGTGGTGACTTAAACTGTCATAATGCCAGCCGGCTGGGTGTGCGTACCTCTTGCTCCAGCCATGGCACATCAGCAAAGGATTAATCCTAACCCTAACCCTAACAATTTACTGGGACTGACACAATCTGTCAATTTCCTGACCTGTATCTCAGTCAATGGAGCAGCTTCTCTTCTGGACTTGGTTATGACTCTTTCACACCCTCTCTCGATTCTCTTCACCCTCTCTTTTGCTCAAGGTCATCTGCCATCTGCTTGGAAATCAGCCAACATTATGGCTTCACACAAAAAATGTGCAAAAACAGATCCTTGCAACGACAGACCAATCAACCTGCTCCCAATAATCAGCAAGGTCATGCAATCCATCATCACTTCTAAAATCAAATCCTTCCTCTTCTCCAATGGCTTGATCTCTGATCATCAATTTGGTTTCAGACCAGGTCACTCTACTCTGGACATGCTGCTTCTGCTGTCTCAACAATGGATGGAGGTCCTCAATGCCAAACAGGAAATCAGAGCTGTCTCCCTTGACATATCACGTGCTTTCAATGCGGTCTGGAACCCCGCCCTGCTCACCAAACTCTCCTCTTATGGTATCCATGGAAACCTCCACGCATGGCTTGCAGACTTCCTTTCTGGTCACAGTCAACGTGTGGCCCTGAATGGAATTCTCTCTTTTCCCCTTCCTGTTCAGGTTGGAGTTCCTCAAGGCAGTGTTCTGGGCCCTTTGCTTTTTCTGGTCTTCATTATTGATCTCTCCGACTCTTTGGAAAATCCTCTCTATCTCTTTGCTGATGACTCCCATCTCTGCCACTCCATATCTCAACCCTCAGATCGGCAGACAGCAGCCTCCTCACTCTCTGCAGACCTGGACAAAATCACAAACTGGTCAAACAAGTGTAACATGACTTTCAATCTTGACAACTCTCACACTCTCACTTTGTCTCTCCGAAAAGACCGTCTGTATAACCCTCCCATATACTTTCTGAACAATCGTCTTGAAGAAGTTCTGTCACTTAAGCTTTTGGGTCTCAATATCTGCCATGATTTTTCCTGGGAAAACCACATTTCCAAACTGGCCTCCAAAGCGAGTCGCCGACAGGGCATCCTCCGTCGTGCGAATTCCTATCTTGGCACTTCTGAGCTCCTCACCACATACAAAGCTTTCATCCGCAGCTTGATGGAATGCTACTCTCCCCTCTGGGCTGGTGATCCTGTCTCACACATAGCTCGGCTTTACGCTGTAGAAACAAAGGCTGTTAGAATCATTGGTATCTTCTGTGATAAAGCTGATTCTGAGGGCCTTTCACTCACTCACTGCAGGCACGTTGGTCGTCGTTCTGCCTTCGACTGACTCCTCTCCGGCCTAGCTCCCCCTGCTCTGTCTGTGTGCTGTCCCCCAAATATTCCTGCAGGATGCACAAGATGTGCCAGCAACCCTCTTCAATTGAAACTGCCAAAATCAAGGCTCTCTGCTCACCTTCACTCTTTCATTCCTCTTTTCCCGCCTCTGGAACAAACTCCCACACTCTCTGCAATCCCTCTCCGCCCTCCAAGTCTTCAAAACAGCTGTTCACCACCATCTCTTATCTTCCCCCATTCAAAACCTTGATCTTTTTTACCCCCGTTAAAACACCCCAAAGCCGCTTCTTTCAATCTCAAACTTCTTTCCTGAAATTCCTAGTAGTGAAATTCCTTGTAGTGTCCATTTGCTTTATACCGTGCACCCTTCCGTCATCCTCAGCACTCCCCCTTCCACAGATCTACGGACATCCTTTTCCCTGCTGTTGTTGTGCTTGTGTGCTTCCCTCTCCCTCCCCCTCTTGGCTCCCGCTCCCTTCATTGTATGTTTTATGTGTCTTTGTATGTTTTCATGTTCAATGTGTTAGCTTTTACACGAGCCTCGATTCTGTATCCTCCCCCCCCCCCCAAAAAAAAACCTGCCCGAATGCATAGTGCCAACTGTAAAGTTTGGTGGAGGGGGAATAATGGTCTGGGGCTGTTTTTCATGATTCAGGCTAGGCCCCTTTGTTCCAGCGAAGGGAAATCCTAACGCTACAGCATACAATGACATTCTATCGAGACAATTGTGTGCTTCTAACTTTGTGAAAAGTGTTTGGAGAAGGCCCTTTCCTGTTTCAGCATGACAACGCCCACCCTTCCCCCCCCCTCCCCTCACCCCCCATGCACAAAGCGAAGTCCATACAGAAATGGTTTGTCGAGATCGGTGTGGAAGAACTTGACTGGCCTGCACAGAGACCTGATCTCAACCCCATCAAACACCTTTGGAATGAATTGGAACACTGACTGCGAGCCAGGCCTAATCACCCAACATCAGTGCCTGACCTCACTAAGTCTCTTGTGGCTGAATGGAAGCAAATCCCCGCAACAATGTTCCGACATCTAGTGGAAAGCCTTCATAGAAGAGTGGAGGCTGTTACAGCAGCAAAGGGGGGGACCAACTCCATATTAATGCTCATGATTTTGGAATGAGATGTTTGATGTTCGGGTGTCCACATACTCTTGGTCATGTAGTGTATGTCTGTAACTCGTGGTGACACACATAAACCGGAGGTCGTTTATTCCCACTCCATAGCACGTACATGCGAAAGCCGAGAGTGAAAAGAAAAAGAAGAAGTCACACCTTGACCTCTTACGACACAGAGTAGCCCGTGATTCTAAACATAGTTGGGTCTTTACTCAGTTCCACATCACAAATAGTCAGTCCCACTTCACAATACATTACCACTAACTTAAGGGCTTGACCTTAACTTTTTTTTCCAGCCTGTCCATTGGAAAGGTAGATATTAGATTTTACCTGTCCCATCAACTATTGCACCTCTCCAACTTTGGAATGGGAGCATGTGGGGTGATACCATTGACGTGTCCAGCAGTGCATGGGGGGGGGGGGGGGGGGGTGGTGGTCGGGTCTAAAAAGGTCCTCTCTGGGAATCACTGTCTCACTGTCTGGCTTTAAATGAAAAAGAATAACTACCTTCGAGGTTAAGATATGTCAGGTTTTTGGTGGTAAAATTGACTGGTCCTTAGGACGGGTTCATTGGGGTTCTCACTTGTCTAAAATATGGAATTGCCTGCTCCAGGCAGTCAGACAACCATTGATGTGAAGCCCTGAACTTATCTACAAGTTCACTTCCTCACTGACACCCACTTTTCTATTGCACCCACATAAGAATCCTATCACCCACATTTTATTCCAAAAGTAAAGGCTGCGATAAAAAAGAGCTACATTAAGGATTAAATACACTGCCTTCAGAAAGTATTCACACCCCTTGTTGACTTTTTCACATTTTGTTGTGTTAAAGCCTGAATTTAAAATGGGTTAAATTGAGATTTTTGTCAATAATCTACCCATAATGTATCCACCATAATGTCCAAGTGGAATTTTTAAATTTTTTAAATTTTTACAGAATAATAAAAATAAAAAGCTGAAATGACTTGAGTCAATAAGAATTCAACCCCTTTGCTATGAAACTCCATATTGAGCTCAGGTGCATCCAATTTCCTTTGATCATCCTTCAGATGTCTCGACAACTTAAATGGAGTCCACCTGTGACCAATTCAATTAATTGGACATGATTTCGAAAGAAATACACCTTTCTATACAAGGTCCTACAGTGCACGTCAGAGCAGAAACGCTACCATGAAGTCCAAGGAACTGTCCATAGAACTCGTAGAACTCGAAGAATTATGAGGAGGCATAAATCTGGGAAAGGGTGTAAAACAATTTCTAGAGTGTTGAAAGTTCCCAAGAGCAGAGTGAGCTTCATCATTAGGAAATGGAAAGAATGTGGAAATACCCAGACTCTTCCTAGAGGTGGACGTCTGACCAAACTGAGCAACCAGACAAGAAGGACCTTGGTGAGGGAAGTGACCAATAACCCAATGACCACTTTGACAGAACTAGAGCGTTGCTTGGCTGAAATGGGAGAACCTGCCGGCAGGACAACAGTCTCTGCAGCACTTCACAAATCCAGGCTTTATGGGAGAGTGGCCACACGGAAACCACTCCTAAGAAAAAGGCACATGACAGCACACCTGGAGTTTTCAAAAAGACACATGAAAGCTCTGAAAGCACGAGGCAAAATAATCTGTGGTCTGATGAGACAAAAATTGAACTCTTTAGCCTGAGTGCAAAGCGCTAAGCACAGCTCATTGCCCATCTAACACCACCCCTACCGTGAAGCATGGTGGTGGCAACATCATGCTAAGAAGATGCTTTTCAGTGGAAGGGACTGTGAGACTTGTAAGGATAGAGGGAACAATTAATGGAGCCAAATACAGGCAAATCCTTGAGGAGAACCTGCTCCAGAGTGCAAAAGCCCCCAGACTACGGCGAAGATTTACATTCCAACAGGACGGTGACCCAAAGCAGCCAAAGTAACACTGGAATGGCTTCAGAACAAGAACTCCCAAAATACAAATGTGCAAAGCTGATACAGACATACCCAAGAATACTCGAAGCTGTAATCGCTGCCAAAGGTGCTTCTACGGAATATTGACTCAGGGGGCTGAACACTTATGTGAATTAGATATTTCTGTATTTCATTTTTAATTATTTTGTAAAATATTCTAAAAAAAATATTCACTTTGACATTATGGGGTATTATGTGTAGATCGGTGACAAAAAAAATCTCAATTGAATCCATTTTCAATTCAGGCTGTGCCAACAAAATGTGAAAAACGTCAAGGGGTGTCAATACTTTCTGAAGGCGCTGCAGAAGAATAAGCAAAATAATGAGGACAGAGTGGTGATTGGCACCCACCTCAACTTCTTTCTGATTTTGCATAATTATTTCCTGATTAAAATAGCTCAGTATTTACAAAGCTGCTTACCTGTTTTCATCAGGATAGCCAAGGTTGTGAATACACTCAATCAAAATCTCTTCAGTAACAATACATCTTAGTATCACTATTTGGGGGTTGAATAACTGATGGATCCTTTGCCTCCTCCGTTGAGCTATCAGTGTGGTCAACAAATTGTTAATTATCCCCATGCTTAAAAAGATTGGTTATATTGTAATCGGCTCTGTCTCTGTCTGTCTGTCTGTCTGTCTCCATCGGTAATGCTATCTTATCTCCTCCTAAACAGTTCTGCAGACATTAACCATACTCGGTAGTTATGATCACCATATGGTAAGAAGGTGTGAGAGCAGTATCATTTTGAACCTACCCCTTGGGTTCCTGTGATAGGGTCAAGAGGTCAAATACCAAAATATGCAATTATGGGCAGATTTTAAAATGAAACTGTATATTCAATCATCAATGGGGGCCGCATGAGATATGTAAGGACTTTTTGGATTTGACCCCTGGTTCATGCCCCACGATTGGGGCATGGGGTAACAGGGGTCAAGACAGATTTTTTCAAACCCAAAAATTCGATATTGGTGTCATTCGTGGTGGAATGTTTTTCCATCTTATACCTTTGTTTAGATGGAAAGCGGTGGGAATTGCGAGGATGCGCCAACGACTTCGCTCTAGTTACCTCTGACACCTTAGGTGGACGAAGGTTATGTTTTCACCTTTGTCTGTAAGCAGGATATCTCAAAAAGTAATGGACGGATTTGGACGAAATTGGTGGATAGGTTGGGTGTGTGACAAGGAAGAAACGATTAGATTTTAGTGAAGATCTGGATCCGGATACGAGAATTTCAAAGTGATTCTTCACCATTGAGTGATCGGGTTAAAAACAATATACAGCATAATATTTCAGAAAGTTGTGGATGAGTTATGACAAAACTAGGTTGATTGGTTGGTTAGGTGACAATAACAAGCCGATTCGATTTTGGTGCAGGTCAGCAGATATTCAGCCTGGCGGAGGTATGGGCTCTACCGAATGTCCTTCAAAATCGTTTTGTGCTTCGTGTACCGATACTTGTGTTTTTGTCCTGTTGCTTATTAATTAGAGCAGGTTGCTCACATGTGCTCATTATGCCCCTACTCCTAACCCCTACTTTCCTCTCCTCCAACTCCTGCACCCTCCGTAGTGGTGAAATATCGCAAGAAACATCGTGAAAGTGTCAGTGAGAGATTAAGTCACCTGAATATCAGCACCGTTCGCAAGATGTCGAGCCGCATTGGCGTGCAGTTCAAGCAAGCAGCAGGATTAATGCCGTTGGTGAGTCTGACTCGTGCTCGTGTTGAAAACCACTTTCTGCACTCGTGTTAGTGTTGAAAACCACTTTCTGCACTCGTATTAGTGTTGAAAAAACAACTTTCGCACACGTGTTAATGTTGAAAAACCACTTTTTGTACTCGTCTTAGTGTTGAAAAAACACGTTTCGCACTCGTGTTAGTGTTGAAAAACCACTTTTTACCCTCCTGCTAGTGTTGAAAAACTACATTCCGCACTCGTCCTCATGTCGAAAACCACATTAGGGGCTCGTCATATTGTAGAAAACCACATCATTTGCGGAGTTGTCCCAGTGTAGAAATCCACATTAGGGGCTCATCATAGTGTAGAAAACCACATTGCGCACTCGTCCTCATGTCGAAAACCACATTAGGGGCTCGTCATAGCGTAGAAAACCACATTGTGCACTCGTCCTCGTGTCGAAAACCACATTAGGGGCTCGTCATAGTGTAGAAAACCACATTATAGCGGAATTGTCCCAGTGTAGAAATCCACATTGCGGACTCGTCCTAGTGTTGAAAACCACATTCCGCACTCGTGCTAGGGTTGAAAACCACATTGCAGACCCGTTCTAGTGTTGAAAACCACATTCCGCTCTCGTGCTAGTGTTGAAAACCACATTTCGCACTCGTGCTAAGGTTGAAAACCACATTGCGCACTTGTGCTGGTGTTGAAATCCACATTCCGCACTCGTGCTAGGGTTGAAATCCACATTCCACACTCAGGCCAGTGTTGAAAACCACATGCCGCACTCGTGCTATGGTTGAAAACCACAATCCGCACTCGTGCTAGTGTTGAAAACCACATTCCGCACTCGTGCTAGTGTTGAAAACCACATTCCACACTTGTGCTAGTGTTGAAAACCACAATCCGCACTTGTGCTAGTGTTGAAATCCACATTCCACACTCGTGCTCGTGTTGAAATCCACATTCCACACTCGTGCTAGTGTTGCAAACCACATTCCGCGCTCGTGCTATGGTTGGAAACCACATTGCGGACCCGTACTAGTGTTGAAAACCACATTCCGCACTCGTGCTAGTGTTGAAAACCACATTCCACACTCGTGCTAGTGTTGAAAACCACATTCCACACTCGTGCTAGTGTTGAAAACCACATTCCACACTCGCGCTAGTGTTGAAAACCACATTCCGCACTTGTGCTAGTGTTGAAAACCACATGCCGCACTCGTGCTATGCTTGAAAACCATATTGCGCACTTGTGCTAGTGTTGAAATCCACATTCCACACTCGTGCTAGTGTTGAAATCCACATTCCACACTCGTGCTAGTGTTGCAAACCACATTCCGCGCTCGTGCTATGGTTGGAAACCACATTGCGGACCCGTACTAGTGTTGAAAACCACATTCCGCACTCGTGCTAGGGTTGAAAACCACATTCCGGATCCGTGCTAGTGTTGAAAATCACATTCCGGATCCGTGCTAGTGTTGAAAACCACATTCAGCACTCGTGCTAGGGTTAAAAAACACATTCCGCACTCGTGCTAGTGTTGAAAACCACATTCCGCACTCGTGCTAGGGTTGAAAACCACATTCCGCACTCGTGCTCATGTTGAAAACCACATTCCACACTGGTGCTAGTGTTGAAGACCACATTCCGCACTCGTACTAGTGTTGAAAACCACTTTCCGCACTCGTGCCAGTGTTGAAAACCACATTCCGCACTCGTGCTATGGTTGAAAACCACATTCCGCACTCGTGCTAGTGTTGAAAACCACATTCCACACTCGTGCTAGTGTTGAAAACCACATTCCACACTCGTGCTAGTGTTGAAAACCATATTCCACACTCGTGCTAGTGTTGAAAACCACATTCCACACTCGCGCTAGTGTTGAAAACCACATTCCGCACTTGTGCTAGTGTTGAAAACCACATGCCGCACTCGTGCTATGCTTGAAAACCATATTGCGCACTTGTGCTAGTGTTGAAATCCACATTCCACACTCGTGCTAGTGTTGAAATCCACATTCCACACTCGTGCGAGTGTTGAAAACCACAATCCGCGCTCATGCTAGGGTTGGAAACCACATTGCGGACCCGTACTAGTGTTGAAAACCACATTCTGCACTCGTGCTAGTGTTGAAATCCACATTGCGCTTGCTGGTGTTGAAAACCATATTCCGCACTCATGCTAGTGTTGAAATCCACATTGCGCTTGCTGGTGTTGAAAACCACATTCCGCACTCGTGCGAGTGTTGAAATCCACATTGCGCTTGCTGGTGTTGAAAACCATATTCCGCACTCATGCTAGTGTTGAAATCCACATTCCACATTCGTGCTAGTGTTGAAATCCACATTCCACACTCGTGCCAGTGTTGAAAACCACATTCCGCGCTCATGCTAGGGTTGGAAACCACATTGCGGACCTGTACTGGTGTTGAAAACCACATTCTGCACTCGTGATCGTGTTGAAATCCACATTGCGCATGCTAGTGTTGAAAACCACATTCCGCACTCATGCTAGTGTTGAAAACCACATTGTGCACTTGTCCTCGTGTTGAAATCCACATTGCGGACTCGTCCTAGTGTTGAAATCCACATTGCGGACTCGTCTTAGTGTTGAAATCCACATTGCGCACACGTCCTACTGTTGAAATCCACATTGCGGATCCGTGCTAGTGTTGAAAACCACATTCCGCACTCGTGCTAGGGTTGAAAACCACTTTGCAGATCCGTGCTAGTGTTGAAAACCACATCCCGCACTCGTGCTAGGTTTGAAATCCACATTGCGCACTCGTCCTAGTGTTGAAATCCACATTGCGGATCCGTGCTGGTGTTGAAAACCACATTTCGCACTCATACTAGTGTTGAAAACCACATTGCGCACTTGTGCTGGTGTTGAAATCCACATTCTGCACTCGTGCTAGGGTTGAAAACCACATTGCGCACTTGTGCTGGTGTTGAAAACCACATTCCGCACTTGTGCTAGTGTTGAAAACCACATGCCGCACTCGTGCTATGCTTGAAAACCATATTGCGCACTTGTGCTAGTGTTGAAATCCACATTCCACACTCGTGCTAGTGTTGAAATCCACATTCCACACTTGTGCTAGTGTTGAAAACCACATTCCGCGCTCATGCTAGGGTTGGAAACCACATTGCGGACCCGTACTAGTGTTGAAAACCACATTCTGCACTCGTGCTAGTGTTGAAATCCACATTGCGCTTGCTGGTGTTGAAAACCATATTCCGCACTCATGCTAGTGTTGAAATCCACATTGCGCTTGCTGGTGTTGAAAACCACATTCCGCACTCGTGCGAGTGTTGAAATCCACATTGCGCTTGCTGGTGTTGAAAACCATATTCCGCACTCATGCTAGTGTTGAAATCCACATTCCACATTCGTGCTAGTGTTGAAATCCACATTCCACACTCGTGCCAGTGTTGAAAACCACATTCCGCGCTCATGCTAGGGTTGGAAACCACATTGCGGACCTGTACTGGTGTTGAAAACCACATTCTGCACTCGTGATCGTGTTGAAATCCACATTGCGCATGCTAGTGTTGAAAACCACATTCCGCACTCATGCTAGTGTTGAAAACCACATTGTGCACTTGTCCTCGTGTTGAAATCCACATTGCGGACTCGTCTTAGTGTTGAAATCCACATTGCGCACACGTCCTAGTGTTGAAATCCACATTGCGGATCCGTGCTCGTGTTGAAAACCACATTCCGCACTCGTGCTAGCGTTGAAAACCACTTTGCAGATCCGTGCTAGTGTTGAAAACCACATCCCGCACTCGTGCTAGGGTTGAAATCCACATTGCGCACTCGTCCTAGTGTTGAAATCCACATTGCGGATCCGTGCTGGTGTTGAAAACCACATTTCGCACTCATACTAGTGTTGAAAACCACATTGCGCACTTGTGCTGGTGTTGAAATCCACATTCTGCACTCGTGCTAGGGTTGAAAACCACATTGCGCACTTGTGCTGGGGTTGAAATCCACATTGCGCACTCGTCCTAGTGTTGAAATCCACATTGCGGATCCGTGCTGGTGTTGAAAACCACATTTCGCACTCATACTAGTGTTGAAAACCACATTGCGCACTTGTGCTGGTGTTGAAATCCACATTCTGCACTCGTGCTAGGGTTGAAAACCACATTGCGCACTTGTGCTAGGGTTGAAATCCACATTCCACACTCAGGCCAGTGTTGAAAACCACTTTCCGCACTCGTGCTAGGGTTGAAAACCACATTCCGAAATTGTGCTAGTGTTGAAAACCACATTGCACACTCGTCCTTGTGTTGAAATCCACATTGCGGACTCGTCTTAGTATTGAAATCCACATTGTGGATCCGTGCTAGTGTTGAAATCCACATTGCGGACTTGTGCTAGTGTTGAAATCCACTTTGCGGACTCATGCTAGTGTTGAAAACCACATTGCGGATCTGTGCTTGTGTTGAAAACCACATTGCAGACTCGTCCTAGTGTTGAAATCCACATTGCGCACTCGTCCTAGTGTTG
This sequence comes from Myxine glutinosa, assembly GCF_964187855.1. Classification (NCBI taxonomy): domain Eukaryota; kingdom Metazoa; phylum Chordata; class Myxini; order Myxiniformes; family Myxinidae; genus Myxine; species Myxine glutinosa. The sequence continues at coordinate 264,663,393 of NC_136262.1, read as the reverse complement.
AAATCCACATTGCGGACTCGTCTTAGTGTTGAAATCCACATTGCGGACTTGTGCTAGTGTTGAAAACCACATTCTGCACTCGTGCTAGTGTTGAAAACCACATTGCACACTCGTCCTTGTGTTGAAATCCATATTGCGGACTCGTCCTAATGTTGAAATCCACATTGCGGACTCGTCCTAGTGTTGAAATCCATATTGCGGACTTGTGCTAGTGTTGAAAACCACAATCCACACTCGTGCTGGGGTTGAAAACCACATTGCGGATCCGTGCAGGTGTTGAAACCACATTGCGGACTCGTCCTAGTGTTGAAAACCACATTGCGCACTCGTGCTAGGGTTGAAAACCACATTGCGCACTCGTGCTAGGGTTGAAAACCACATTGCGGATCCGTGCTAGTGTTGAAAACCACATTGCGGACTCCTAATGTTGAAATCCACATTGCGGATCCGTGCTAGTGTTGAAAACCACATTGCGGATTGGTGCTGGTGTTGAAAAACACATTGCGGACTCGTCCTCGTGTTGAAATCTAAATGTTGTTTCATATTGTTTACATGTTTTAGCAAATGTTGTTTCATGTTGTTTACATCTTGTAGCATATGTTGTTTCATGTTGTTTACATGTTTTAGCAAATGTTGTTTCATGTTGTTTACATTTTGCAGCAAATGTTGTTTCATACGAGTCACCTTTGAATTGCTGAGAGATAATGTTATTCCGCGATGGTCGTGTTTGAAAGTTTCAAACTTTTGGGGATAATTTTATTTCGTGTCAGGGCAGATGGATTTTACTGTGCCCTCCACAGCCTGCGCTGCTGCATCGCTGAACTTTGAAGTTTCCTTAATTACTTTCAATTGGCACTTTAATTCCTGCAATTAACATTAACGGCACATACAGAGCAATGGTGTCTAGGCCTGCCTACTATGGCCTTCTATAGCTTACCCAGGGCCCTTCGTTTTTATTCTCATTTGGACTCTTAATGAGCACAAGCTCTTCGTGCTCGGCTCTTTTTGGACTTGCAGACAAAAGACTCGGAGTACGAGAAGTCGAAAGGAACTTTTATGGAGCTGCACAAGGCCATCACGGACTTGCTGGACCATCTACCGGAATATCTTCAACAATTGCAGGTTTGTCCCGCTCCCATTCTTCCACCAAATTCTCATCTCCAAATGAAATGCGCTCTTTCCCCCTCTCCCAAAACACCTTTGGAATCAATAAAGAGAGTTTGGCATTCGGAAAGCCAAAGTGCGCATAAAAATAAACCGTACAGGTTCAGAACCTGACGGCTATGAGTTCGAGTGAAACGGTTTTGTCTGGTGTGAGGCATGTCATGATTGGTCCTCATCCTTTCCAGGCAGAGTCTGCACGAAATGCAAAAATAGAAATGCTCCAGGGAATCGGTAATCCATGAAATTGCTCATTTTGCTTTAATCCCCCATCGGGATCCTTGGCCTGGCTCTGCTAAATCGCTCTCTGCTAGTGCGCCAGTAGGCCGCCCTGTTTTGCAGCCCCATGCTGCTGGAAATTGCTAATTATCAGGTTGAAACGGCGCACTGTGCGGGGTCCTGCAGGCGCTCTCTCGCCGACTTCATCAGAGAAGCCGCCAGGTCATGGGCAACGCAGACACATTCTGGCATCTTGAAAAAAGTAAGAGGTCAGACGAGAGAGGCCAAAACCATTCCGCGGTGACAGGTACCACGGAATACATCATTATAAATGCTGGAAACCATTGCTTTCGTCTTTGGCAAATGTGCTTCCCGTGAACACTATGACGTCTGCTTCCACTTGGGGTTAACGTTGTTGAGGATTATCGACGACTGGCAGCGATGATATTGTCATAAGGGCATGAAACATTTTAAAAAGATTTAGTTTGTTTTTAATTCCTGTTTGAGTAAAACTTATCGCATTCACTGTAAGAGTGAAATTTGTTGCAAAGTAATATATATATATATATATATAGACACACACACACACACACACACACACACACACACACACACACACACACACACACACACACACACACACACACACACACACACACACACACACACACACACATCCACAAACACACATAAACTGCCTTCAGAAAGTATTCACCCCCCAACCTCCCTTGACTTTTTTCACATTTTGTTGTTACGGTCTGAATTTAAAATGGATAAAATTGAGATTTTTTTTGTCACTGATCTACACATAATACCTCATAATGTCAAAGTGTAAATTTTTTTCGAAATTTTTAACAAATAAAAAAATTTAAAAATATCTAATTTACATAAGTATTCAACCTCTGATTCAATACTTTGCAGAAGCGCCTTTTGCACCGATTACAGCTTCGTGTCTTCTTGGGTATGTCTGTATCAGCTTTGCACATCTAGATTTGGGGAGTTTCTCCCATTCTTCCTTGCAGATTTGCTCAAGCCCTGTCAAAATGGATGAGGAGCTTCCCGGAATGCAATCGTCAAGTCTTTCCACAGATTCTAAATGGGATTCAAGTCTGGGCTTTGACTGGGCCACTCAAGGACTTTCACGTTCTTGTCCTGAAACCATTCCAGTGTTGCTTTGGCTGTATTCTTGGGGTGATTGTCCTGTTGGAATGAAAATCTTCACCACAGTCTAAGATCTTTTGCATTCTGAAGCAGGTTCTTCTCAAGGATTTGCCTGTATTTGGCTCCTGTTATGTGCTCCTCCCCAAACCCCGGTCACGGTGTACCTCCGAGCCCTGAGAGGAGTCAGGGCAGAAAGATGTGTTATTCTGAATGTCAAAGATCAATGGTGAAACCACACCAATTGTTACCAACAAACAAGTATTGTATTAAGATCACACAAGAATAACAGTACAACAACAATAGTAATCAATTGTACAACCAATATATATTTCCTATGATGGTACCATCAGGTTCGTACAATATAACTCACTGTGCTCCAAGTGAGCGAAAAGAAGAACATTCCCAATGTCTCTATTCCGGCATCAAGCCAAAGTTGATTCCAGCTTCAAGCCAAAGTCGATCCACTCCAGTGATCGTCCCTACGATGTCGTATCGAGACCAGAATCCCGTTGGGTTGGCAGTTACACTGCCAAAGATGGGCGAAGGTGTCCTCGAGAAGTGACGGGGAAATCACACCTTCAGGTATGGATGTTTGACGGCTCTCAATCGGCGAACCGCAGATTTCCCACTCAAAAGCCACGTTACACACACACACACACCAAATTAACGTCTGGGTGCGGTGAGAATGGTTGAAGTGAAGTGAAAAACCTTGAGCGAAGCGCAAATCCTGCGCGAGGTAAAAATGGCCGACGGCCCGTTCTCGTGGCGTAACGGCACTCCGATGATTCTCTCCGGAATCAACCGCAAAACCTGTCACGCAGGCTTATCTGTCATAGCGATAACAACTCTGTCGCAGGAATCCCTTTCCCGGGAAACCCAAAGTTCACTCGTGACCCTCCTTCGCCAATCATTCGCTCCAGACCTCGAAGCAGCTCGGCTTCTTGTCCGACTCACTCGCTCCGCCTTCTCTTCCTCCCCTTCCTCTTCGTCGTCGTCCGGTTCCGGTTTCATTTAAAACATTAACTTTTTTACCTTTTGAAAGAAAGAAAATAGAAATCTCTATTTCCCTTAAACGACAACAATAATAGTACGTGCAACCAAAAATGTTTACAGTGGATGATAACCACAACAACGGAAGTGACGAATCCATAACACTCCATTCATTGTATCCTTAAAAGTCTCCCTGCTGCTGAAAAGCATCCCCATAGCATGATGCTACCACCACCATTCTTCACGGTTTGGGATGGTGTTAGATGGGTGATGAGCTGTGCTCGGTTTCCGCCAGATGTAGCGCTTTGTATTCAGGCCAAAGAGTTCAACTTTTCTCTCATCAGATGATCTCTCATCAGAGTCTTTCACATGCCTTTTTGCAAACTCCAGGCATTCTGTCATGTGCCTTTTTCTCAGGAATGGCTTCCATCTGGCCACTCTCCCGTAAAGCCTAGATTTGTGAAGTTCTGCAGAGACTGTTGTCCTTCTGACAGGTTCTCCCATCTCAGCCAAGGAACTCTGTCGTTTTGTCAGAGTGGTTATTGGGTTCTTGGTCACTGTTACGTGTTCCTCCCCGACTTCCTGGGCTCGGTATACCTCCGAACCCTGAGAGGAGCCACGGCAGAAAAATATGTTATCCTGTGTCAAAAACAATGGTGAAACCACACCAATTGCAAACTAGAACGGGCACTCGGTAGAGCGCATACCTTCGCCGCAGCTACTGTTCTGTACTTGGCATGGGAGTGTAGGGAACAGAACAACAAAAATACGATTTTGACCTTTTCGTGACCTTGACCTTGACCTTTGACCCGATTGCTCCCAAAATCTAATCAAATGTGTCCCGTATAATAACCAATCATCCCACCAAATTTCATGCAATTCGGTTGAATACTTTTTGAGTTATGCGAATAACATACACACACACACACAGACATACAAATAAATACACAGCGATCAAAACATAACCTTCCGCTTTTGCGAAGGTAATAATACAAACACCAATAATACAAACAAATATTGTATTAAAAATCACACAAAAATAACAGCACAACAATAATAGGAATCAAGAGTACAATCAATATCTCCTATGATGGTACCAACCGCTACATGCATGAGGTAACTCACTGTGCTCCAAGTGAGTGGAAAATAACCTTCCCCAGTGTCTCTATATTCCCGTCTTCGAGCTCAGAGTCGGTCCCCTCCAGTGATCAACGGAACGATGTCGAATCGAAACCAGAATCTCGTTCAGAGGGCAGGCACAGACACGCCGCCCAAAACGGCACAAAGGCGCACGCGGCCCAAAGCGTAGAAAATGGTCACGTGGTTAAAGCGGCACAAGGGCGCACTCACGGCGACTGGGAAATCCAACGTCACCCTCCAGGTATGAACTTTCACTGTTCACGTTCGGCAAGCCGCAAAGTAATCGTCAAAAGCCTCGGTGCACACACACACCACAGATACGGCTGAAAGCGGTGGAAACGGTTGACGAAGCAAGGAAAGTCTGCTCGACGCGCGAAGTGCACGAGTCAAAATGGCCGACGGCTCGTGGTTCTCGAGTCGTCACGATCCAGCGATGATTCTTCGTAATCTAACGCCAAACCTGACACGCAGAATGATCCGTCACAGCAATAACAACTTTATCGCAGGAATTCCTTTTTCCCAGGAAACCCAAAGTACGTGACTCTTGCTCGACAACGTTCGTTGCAGACCGCAAAGCAACCAGCTTCTTCTCCGACCCTCTCGCTCCGCCCTCTCCTCTCTTCTCTGCCGTCGTCTTCCCGTTCGGTTTCCGGTATCATTTAAAGTTAGCCTTTTTAACTTTAGATAACTGTTCATGAATAATAACCCTTTTGAGAATAATAATAGTACATAATATCATAAATATGTCAAGTGGGTGAAAACCACAACAACGGAAGTTACGAATCCGTAACAGTCACCTACCTGACGAAGGTCCTTCTTGCCCGATTGCTCCATTTTGGTCGGATGGTCATCTCTAGGAAGAGTCTGGGTAGTTCTATATTCTTTCCATTTTCTAATTATGGAGCTCACTTTGCTCTTGGGAACTTTCAACACTCCAGAAATTGTTTGATACCCTTCTCCAGATATATGCCTCCTCACAATTCTATCTTGGAGTTCTGTGGGCTGTTCTTTGGACTTCATGGTGGAGTTTCTGCTCTGATGTGCACTGTAGGACCTTGTATAGAAAGGTGTATTTATTTCGAAATCATGTCCAATCAATTGAATTGGCCACAGGTGGACTCCAATCAAGTTGGAGAGATATCTCAAGGATGATCAAAGGAAATTGTCAGCACCTGAGCTAAATTTTGAGTGTCATAGAAGTGGGGTTGAATACTAATTGACTCGACATTTTAGTTTTCAATTTTTTATTATTTTGTAAACATTTCTACAACAAAAACTCCACTTTGACATTAATTACGGGGTATTATGTGTAGATCAGTGACAAAAAATCTCAAACGAATCCATTGTAAATTCAGGCTGTAACACAACAAAATGTGAAAAACCTCAAGGGGGTGTGAATACTTTATAAAAGCAGTGCACATATGCTTCATACAAACTTATATGTAATTAATCAAATAAATCAAATTTTAACACTTGGATGTTCAGTGAAACCAAAATGATCGTTGGTGCTGATCAGAGCATCATTATCCCGCAAATGTCTTAGTGGTCAGTCAGCCTTTTGGTAATTCCCATCTTCTTCTTCTGTCTGGTGCTCTACCCAAAGATAGTCTCAGTGCTACCAAAGCAGCCACATGGCAAGGATTACACTGAGTGGTTTGCCTTTGCCTTCCAAATCGTAGTGAGGGCATGAGTTTAGAATTTGTTCAGGGTTCTGCCGATAACTTGCCTCTTCTTCGCAAATGACACCGCGGGATCGTTAACATCCACCAAATAATGCCCACGGACGGGATGCCCTGTTGAAGGTCATAAGACAAAGAATCCTGGATGAAAATCCCTTGTCCTCTGTTGATATGTCTCGGCCTCAGAAGTGTCCTTGTAATTCACATGGGGAGTGTACCATTTATCCGATAAGCTCCTCCATAAAATATTTTTTCTGTGACTCGGAATGTCCTCACTTATCTATTAACACAATGTGATTCTCTTCCCAGAACCCTGAGGTGGAGTGGTTGGCACTGTCTGACACCGCATGCAAGTTGTGGGCAGGCTGGAACCAACACCTGGCTGGTTTGTATCAGCTCGCCATTTGTAAGATCCACCAACAGCACTTCACCATACTAGTGAGTCCCCGATCATTTCCTCCATATGTGCTCTGCCTTCGTCTGCTCTGGTTTTCGTCATTGTCCTTGCAGCACCTCGGCGGTTTCCGGTACCTTTAGTCAGGTTCACTATGTTTTTTTCGTTCAAATTTTTTGGAGATTAGCAAAACTATACATTTTTGGAATATTCAGAGCATGAGGAATCCAAAAATTAATGTTTGCATTTGCATAGACACCTTTGTGAAAATGACCCTCAGGACAGTGATGAAGATCTGTAAAAGCATATTCCTGAACGGTATAGACCTAGTAGATCCTGTGTATAGGACTTATAGTTCAATCTGATACTAACAAGGCTGCTTTCTTGCTTTATAAACACATACCTATAGCTTCAAAGGACTTGCAATATCATGTATTATGTAATAGTTATATCACAAATATGAAGACAATGGTTTTCAATTACCTTTGTTTGTTGCTTTTCTATAATCCTGAGCACTATGTTGAGGCCTTTATTGGATTCCTTGACCCACAAAACATAGGATTAGCATATTTAATTAAGTTTCTCGGTTGAATAGAAGCCGAGATAGCGCAAAGTATGTATTTTATGGTGGCCATTTTGAAAATCCAAAATGGCGGCCATGCAGGTGTCTGTGCAAATGGCAACATTGATTTTCGGATTCTCCATGCTCTGATGAGTCCAAAAATGTACAGGTTTGCTAATCTCCCAAAATTTTGAACGAAATTATATTTGTTAACATTAACATAGTGAACCTGACTACTTGTTCCTCCATAATGTTATCGCTTGGATTCAATTGAAACCGCCATTGGGTTTTGCATTGGATATCGAGTTGCAGTTGGCAAAACTGGAGGCTAAAATATAGTCCAAAAACAGGTCTCCTAAAAGCTCCCCGGACTGTGTGATGTCATAATTTCTAACAGCAGATGAAAGCTTGATATTCGAGTAGGCCATCAACGTGTCCTGGAGGATTGAGCTATGTTCAAGGAGATGGAGTCTGTGCAGGGATCGTGTACAGTTTGTTGTTGTACGTACACTGCCTTGATATGTTTGTAACTTGCACAACAAACCTCACCTACTGAAATGTTCTCCACTTCCTGTTGTATTCCAGCGGAATCGGCTCGAGGAGTTGGTGCGAATGCCGGCGACCGACCTACTTCGGGCCTTCAAAACACCGTTGTTTCTCATTCAGAAAAGGAATGACAAGCTGCTCGACGTGTCCGGTTTCGATGATGGAGATGAGGGCCCACAACATCAACACAACATCACGGAATACCAGACTTTACACTCTCAGCTGCTCGATGCGCTGCCCAAGTTTTGTGCCCACGCTTCCTCCCTCTACATCGCCATTTTGCAAGGCTTTGTGTTTGCACACACCATGTTCTTTGGATCCTGTGTGAAGGAGCTCGGACATCTAAAGGTTTGTGTCACTTCCTGTCATATTTCAATGTATGGACTTTAATAGGAAAATACAGATTGGATTCGTCCTGGTTGTTACCTCCGCCACCGAAGGTGGAAGGAGGTTATGTTTTCACCCCTGTCTGTTTGTTTGTTACTTGGCAAAAACATATATTTTTTGACAAGTTTGATGATCACTCCGGTTTGTTTGTTTGTTTGTGTGTTTGTCTGTTTGTTTGTCTGTCACGCTCACTTATACTTGTCTACAGGTCACAATTTTAAACCGATCTTCACGAAACTTCACCAAATGGTGGAGTTCGTGGTCCAACAGAATCCTATGAATTTTTTTTAGGTCAAAAGGTCAACATAGGCCAAAGGTCAACCACTTTTTTCAAATCTCTAAAATCCTCAATTTTCATCCCATTGACTTGATATTTCAATAAGATTTTCATATCAGCAAACTGAATTCAACCACCAACTATTTTTGAGATCAACATAGGTCACAAGGTCAAGATAGGCCAAAGGTCAATGACATTTTTTACATCTCTAAAATCCTCAATTTTCATCCCATTGACTTGATATTTCAATAAGATTTTCATATCAGCAAACTGAATTCAACCACAAACTATTTTTGAGATCAACATAGGTCACAAGGTCAACATAGGCCAAAGGTCAATGACTTTTTTCAAATCTCTAAAATCCTCAATTTTCATCCCATTGACTTGATATTTCAACAAGATTTTCATATCAGCAAACTGAATTCAACCACCAACTATTTTTGAGATCAACATAGGTCACAAGGTCAACATAGGCCAAAGGTCAACCACTTTTTTCAAATCTCTAAAATCCTCAATTTTCATCCCATTGACTTGATATTTCAACAAGATTTTCATATCAACAAACTGAATTCAACCGCCAACTATTTTTGAGATCAACATAGGTCACAAGGTCAATATAGACCAAAGGTCAATGACTTTTTTCAAATCACTAAAATCCTCAATTTTCATCCCATTGACTTGATATTTCAACAAGATTTTCAGATCAACAAACTGAATTCAACCGCCAACTATTTTTGAGATCAACATAGGTCACAAGGTCAATATAGACCAAAGGTCAATGACCTTTTTCAAATCACTAAAATCCTCAATTTTCATCCCATTAACTTGAAATTTGAATAGGATTTTCATATCAGCAAACTGAATTCAACCGCCAACTATTTTTGATATCAACATAGGTCACAAGGTTAACATAGACCAAAGGTCAATAGCTTTTTTCAAATCTCTAAAATCCTCAATTTCATCCAATTGACTTGATATTTCAATAAGATTTTCATATCAGCAAACTGAATTCAACCACCAACTATTTTTGAGATCAACATAGGTCACAAGGTCAACATAGGCCAAAGGTCAACCACTTTTTTCAAATCTCTAAAATCCTCAATTTTCATCCCATTGACTTGATATTTCAACAAGATTTTCATATCAGCAAACTGAATTCAACCACCAACTATTTTTGCGATCAACATAGGTCACAAGGTCAATATAGACCAAAGGTCAATGACTTTTTTCAAATCACTAAAATCCTCAATTTTCATCCCATTCACTTGAAATTTGAATAGGATTTTCATATCAGCAAACTGAATTCAACCGCCAACTATTTTTGATATCAACATAGGTCACAAGGTTAACATAGACCAAAGGTCAATAACTTTTTTCAAATTCCTAAACTCCTCAATTTCATCCAATTGACTTGAAATTTGAATGGGATTTTCATATCAGCAAACTGAATTCAACCGCCAACTATTTTTGATATCAACATCGGTCACAAGGTTAACATAGACCAAAGGTCAATAACTTTTTTCAAATATCTAAAATCCTCAATTTCATCCGATTGACATGAAATTTGAATGGGATTTGCATATCGGCTTACTGAATTCAACCACCAACTATTTTTGAGAGCAACATAGGCCAAAAGGTCAACATACTCCAAATTTCTAAAATTATCAATTTCATCTGATTGACTTGAAATTTGAATGGGATTTGCATATCGGCTTACTGAATTCAACCACCAATTATTTTTGAGGAAAAATGATGCTCTACTGAGTGCCAATCTACTTTGTTCTCTTTTTCCAAGTGTAGCTCTTTGAGTGATTTTTCATCAATTTATCTGTGAACAAAATATCTCAAGTTCTGGACGGATTAGGACGAAATTTGGCAGAGAGGCTGGGTATGTGACAAGGACAAAATGATTAGATTTTGGTGAAGATCTGGATTCGGATCCGGATAGTAAAAATTTTGAGTGATTCTGCCAAAACCGACATAAAGCAGGATATCCCAAAACGTTATGGACGGATTTGGACGAAACTTGCTGGAGAGGTTAGGTGTGTGACAAGAAAGAATTGGTTTGATTTTGGTGAAGATCTGAATATGGATTCGGATACGCGAATTATTTAATTTTTAAGTAATTCTTCACTATTGAGAGATCGGGCGAAAAGCGATATATAACATGATGTTTAAAAAAGTTATGGACGAGTTATGACTAAACTAGGTGGATGAGTTGGTTAGGTGAAAAGAACAAGCTGATTTGATTTTGCTTCAGGTCGGAATCCAAATCCGACCTATCGGTGGATACAAAACGTAAACTGTTCAGCCTGGCAGAGGTATGAGCTCTACCCAGTGTCGTTCTAGTTGTTGTTGTTGTTGTTGTTGTTGTTGTTGTTGTTGTTGTTGTTGTTATGCCCCAGACAGTTCTCTCGAACAATTCCGTGGCATGGAGACAGCCGATCGATCTCACAGGAGCCACCCTGAGATCCCCCACATCCAGGATAGTGTACCCCCGCCTTCACAAAGTCAGGGCCACGACAGAGTTAGAGGGAGGGGGCAGAGTGGAGGAGAGAGAGTGGTGGTGAGTGGGGGAGAGAGGGAGAGGAGGCAAGAGGGAAAGGCCGCCAATCAGCACTCGGACCGTGACCGCGCATCCTTGACGAATGTGAGCAGCAGGGAAGAATGGGGATGATTTGGCTGGAATGTGAGCTGCAGGGAAGAATGGGGAAGATTTGGCCGGAATGTGAGCTGCAGGGAAGAATGGGGAAGATTTGGCCAGAATGTGAGCAGCAGGGAAGAATGGGGAAGATTTGGCCGGAATGTGAGCTGCAGGGAAGAATGGGGATGATTTGGCCGGAATGTGAGCAGCAGGGAAGAATGGGGAAGATTTGGCCGGAATGTGAGCTGCAGGGAAGAATGGGGAAGATTTGGCTGGAATATGAGCTGCAGGGAGGAATGGGGGAAGATTTGGCCGGAATGTGAGCTGCAGGGAAGAATGGGGAAGATTTGGCCAGAATGTGAGCAGCAGGGAAGAATGGGGAAGATTTGGCCAGAATGTGAGCTTCAGGGAAGAATGGGGAAGATTTGGCCGGAATGTGAGCTTCAGGGAAGAATGGGGAAGATTTGGCCGGAATGTGAGCTTCAGGGAAGAATGGGGAAGATTTGGCCGGAATGTGGGCTGCAGGGAAGAATGGGGAAGATTTGGCCAGAATGTGAGCTGCAGGGAAGAATGGGAAAGATTTGGCCGGAATGTGAGCTGCAGGAAAGAATGGGAAAGATTTGGCCAGAATGTGAGCTGCAGGGAAGAATGGGAAAGATTTGGCCGGAATGTGAGCTGCAGGGAAGAATGGGGAAGATTTTGCCAGAATGTGAGCTGCAGGGAAGAAAGTGGAAGATTTGGCCAGAATGTGAGCTGCAGCGAAGAATGGGGAAGATTTGGCCAGAATGTGAGCTGCAGCGAAGAATGGGGAAGATTTGGCTGGAATGTGAGCTGCAGGGAAGAATGGGGAAGATTTGGCTGGAATGTGAGCTGCAGGGAAGAATGGGGAAGATTTGGCTGGAATGTGAGCTGCAGCGAGGAATGGGGAAGATTTGGCTGGAATGTGAGCTGCAGGGAAGAATGGGGAAGATTTGGCTGGAATGTGAGCTGCAGGGAGGAATGGGGAAGATTTGGCTGGAATGTGAGCTGCAGGGAAGAATGGGGAAGATTTGGCCGGAATGTGAGCTGCAGGGAAGAATGGGGAAGATTTGGCCAGAATGTGAGCTGCAGGGAAGAATGGGGAAGATTTGGCCGGGATGTGAGCAGCAGGGAAGAATGAGGAAGATTTTTTTGCCGGAATGTGAGCTTCAGGGAAGAATGGGGAAGATTTGGCCGGAATGTGAGCTGCAGGGAAGAATGGGGAAGATTTGGCCGGAATGTGAGCTGCAGGGAGGAATGGGGAACATTTGGCTGGAATGTGAGCTGCAGGGAAGAATGGGGAAGATTTGGCTGGAATGTGAGCTGCAGGGAGGAATGGGGAAAATTATGGCTGGAATGTGAGCTGCAGGGAAGAATGGGGAAGATTTGGCTGGAATGTCAGCTTCAGGGAAGAATGGGGAAGATTTGGCTGGAATGTGAGCTGCAGGGAGGAATGGGGAAGATTTTGCTGGAATGTGAGCTGCAGGGAGGAATGGGGAAGATTTGGCTGGAATGTGAGCTGCAGGGAGGAATGGGGAAGATTTGGCTGGAATGTGAGCTGCAGGGAAGAATGGGGAAGATTTGGCTGGAATGTGAGCTGCAGGGAGGAATGGGGAAGATTTGGCTGGAATGTGAGCTTTTTTTTCTTTCTTTCTTTTTTTTTCCTTTTTGTTTTTTTTTGTATAAAAGATCGAGGCTCGTGAAAGAGCTAACATTAATTACACAAAAAGACAAACCGACACACAAAACACAAAAAACAAGGGGAGCGGCAGACAAGATGGGGAGAGAAGGGGAAGGACACAAACACAACATTTGAGAGCAGGGACATCGGGAGGACTTGGGGGGAGGTGGGAGAGGAATAAAACATATGAACACTGCAAGGACTCTGGGGTGAATTACCGGGGGTAGAAAAGATCAAGGTTTTCGATGGGGGAAGATAAGAGATGGTGGTGAACAGCTGTTTTAAAGACCTAGAGGGAGGAGTGGGATTGAAGGGAGTGGGGGAGTTTGTTCCAGAGGCGGGAGAAAAGGGGAATGAAAGAGTGAAGGTGAGCAGAGAGCCTAGACTTTGGCAGTTTAACCATAAGAGGGTTGCAGGCAGATCTTGTGCGACCTGAAGGAATATTGGGGGGACAGAGCACAGAGAGAGCTGGGGGAGCAAAGCCAGAGAGGAGTCGGTAGAAGACAGAAAGACCACCAACCTGCCTGTGGTGAGTGAGTGAAAGGCCCTCGGAGTTGGCTACATCGCAGGAGATTCCAATGATTCTGAAAGCTTTGGCCTCAACAGCGTGAAGCCGAGCAAGGTGTGAGGCAGGAGCACCAGCCCAGAGGGGGGAACAGTATTCCATTGAGCTGCGGATGAAAGCCTTGTATGTGGTGAGGAGTTCAGGTGTGCCAAGGAAGGACTTCGCACGACGGAGGATGCCCAGTCGGCGACTGTATTTGGAGGCCAGCTTGGAAATGTGGTTTTCCCAAGAAAGATCATGGCAGATAGTGAGACCCAAAAGCTTGAGTGACAGAACTTCTTGGAGAGGATTGTTGAGAAAGTAGATGGGAGGGTTGTCCAGTCGGTCCTTTCGGAGAGACATTGTAAGAGTGTGAGATTTGTCAGTATTGAAAGACATGTTCCACTTGTTTGACCAGTCTGTGATTTTGTCCAGGTCTGCAGAGAGTGAGGAGGCTGCAGACTGCCGATCTGAGGGATGAGGAATGGAGCGGCAGATAGTGGAGTCGTCAGCAAAGAGATAGAGAGGATTTTCCAGAGAGTCGGAGACATCATTGATGAAGACCAGGGATAGCACAGGGCCCAGAACACTACCTTGGGGAACTCCAGCCAGAATAGGAAGGGAAGATGAGAGAAAGCCATTCAGGGCCACACGTTGCCTACGACCAGAGAGGAAATCCGCAAGCCATGAGTGGAGATTTCCCTGAATACCATAGGAGGTGAGTTTGGTGAGCAGAGCTGGGTGCCAGACCGTATCAAAGGCACGTGATATGTCAAGTGAGACGGCTCTGATTTCCTGTTTGGCATTGAGGACCTCCATCCATTGTTGAGACAGCAGAAGCAACATGTCCAGAGTAGAATGACCTGGTCTGAATCCAAATTGATGATCAGAGATCAAGCCATTGGAGAAGAGGAAGGATTTGATTTCCGAAGCAATGATGGATTCCATGACTTTGCTGATAATTGGGAGCAGGCTGATTGGTCTGTAGTTGCAAGGATATGTTTTTGCACCTTTTTTGTGTAAAGCGGTAAGGTTTGCTGATTTCCAAGATGCCGGCAGATGACCTTGAGCAAAAGAGAGGGTGAAAAGAACAGAGAGAGGGTGAGATAGAGCGGCAGAGCAGGATTTTAGGACCCGAGGGCTGATGCCATCTGGTCCAGTTGGAGAATCAGAGTCGAGGTTTGATAAAAACTTCTCCACCTTGTCAGGAGAGAAGGACACAGAGTCCAGGAGCAGTTGGGTTCGACTGGGAAAGGTGGGAACAGAGAGAGATGGGTTTGGGACACAAGATTTTGAGGCAAACACAGAGTTGAGGCATTCGGCTTTGTCACGTGCGGTGTCAACTGTGTAGCCATTTGAGGTAAGGGAGGGGATGGAGGGGGAACAAACACCAGAAACGGATTTGACCAGACGCCACCAGGATTTGGAGGAAGGAGACAGGTTTGAGAGTTCAATCTTGAGTGTGGAGAGATAGTGCTTCCTGGCACTCCTGAGGGTAGAAACACACTTGTTTCGAGCTTGGTGGAAGGAACTGAGATTGCCTTCAGTTGGATTTGCCTTCCAAGACGCAAAGGCAAGTTGTTTCAGGGCAACTGCCTCACCACAAGATTCAGTGTACCATGGACGGGAGGAAGGGTAAGACAACTGAAGACGAGATGGGATAAATCTGTGCATGAGAGAGAGCAGTTTGCTTTGGAAGAATTCCCAGGAAGAATTGATGTCAGAGGCATTAGAGATGGGAGACCAGTCCAGTTGATTGATGGCTGCTTGCAGACCGTGCCAGTCAGCCAGAGTGAAATGCCAGACTCGTCGGCGCTGAGGAGGCTCTCTGAGAATGGCCAGTGAGATGTCCACTTTAACAAGCACATGATCAGAAGAACCGATTGGAGCAGAAGAAGCGCAGCAGACATTTGCAGGGTAGTTAGTCATAATCAAATCCAGAAGAGAAGATACTCCATTGACTGAGATCTGGGTCGGGAAATTGACAGATTGTGTCAGTCCCAATGAGTCGCAGAGGTCCTTTGCTGAGGTGCCATGGCTGGTGAGAGATGAACCCACACCCAGCCAGCTGGCATGATGACAGTTGAAGTCGCCACATATGAGGAAGAGAGAGTTTGGATGAGTTGATAGAAGTTGGTCCATGTTGTCCGACAGAGAAATGTAGATGGAGTCATCACTTTAGGTCATCATCACTTTAGCTTTAGGGAAGAATGGGGAAGATTTGGCCGGAATGTGAGCAGCAGGGAAGAATGGGGAAGATTTGGCTGGAATGTGAGCTGCAGGGAGGAATGGGGAAGATTTGGCTGGAATGTGAGCTTCAGGGAAGAATGGGGAAGATTTGGCTGGAATGTGAGCTGCAGGGAAGAATGAGGAAGATTTGGCTGGAATGTGAGCTGCAGGGAAGAATGGGGAAGATTTGGCTGGAATGTGAACTTCAGGGAGGAATGGGGAAGATTTGGCTGGAATGTGAGCTTCAGGGAGGAATGGGGAAGATTTGGCTGGAATGTGAGCTGCAGGGAGGAATGGGGAAGATTTGGCTGGAATGTGAGCTTCAGCGAGGAATGGGGAAGATTTGGCTGGAATGTGAGCTGCAGGGAGGAATGGGGAAGATTTGGCTGGAATGTGAGCTTCAGGAAGGAATGGGGAAGATTTGGCTGGAATGTGAGCTGCAGGGAGGAATGGGGAAGATTTGGCTGGAATGTGAGCTTCAGGGAGGAATGGGGAAGATTTGGCTGGAATGTGAGCTGCAGGGAGGAATGGGGAAGATTTGGCTGGAATGTGAGCTTTAGGGAAGAATGGGGAAGATTTGGCCGGAATGTGAGCAGCAGGGAAGAATGGGGAAGATTTGGCTGGAATGTGAGCTGCAGGGAGGAATGGGGAAGATTTGGCTGGAATGTGAGCTTCAGGGAAGAATGGGGAAGATTTGGCTGGAATGTGAGCTGCAGGGAAGAATGAGGAAGATTTGGCTGGAATGTGAGCTGCAGGGAAGAATGGGGAAGATTTGGCTGGAATGTGAACTTCAGGGAGGAATGGGGAAGATTTGGCTGGAATGTGAGCTGCAGGGAAGAATGGGGAAGATTTGGCTGGAATGTGAGCTGCAGGGAAGAATGGGGAAGACTTGGCTGGAATGTGAGCTGCAGGGAAGAATGAGGAAGATTTGGCTGGAATGTGAGCTGCAGGGAAGAATGGGGAAGATTTGGCTGGAATGTGAACTTCAGGGAGGAATGGGGAAGATTTGGCTGGAATGTGAGCTTCAGGGAGGAATGGGGAAGATTTGGCTGGAATGTGAGCTGCAGGGAGGAATGGGGAAGATTTGGCTGGAATGTGAGCTTCAGCAAGGAATGGGGAAGATTTGGCTGGAATGTGAGCTGCAGGGAGGAATGGGGAAGATTTGGCTGGAATGTGAGCTTCAGGAAGGAATGGGGAAGATTTGGCTGGAATGTGAGCTGCAGGGAGGAATGGGGAAGATTTGGCTGGAATGTGAGCTTCAGGGAGGAATGGGGAAGATTTGGCTGGAATGTGAGCTGCAGGGAGGAATGGGGAAGATTTGGCTGGAATGTGAGCTGCAGGGAGGAATGGGGAAGATTTGGCTGGAATGTGAGCTTTAGGGAAGAATGGGGAAGATTTGGCCGGAATGTGACCAGCAGGGAAGAATGGGGAAGATTTGGCTGGAATGTGAGCTGCAGGGAGGAATGGGGAAGATTTGGCTGGAATGTGAGCTTCAGGGAAGAATGGGGAAGATTTGGCTGGAATGTGAGCTGCAGGGAAGAATGAGGAAGATTTGGCTGGAATGTGAGCTGCATGGAAGAATGGGGAAGATTTGGCTGGAATGTGAACTTCAGGGAGGAATGGGGAAGATTTGGCTGGAATGTGAGCTGCAGGGAAGAATGGGGAAGATTTGGCTGGAATGTGAGCTGCAGGGAAGAATGGGGAAGATTTGGCTGGAATGTGAGCTGCAGGGAGGAATGGGGAAGATTTGGCTGGAATGTGAGCTGCAGGGAAGAATGGGGAAGATTTGGCTGGAATGTGAGCTGCAGGGAAGAATGGGGAAGATTTGGCTGGAATGTGAGCTGCAGGGAAGAATGGGGAAGATTTGGCCGGAATGTGAGCATCAGGGAAGAATGGGGAAGATTTGGCTGGAATTTGAGCTTCAGGGAAGAATGGGGAAGATTTAGCCGGAATGTGAGCTGCAGGGAAGAATGGGGAAGATTTGGCCGGAATGTGAGCTGCAGGGAGGAATGGGGAAGATTTGCCTGGAATGTGAGCTGCAGGGAAGAATGGGGAAGATTTGGCTGGAATGTGAGCTGCAGGGAGGAATGGGGAAGATTATGGCTGGAATGTGAGCTGCAGGGAAGAATGGGGAAGATTTGGCTGGAATGTGAGCTTCAGGGAAGAATGGGGAAGATTTGGCTGGAATGTGAGCTGCAGGGAGGAATGGGGAAGATTTTGCTGGAATGTGAGCTGCAGGGAGGAATGGGGAAGATTTGGCTGGAATGTGAGCTGCAGGGAGGAATGGGGAAGATTTGGCTGGAATGTGAGCTGCAGGGAAGAATGGGGAAGATTTGGCTGGAATGTGAGCTGCAGGGAGGAATGGGGAAGATTTGGCTGGAATGTGAGCTTTAAGGAAGAATGGGGAAGATTTGGCCGGAATGTGAGCAGCAGGGAAGAATGGGGAAGATTTGGCTGGACTGTGAGCTGCAGGGAGGAATGGGGAAGATTTTGCTGGAATGTGAGCTGCAGGGAGGAATGGGGAAGATTTGGCCGGAATGTGAGCTGCAGGGAGGAATGGGGAAGATTTGGCTGGAATGTGAGCTGCAGGGAGGAATGGGGAAGATTTGGCTGGAATGTGAGCTGCAGGGAGGAATGGGGAAGATTTGGCTGGAATGTGAGCTTCAGGGAGGAATGGGGAAGATTTGGCTGGAATGTGAGCTTCAGGGAGGAATGGGGAAGATTTGGCTGGAATGTGAGCTTCAGGGAGGAATGGGGAAGATTTGGCTGGAATGTGAGCTTCAGGGAAGAATGGGGAAGATTTTGCTGGAATGTGAGCTGCATGGAGGAATGGGGAAGATTTGGCTGGAATGTGAGCTGCAGGGAGGAATGGGGAAGATTTGGCTGGAATGTGAGCTGCAGGGAGGAATGGGGAAGATTTGGCTGGAATGTGAGCTGCAGGGAAGAATGGGAAAGATTTGGCTGGAATGTGAACTTCAGGGAGGAATGGGGAAGATTTGGCTGGAATGTGAGCTTCAGGGAGGAATGGGGAAGATTTGGCTGGAATGTGAGCTGCAGGGAGGAATTGGGAAGATTTGGCTGGAATGTGAGCTTCAGGGAGGAATGGGGAAGATTTGGCTGGAATGTGAGCTGCAGGGAGGAATGGGGAAGATTTGGCTGGAAGGTGAGCTGCAGGGAAGAATGAGGAAGATTTGGCTGGAATGTGAGCTGCAGGGAAGAATGGGGAAGATTTGGCTGGAATGTGAACTTCAGGGAGGAATGGGGAAGATTTGGCTGGAATGTGAGCTGCAGGGAAGAATGGGGAAGATTTGGCTGGAATGTGAGCTGCAGGGAAGAATGGGGAAGATTTGGCTGGAATGTGAGCTGCAGGGAGGAATGGGGAAGATTTGGCTGGAATGTGAGCTGCAGGGAAGAATGGGGAAGATTTGGCTGGAATGTGAGCTGCAGGGAAGAATGGGGAAGATTTGGCTGGAATGTGAGCTGCAGGGAAGAATGGGGAAGATTTGGCCGGAATGTGAGCATCAGGGAAGAATGGGGAAGATTTGGCTGGAATTTGAGCTTCAGGGAAGAATGGGGAAGATTTGGCTGGAATTTGAGCTGCAGGGAAGAATGGGGAAGATTTGGCTGGAATGTGAGCTGCAGGGAGGAATGGGGAAGATTATGGCTGGAATGTGAGCTTCAGGGAAGAATGGGGAAGATTTGGCTGGAATGTGAGCTGCAGGGAGGAATGGGGAAGATTTGGCTGGAATTTGAGCTTCAGGGAAGAATGGGGAAGATTTGGCTGGAATTTGAGCTGCAGGGAAGAATGGGGAAGATTTGGCTGGAATGTGAGCTGCAGGGAGGAATGGGGAAGATTATGGCTGGAATGTGAGCTGCAGGGAAGAATGGGGAAGATTTGGCTGGAATGTGAGCTTCAGGGAAGAATGGGGAAGATTTGGCTGGAATGTGAGCTGCAGGGAGGAATGGGGAAGATTTTGCTGGAATGTGAGCTGCAGGGAGGAATGGGGAAGATTTGGCTGGAATGTGAGCTGCAGGGAGGAATGGGGAAGATTTGGCTGGAATGTGAGCTGCAGGGAAGAATGGGGAAGATTTGGCTGGAATGTGAGCTGCAGGGAGGAATGGGGAAGATTTGGCTGGAATGTGAGCTTTAAGGAAGAATGGGGAAGATTTGGCCGGAATGTGAGCAGCAGGGAAGAATGGGGAAGATTTGGCTGGACTGTGAGCTGCAGGGAGGAATGGGGAAGATTTGGCCGGAATGTGAGCTGCAGGGAGGAATGGGGAAGATTTTGCTGGAATGTGAGCTGCAGGGAGGAATGGGGAAGATTTGGCCGGAATGTGAGCTGCAGGGAGGAATGGGGAAGATTTGGCTGGAATGTGAGCTGCAGGGAGGAATGGGGAAGATTTGGCTGGAATGTGAGCTGCAGGGAGGAATGGGGAAGATTTGGCTGGAATGTGAGCTTCAGGGAGGAATGGGGAAGATTTGGCTGGAATGTGAGCTTCAGGGAGGAATGGGGAAGATTTGGCTGGAATGTGAGCTTCAGGGAAGAATGGGGAAGATTTTGCTGGAATGTGAGCTGCATGGAGGAATGGGGAAGATTTGGCTGGAATGTGAGCTGCAGGGAGGAATGGGGAAGATTTGGCTGGAATGTCAGCTACAGGGAGGAATGGGGAAGATTTGGCTGGAATGTGAGCTGCAGGGAAGAATGGGGAAGATTTGGCTGGCATGTGAACTTCAGGGAGGAATGTGGAAGATTTGGCTGGAATGTGAGCTTCAGGGAGGAATGGGGAAGATTTGGCTGGAATGTGAGCTGCAGGGAGGAATGGGGAAGATTTGGCTGGAATGTGAGCTTCAGGGAGGAATGGGGAAGATTTGGCTGGAATGTGAGCTGCAGGGAGGAATGGGGAAGATTTGGCTGGAATGTGAGCTTCAGGGAGGAATGGGGAAGATTTGGTTGGAATGTGAGCTGCAGGGAGGAATGGGGAAGATTTGGCTGGAATGTGAGCTGCAGGGAGGAATGGGGAAGATTTGGCTGGAATGTGAGTTTCAGGGAGGAATGGGGAAGATTTGGCTGGAATGTGAGCTTCAGGGAGGAATGGGGAAGATTTGGCCGGAATGTGAGCTGCAGGGAGGAATGGGGAAGATTTGGCTGGAATGTGAGCTGCAGGGAGGAATGGGGAAGATTTGGCTGGAATGTGAGCTGCAGGGAGGAATGGGGAAGATTTGGCTGGAATGTGAGCTGCATGGAGGAACGGGGAAGATTTGGCTGGAATGTGAGCTGCATGGAGGAATGGGGAAGATTTGGCTGGAATGTGAGCTTCAGGGAGGAATGGGGAAGATTTGGCTGGAATGTGAGCTGCAGGGAGGATTGGGGAAGATTTGGCTGGAATGTGAGCTGCAGGGAGGAATGGGGAAGATTTGGCTGGAATGTGAGCTGCAGGGAGGAATGGGGAAGATTTGGCCAGAATGTGAGCTGCAGGGAGGAATGGGGAAGATTTTGCTGGAATGTGAGCTGCAGGGAGGAATGGGGAGGATTTGGCCGGAATGTGAGCTGCAGGGAGGAATGGGGAAGATTTGGCTGGAATGTGAGCTGCAGGGAGGAATGGGGAAGATTTGGCTGGAATGTGAGCTGCAGGGAGGAATGGGGAAGATTTGGCTGGAATGTGAGCTTCAGGGAGGAATGGGGAAGATTTGGCTGGAATGTGAGCTTCAGGGAGGAATGGGGAAGATTTGGCTGGAATGTGAGCTTCAGGGAGGAATGGGGAAGATTTGGCTGGAATGTGAGCTGCATGGAGGAACGGGGAAGATTTGGCTGGAATGTGAGCTGCATGGAGGAAGGGGGAAGATTTGGCTGGAATGTGAGTTTCAGGGAGGAATGGGGAAGATTTGGCTGGAATGTGAGCTGCAGGGAGGAATGGGGAAGATTTGGCCGGAATGTGAGCTGCAGGGAGGAATGGGGAAGATTTGGCCGGAATGTGAGCTGCAGGGATGAATGGGGAAGATTTGGCTGGAATGTGAGCTGCAGGGAGGAATGGGGAAGATTTGGCTGGAATGTGAGCTGCAGGGAGGAATGGGGAAGATTTGGCTGGAATGTGAGCTTCAGCGAGGAATGGGGAAGATTTGGCTGGAATGTGAGCTGCAGGGAGGAATGGGGAAGATTTGGCTGGAATGTGAGCTTCAGGAAGGAATGGGGAAGATTTGGCTGGAATGTGAGCTTCAGGAAGGAATGGGGAAGATTTGGCTGGAATGTGAGCTGCAGGGAGGAATGGGGAAGATTTGGCTGGAATGTGAGCTTCAGGGAGGAATGGGGAAGATTTGGCTGGAATGTGAGCTGCAGGGAGGAATGGGGAAGATTTGGCTGGAATGTGAGCTGCAGGGAGGAATGGGGAAGATTTGGCTGGAATGTGAGCTTTAGGGAAGAATGGGGAAGATTTGGCCGGAATGTGAGCAGCAGGGAAGAATGGGGAAGATTTGGCTGGAATGTGAGCTGCAGGGAGGAATGGGGAAGATTTGGCTGGAATGTGAGCTTCAGGGAAGAATGGGGAAGATTTGGCTGGAATGTGAGCTGCAGGGAAGAATGAGGAAGATTTGGCTGGAATGTGAGCTGCAGGGAAGAATGGGGAAGATTTGCCTGGAATGTGAACTTCAGGGAGGAATGGGGAAGATTTGGCTGGAATGTGAGCTGCAGGGAAGAATGGGGAAGATTTGGCTGGAATGTGAGCTGCAGGGAAGAATGGGGAAGACTTGGCTGGAATGTGAGCTGCAGGGAAGAATGAGGAAGATTTGGCTGGAATGTGAGCTGCAGGGAAGAATGGGGAAGATTTGGCTGGAATGTGAACTTCAGGGAGGAATGGGGAAGATTTGGCTGGAATGTGAGCTTCAGGGAGGAATGGGGAAGATTTGGCTGGAATGTGAGCTGCAGGGAGGAATGGGGAAGATTTGGCTGGAATGTGAGCTGCAGGGAGGAATGGGGAAGATTTGACCGGAATGTGAGCTGCAGGGAGGAATGGGGAAGATTTGGCTGGAATGTGAGCTGCAGGGAGGAATGGGGAAGATTTGGCTGGAATGTGAGCTGCAGGGAGGAATGGGGGAAGATTTGGCTGGAATGTGAGCTGCAGGGAGGAATGGGAAGATTTGGCCGGAATGTGAGCTGCAGGGAGGAATGGGGAAGATTTGGCTGGAATGTGAGCTGCAGGGAGGAATGGGGAAGATTTGGCTGGAATGTGAGCTGCAGGGAAGAATGGGGAAGATTTGGCTGGAATGTGAACTTCAGGGAGGAATGGGGAAGATTTGGCTGGAATGTGAGCTTCAGGGAGGAATGGGGAAGATTTGGCTGGAATGTGAGCTGCAGGGAGGAATGGGGAAGATTTGGCAGTAATGGGGAAGATTTGGCTGGAATGTGAGCTTCAGGGAGGAATGGGGAAGATTTGGTTGGAATGTGAGCTGCAGGGAGGAATGGGGAAGATTTGGCTGGAATGTGAGCTGCATGGAGGAATGGGGAAGATTTGGCTGGAATGTGAGTTTCAGGGAGGAATGGGGAAGATTTGGCTGGAATGTGAGCTGCAGGGAAGAATTGGCTGGAATGTGAACTTCAGGGAGGAATGGGGAAGATTTGGCTGGAATGTGAGCTTCAGGGAGGAATGGGGAAGATTTGGCTGGAATGTGAGCTGCAGGGAGGAATGGGGAAGATTTGGCTGGAATGTGAGCTTCAGGGAGGAATGGGGAAGATTTGGCTGGAATGTGAGCTGCAGGGAGGAATGGGGAAGATTTGGCTGGAATGTGAGCTTCAGGGAGGAATGGGGAAGATTTGGTTGGAATGTGAGCTGCAGGGAGGAATGGGGAAGATTTGGCTGGAATGTGAGCTGCAGGGAGGAATGGGGAAGATTTGGCTGGAATGTGAGTTTCAGGGAGGAATGGGGAAGATTTGGCTGGAATGTGAGCTGCAGGGAGGAATGGGGAAGATTTGGCTGGAATGTGAGCTGCAGGGAGGAATGGGGAAGATTATGGCTGGAATGTGAGCTGCAGGGAAGAATGGGGAAGATTTGGCTGGAATGTGAGCTTCAGGAAAGAATGGGGAAGATTTGGCTGGAATGTGAGCTTCAGGGAGGAATGGGGAAGATTTGGCCGGAATGTGAGCTGCAGGGAGGAATGGGGAAGATTTGGCTGGAATGTGAGCTGCAGGGAGGAATGGGGAAGATTTGGCTGGAATGTGAGCTGCAGGGAGGAATGGGGAAGATTTGGCTGGAATGTGAGCTGCATGGAGGAACGGGGAAGATTTGGCTGGAATGTGAGCTGCATGGAGGAATGGGGAAGATTTGGCTGGAATGTGAGCTTCAGGGAGGAATGGGGAAGATTTGGCTGGAATGTGAGCTGCAGGGAGGATTGGGGAAGATTTGGCTGGAATGTGAGCTGCAGGGAGGAATGGGGAAGATTTGGCTGGAATGTGAGCTGCAGGGAGGAATGGGGAAGATTTGGCCAGAATGTGAGCTGCAGGGAGGAATGGGGAAGATTTTGCTGGAATGTGAGCTGCAGGGAGGAATGGGGAGGATTTGGCCGGAATGTGAGCTGCAGGGAGGAATGGGGAAGATTTGGCTGGAATGTGAGCTGCAGGGAGGAATGGGGAAGATTTGGCTGGAATGTGAGCTGCAGGGAGGAATGGGGAAGATTTGGCTGGAATGTGAGCTTCAGGGAGGAATGGGGAAGATTTGGCTGGAATGTGAGCTTCAGGGAGGAATGGGGAAGATTTGGCTGGAATGTGAGCTTCAGGGAGGAATGGGGAAGATTTGGCTGGAATGTGAGCTGCATGGAGGAACGGGGAAGATTTGGCTGGAATGTGAGCTGCATGGAGGAAGGGGGAAGATTTGGCTGGAATGTGAGTTTCAGGGAGGAATGGGGAAGATTTGGCTGGAATGTGAGCTGCAGGGAGGAATGGGGAAGATTTGGCCGGAATGTGAGCTGCAGGGAGGAATGGGGAAGATTTGGCTGGAATGTGAGCTGCAGGGATGAATGGGGAAGATTTGGCTGGAATGTGAGCTGCAGGGAGGAATGGGGAAGATTTGGCTGGAATGTGAGCTGCAGGGAGGAATGGGGAAGATTTGGCTGGAATGTGAGCTTCAGCGAGGAATGGGGAAGATTTGGCTGGAATGTGAGCTGCAGGGAGGAATGGGGAAGATTTGGCTGGAATGTGAGCTTCAGGAAGGAATGGGGAAGATTTGGCTGGAATGTGAGCTTCAGGAAGGAATGGGGAAGATTTGGCTGGAATGTGAGCTGCAGGGAGGAATGGGGAAGATTTGGCTGGAATGTGAGCTTCAGGGAGGAATGGGGAAGATTTGGCTGGAATGTGAGCTGCAGGGAGGAATGGGGAAGATTTGGCTGGAATGTGAGCTGCAGGGAGGAATGGGGAAGATTTGGCTGGAATGTGAGCTTTAGGGAAGAATGGGGAAGATTTGGCCGGAATGTGAGCAGCAGGGAAGAATGGGGAAGATTTGGCTGGAATGTGAGCTGCAGGGAGGAATGGGGAAGATTTGGCTGGAATGTGAGCTTCAGGGAAGAATGGGGAAGATTTGGCTGGAATGTGAGCTGCAGGGAAGAATGAGGAAGATTTGGCTGGAATGTGAGCTGCAGGGAAGAATGGGGAAGATTTGCCTGGAATGTGAACTTCAGGGAGGAATGGGGAAGATTTGGCTGGAATGTGAGCTGCAGGGAAGAATGGGGAAGATTTGGCTGGAATGTGAGCTGCAGGGAAGAATGGGGAAGACTTGGCTGGAATGTGAGCTGCAGGGAAGAATGAGGAAGATTTGGCTGGAATGTGAGCTGCAGGGAAGAATGGGGAAGATTTGGCTGGAATGTGAACTTCAGGGAGGAATGGGGAAGATTTGGCTGGAATGTGAGCTTCAGGGAGGAATGGGGAAGATTTGGCTGGAATGTGAGCTGCAGGGAGGAATGGGGAAGATTTGGCTGGAATGTGAGCTGCAGGGAGGAATGGGGAAGATTTGACCGGAATGTGAGCTGCAGGGAGGAATGGGGAAGATTTGGCTGGAATGTGAGCTGCAGGGAGGAATGGGGAAGATTTGGCTGGAATGTGAGCTGCAGGGAGGAATGGGGGAAGATTTGGCTGGAATGTGAGCTGCAGGGAGGAATGGGAAGATTTGGCCGGAATGTGAGCTGCAGGGAGGAATGGGGAAGATTTGGCTGGAATGTGAGCTGCAGGGAGGAATGGGGAAGATTTGGCTGGAATGTGAGCTGCAGGGAAGAATGGGGAAGATTTGGCTGGAATGTGAACTTCAGGGAGGAATGGGGAAGATTTGGCTGGAATGTGAGCTTCAGGGAGGAATGGGGAAGATTTGGCTGGAATGTGAGCTGCAGGGAGGAATGGGGAAGATTTGGCAGTAATGGGGAAGATTTGGCTGGAATGTGAGCTTCAGGGAGGAATGGGGAAGATTTGGTTGGAATGTGAGCTGCAGGGAGGAATGGGGAAGATTTGGCTGGAATGTGAGCTGCATGGAGGAATGGGGAAGATTTGGCTGGAATGTGAGTTTCAGGGAGGAATGGGGAAGATTTGGCTGGAATGTGAGCTGCAGGGAAGAATTGGCTGGAATGTGAACTTCAGGGAGGAATGGGGAAGATTTGGCTGGAATGTGAGCTTCAGGGAGGAATGGGGAAGATTTGGCTGGAATGTGAGCTGCAGGGAGGAATGGGGAAGATTTGGCTGGAATGTGAGCTTCAGGGAGGAATGGGGAAGATTTGGCTGGAATGTGAGCTGCAGGGAGGAATGGGGAAGATTTGGCTGGAATGTGAGCTTCAGGGAGGAATGGGGAAGATTTGGTTGGAATGTGAGCTGCAGGGAGGAATGGGGAAGATTTGGCTGGAATGTGAGCTGCAGGGAGGAATGGGGAAGATTTGGCTGGAATGTGAGTTTCAGGGAGGAATGGGGAAGATTTGGCTGGAATGTGAGCTGCAGGGAGGAATGGGGAAGATTTGGCTGGAATGTGAGCTGCAGGGAGGAATGGGGAAGATTATGGCTGGAATGTGAGCTGCAGGGAAGAATGGGGAAGATTTGGCTGGAATGTGAGCTTCAGGAAAGAATGGGGAAGATTTGGCTGGAATGTGAGCTTCAGGGAGGAATGGGGAAGATTTGGCCGGAATGTGAGCTGCAGGGAGGAATGGGGAAGATTTGGCTGGAATGTGAGCTGCAGGGAGGAATGGGGAAGATTTGGCTGGAATGTGAGCTGCAGGGAGGAATGGGGAAGATTTGGCTGGAATGTGAGCTGCATGGAGGAATGGGGAAGATTTGGCTGGAATGTGAGCTGCATGGAGGAATGGGGAAGATTTGGCTGGAATGTGAGCTTCAGGGAGGAATGGGGAAGATTTGGCTGGAATGTGAGCTGCAGGGAGGATTGGGGAAGATTTGGCTGGAATGTGAGCTGCAGGGAGGAATGGGGAAGATTTGGCTGGAATGTGAGCTGCAGGGAGGAATGGGGAAGATTTGGCCAGAATGTGAGCTGCAGGGAGGAATGGGGAAGATTTTGCTGGAATGTGAGCTGCAGGGAGGAATGGGGAGGATTTGGCCGGAATGTGAGCTGCAGGGAGGAATGGGGAAGATTTGGCTGGAATGTGAGCTGCAGGGAGGAATGGGGAAGATTTGGCTGGAATGTGAGCTGCAGGGAGGAATGGGGAAGATTTGGCTGGAATGTGAGCTTCAGGGAGGAATGGGGAAGATTTGGCTGGAATGTGAGCTTCAGGGAGGAATGGGGAAGATTTGGCTGGAATGTGAGCTTCAGGGAGGAATGGGGAAGATTTGGCTGGAATGTGAGCTGCATGGAGGAACGGGGAAGATTTGGCTGGAATGTGAGCTGCAGGGAGGAATGGGGAAGATTTGGTTGGAATGTGAGCTGCAGGGAGGAATGGGGAAGATTTGGCTGGAATGTGAGCTGCAGGGAGGAATGGGGAAGATTTGGCTGGAATGTGAGTTTCAGGGAGGAATGGGGAAGATTTGGCTGGAATGTGAGCTGCAGGGAGGAATGGGGAAGATTTGGCTGGAATGTGAGCTGCAGGGAGGAATGGGGAAGATTATGGCTGGAATGTGAGCTGCAGGGAAGAATGGGGAAGATTTGGCTGGAATGTGAGCTTCAGGAAAGAATGGGGAAGATTTGGCTGGAATGTGAGCTTCAGGGAGGAATGGGGAAGATTTGGCCGGAATGTGAGCTGCAGGGAGGAATGGGGAAGATTTGGCTGGAATGTGAGCTGCAGGGAGGAATGGGGAAGATTTGGCTGGAATGTGAGCTGCAGGGAGGAATGGGGAAGATTTGGCTGGAATGTGAGCTGCATGGAGGAATGGGGAAGATTTGGCTGGAATGTGAGCTGCATGGAGGAATGGGGAAGATTTGGCTGGAATGTGAGCTTCAGGGAGGAATGGGGAAGATTTGGCTGGAATGTGAGCTGCAGGGAGGATTGGGGAAGATTTGGCTGGAATGTGAGCTGCAGGGAGGAATGGGGAAGATTTGGCTGGAATGTGAGCTGCAGGGAGGAATGGGGAAGATTTGGCCAGAATGTGAGCTGCAGGGAGGAATGGGGAAGATTTTGCTGGAATGTGAGCTGCAGGGAGGAATGGGGAGGATTTGGCCGGAATGTGAGCTGCAGGGAGGAATGGGGAAGATTTGGCTGGAATGTGAGCTGCAGGGAGGAATGGGGAAGATTTGGCTGGAATGTGAGCTGCAGGGAGGAATGGGGAAGATTTGGCTGGAATGTGAGCTTCAGGGAGGAATGGGGAAGATTTGGCTGGAATGTGAGCTTCAGGGAGGAAGGGGGAAGATTTGGCTGGAATGTGAGTTTCAGGGAGGAATGGGGAAGATTTGGCTGGAATGTGAGCTGCAGGGAGGAATGGGGAAGATTTGGCCGGAATGTGAGCTGCAGGGAGGAATGGGGAAGATTTGGCCGGAATGTGAGCTGCAGGGATGAATGGGGAAGATTTGGCTGGAATGTGAGCTGCAGGGAGGAATGGGGAAGATTTGGCTGGAATGTGGGCTGCAGGGAGGAATGGGGAAGATTTGGCTGGAATGTGGGCTGCAGGGAGGAATGGGGAAGATTTGGCTGGAATGTGAGCTGCAGGGAGGAATGGGGAAGATTTGACCGGAATGTGAGCTGCAGGGAGGAATGGGGAAGATTTTGCCGGAATGTGAGCTGCAGGGAGGAATGGGGAAGATTTGGCCGGAATGTGAGCTGCAGGGAGGAATGGGGAAGATTTGGCCGGAATGTGAGCTGCAGGGAGGAATGGGGAAGATTTGGCCAGAATGTGAGCTGCAGGGAGGAATGGGGAAGATTTGGCCGGAATGTGAGCTGCAGGGAGGAATGGGGAAGATTTGGCTGGAATGTGAGCTGCAGGGAGGAATGGGGAAGATTTGGCCGGAATGTGAGCTGCAGGGAGGAATGGGGAAGATTTGACCGGAATGTGAGCTGCAGGGAGGAATGGGGAAGATTTTGTCGGAATGTGAGCTGCAGGGAGGAATGGGGAAGATTTGGCTGGAATGTGAGCTGCAGGGAGGAATGGGGAAGATTTGGCTGGAATGTGAGCTGCAGGGAGGAATGGGGGAAGATTTGGCTGGAATGTGAGCTGCAGGGAGGAATGGGAAGATTTGGCCGGAATGTGAGCTGCAGGGAGGAATGGGGAAGATTTGGCTGGAATGTGAGCTGCAGGGAGGAATGGGGAAGATTTGGCTGGAATGTGAGCTGCAGGGAGGAATGGGGAAGATTTGGCCGGAATGTGAGCTGCAGGGAGGACTGGGGAAGATTTGACCGGAATGTGAGCTGCAGGGAGGAATGGGGAAGATTTTGCTGGAATGTGAGCTGCAGGGAGGAATGGGGAAGATTTGGCCGGAATGTGAGCTGCAGGGAGGAATGGGGAAGATTTGGCTGGAATGTGAGCTGCAGGGAGGAATGGGGAAGATTTGGCTGGAATGTGAGCTGCAGGGAGGAATGGGGAAGATTTGGCTGGAATGTGAGCTGCATGGAGGAATGGGGAAGATTTGGCTGGAATGTGAGCTGCAGGGAGGAATGGGGAAGATTTGGCCGGAATGCGAGCTGCAGGGAGGAATGGGGAAGATTTTGCTGGAATGTGAGCTGCAGGGAGGATTGGGGATGATTTGGCTGGAATGTGAGCTGCAGGGAGGAATGGGGAAGATTTGGCTGGAATGTGAGCTGCAGGGAGGAATGGGGAAGATTTGGCCGGAATGTGAGCTGCAGGGAGGAATGGGGAAGATTCTGCTGGAATGTGAGCTGCAGGGAGGAATGGGGAAGATTTGGCCGGAATGTGAGCTGCAGGGAGGAATGGGGAAGATTTGGCTGGAATGTGAGCTGCAGGGAGGAATGGGGAAGATTTGGCTGGAATGTGAGCTGCAGGGAGGAATGGGGAAGATTATGGCTGGAATGTGAGCTGCAGGTAAGAATGGGGAAGATTTGGCTGGAATGTGAGCTTCAGGGAAGAATGGGGAAGATTTGGCTGGAATGTGAGCTTCAGGGAGGAATGGGGAAGATTTTGCTGGAATGTGAGCTGCAGGGAGGAATGGGGAAGATTTGGCCGGAATGTGAGCTGCAGGGAGGAATGGGGAAGATTTGGCTGGAATGTGAGCTGCAGGGAGGAATGGGGAAGATTTGGCTGGAATGTGAGCTGCAGGGAGGAATGGGGAAGATTTGGCTGGAATGTGAGCTGCATGGAGGAATGGGGAAGATTTGGCTGGAATGTGAGCTGCATGGAGGAATGGGGAAGATTTGGCTGGAATGTGAGCTTCAGGGAGGAATGGGGAAGATTTGGCTGGAATGTGAGCTGCAGGGAGGATTGGGGAAGATTTGGCTGGAATGTGAGCTGCAGGGAGGAATGGGGAAGATTTGGCTGGAATGTGAGCTGCAGGGAGGAATGGGGAAGATTTGGCCAGAATGTGAGCTGCAGGGAGGAATGGGGAAGATTTTGCTGGAATGTGAGCTGCAGGGAGGAATGGGGAGGATTTGGCCGGAATGTGAGCTGCAGGGAGGAATGGGGAAGATTTGGCTGGAATGTGAGCTGCAGGGAGGAATGGGGAAGATTTGGCTGGAATGTGAGCTGCAGGGAGGAATGGGGAAGATTTGGCTGGAATGTGAGCTTCAGGGAGGAATGGGGAAGATTTGGCTGGAATGTGAGCTTCAGGGAGGAATGGGGAAGATTTGGCTGGAATGTGAGCTTCAGGGAGGAATGGGGAAGATTTGGCTGGAATGTGAGCTGCATGGAGGAACGGGGAAGATTTGGCTGGAATGTGAGCTGCATGGAGGAAGGGGGAAGATTTGGCTGGAATGTGAGTTTCAGGGAGGAATGGGGAAGATTTGGCTGGAATGTGAGCTGCAGGGAGGAATGGGGAAGATTTGGCCGGAATGTGAGCTGCAGGGAGGAATGGGGAAGATTTGGCCGGAATGTGAGCTGCAGGGATGAATGGGGAAGATTTGGCTGGAATGTGAGCTGCAGGGAGGAATGGGGAAGATTTGGCTGGAATGTGGGCTGCAGGGAGGAATGGGGAAGATTTGGCTGGAATGTGAGCTTCAGGGAGGAATGGGGAAGATTTGGCTGGAATGTGAGCTGCAGGGAGGAATGGGGAAGATTTGGCTGGAATGTGAGCTGCAGGGAGGAATGGGGAAGATTTGGCCGGAATGTGAGCTGCAGGGAGGACTGGGGAAGATTTGACCGGAATGTGAGCTGCAGGGAGGAATGGGGAAGATTTTGCTGGAATGTGAGCTGCAGGGAGGAATGGGGAAGATTTGGCCGGAATGTGAGCTGCAGGGAGGAATGGGGAAGATTTGGCTGGAATGTGAGCTGCAGGGAGGAATGGGGAAGATTTGGCTGGAATGTGAGCTGCAGGGAGGAATGGGGAAGATTTGGCTGGAATGTGAGCTGCATGGAGGAATGGGGAAGATTTGGCTGGAATGTGAGCTGCATGGAGGAATGGGGAAGATTTGGCTAGAATGTGAGCTGCAGGTAGGAATGGGGAAGATTTGGCCAGAATGCGAGCTGCAGGGAGGAATGGGGAAGATTTTGCTGGAATGTGAGCTGCAGGGAGGATTGGGGATGATTTGGCTGGAATGTGAGCTGCAGGGAGGAATGGGGAAGATTTGGCTGGAATGTGAGCTGCAGGGAGGAATGGGGAAGATTTGGCCGGAATGTGAGCTGCAGGGAGGAATGGGGAAGATTTTGCTGGAATGTGAGCTGCAGGGAGGAATGGGGAAGATTTGGCCGGAATGTGAGCTGCAGGGAGGAATGGGGAAGATTTGGCTGGAATGTGAGCTGCAGGGAGGAATGGGGAAGATTTGGCTGGAATGTGAGCTGCAGGGAGGAATGGGGAAGATTATGGCTGAAATGTGAGCTGCAGGTAAGAATGGGGAAGATTTGGCTGGAATGTGAGCTTCAGGGAAGAATGGGGAAGATTTGGCTGGAATGTGAGCTTCAGGGAGGAATGGGGAAGATTTTGCTGGAATGTGAGCTGCAGGGAGGAATGGGGAAGATTTGGCCGGAATGTGAGCTGCAGGGAGGAATGGGGAAGATTTGGCTGGAATGTGAGCTGCAGGGAGGAATGGGGAAGATTTGGCTGGAATGTGAGCTGCAGGGAGGAATGGGGAAGATTTGGCTGGAATGTGAGCTGCATGGAGGAATGGGGAATATTTGGCTGGAATGTGAGCTGCATGGAGGAATGGGGAAGATTTGGCTGGAATGTGAGCTTCAGGGAGGAATGGGGAAGATTTGGCTGGAATGTGAGCTGCAGGGAGGATTGGGGAAGATTTGGCTGGAATGTGAGCTGCAGGGAGGAATGGGGAAGATTTGGCTGGAATGTGAGCTGCAGGGAGGAATGGGGAAGATTTGGCCAGAATGTGAGCTGCAGGGAGGAATGGGGAAGATTTTGCTGGAATGTGAGCTGCAGGGACGAATGGGGAGGATTTGGCTGGAATGTGAGCTGCAGGGAGGAATGGGGAAGATTTGGCTGGAATGTGAGCTGCAGGGAGGAATGGGGAAGATTTGGCTGGAATGTGAGCTGCAGGGAGGAATGGGGAAGATTTGGCTGGAATGTGAGCTTCAGGGAGGAATGGGGAAGATTTGGCTGGAATGTGAGCTTCAGGGAGGAATGGGGAAGATTTGGCTGGAATGTGAGCTTCAGGGAGGAATGGGGAAGATTTGGCTGGAATGTGAGCTGCATGGAGGAACGGGGAAGATTTGGCTGGAATGTGAGCTGCATGGAGGAAGGGGGAAGATTTGGCTGGAATGTGAGTTTCAGGGAGGAATGTTGAAGATTTGGCTGGAATGTGAGCTGCAGGGAGGAATGGGGAAGATTTGGCCGGAATGTGAGCTGCAGGGAGGAATGGGGAAGATTTGGCCGGAATGTGAGCTGCAGGGATGAATGGGGAAGATTTGGCTGGAATGTGAGCTGCAGGGAGGAATGGGGAAGATTTGGCTGGAATGTGGGCTGCAGGGAGGAATGGGGAAGATTTGGCCGGAATGTGAGCTGCAGGGAGGAATGGGGAAGAGTTGGCTGGAATGTGAGCTGCAGGGAGGAATGGGGAAGATTTGGCTGGAATGTGAGCTGCAGGGAGGAATGGGGAAGATTTGGCTGGAATGTGAGCTGCAGGGAGGAATGGGGAAGATTTGGCTGGAATGTGAGCTGCAGGGAGGAATGGGGGAAGATTTGGCTGGAATGTGAGCTGCAGGGAGGAATGGGAAGATTTGGCCGGAATGTGAGCTGCAGGGAGGAATGGGGAAGATTTGGCTGGAATGTGAGCTGCAGGGAGGAATGGGGAAGATTTGGCTGGAATGTGAGCTGCAGGGAGGAATGGGGAAGATTTGGCCGGAATGTGAGCTGCAGGGAGGACTGGGGAAGATTTGACCGGAATGTGAGCTGCAGGGAGGAATGGGGAAGATTTTGCTGGAATGTGAGCTGCAGGGAGGAATGGGGAAGATTTGGCCGGAATGTGAGCTGCAGGGAGGAATGGGGAAGATTTGGCTGGAATGTGAGCTGCAGGGAGGAATGGGGAAGATTTGGCTGGAATGTGAGCTGCATGGAGGAATGGGGAAGATTTGGCTGGAATGTGAGCTGCATGGAGGAATGGGGAAGATTTGGCTGGAATGTGAGCTGCAGGGAGGAATGGGGAAGATTTGGCCGGAATGCGAGCTGCAGGGAGGAATGGGGAAGATTTTGCTGGAATGTGAGCTGCAGGGAGGAATGGGGAAGATTTGGCCGGAATGTGAGCTGCAGGGAGGAATGGGGAAGATTTTGCTGGAATGTGAGCTGCAGGGAGGAATGGGGAAGATTTGGCCGGAATGTGAGCTGCAGGGAGGAATGGGGAAGATTTGGCCGGAATGTGAGCTGCAGGGAGGAATGGGGAAGATTTGGCCGCCGACTTGCGTTGGGAGGAATGGGGAAGATTTGGCCGGAATGTGAGCTGCAGGGAGGAATGGGGAAGATTTGGCCGCCGACTAGCGTTGGGAGGAATGGGGAAGATTTGGCCGGAATGTGAGCTGCAGGGAGGAATGGGGAAGATTTGGCCGCCGACTAGCGTTGGGAGGAATGGGGAAGATTTGGCCGGAATGTGAGCTGCAGGGAGGAATGGGGAAGATTTGGCCGCCGACTAGCGTTGGGAGGAATGGGGAAGATTTGGCCGGAATGTGAGCTGCAGGGAGGAATGGGGAAGATTTGGCCGCGGACTTGCGTTGGGAGGAATGGGGAAGATTTGGCCGGAATGTGAGCTGCAGGGAGGAATGGGGAAGATTTGGACGGAATGTGAGCTGCAGGGAGGATTGGGGAAGATTTGGCCGGAATGTGAGCTGCAGGGAGGAATGGGGAAGATTTGGCCGGAATGTGAGCTGCAGGGAGGAATGGGGAAGATTTGGCCGCCGACTTGCGTTGGGAGGAATGGGGAAGATTTGGCCGGAATGTGAGCTGCAGGGAGGAATGGGGAAGATTTGCCCGCCGACTTGCGTTGGGAGGAATGGGGAAGATTTGGCTGGAATGTGAGCTGCAGGGAGGATTGGGGAAGATTTGGCCGGAATGTGAGCTGCAGGGAGGAATGGGGAAGATTTGGCCGCCGACTTGCGTTGGGAGGAATGGGGAAGATTTGGCCGCCGACTAGCGTTGGGAGGGTACAACCACCGTGAAGAGGCATCCCCGGTAGTTGTCGCTTGGTTGAGGTTTTTGCCTCTGTTCTCTCACCTGTTCAGGCTCGTTTCAGTTTGACGTAATATTTCGGGCAACAATTTGGAAACGACAAATTAATCGATCGACGATGTCGGATGCATCAATTGAGACAAAGATGGTGGGGAAATATAAAGAAGGGAAAATAAGTTTACAAAACATTCATAATGAATGGAAGAAGAGGAGAGCTTGTAGAAAATGGCGTCGTGTGCACTTTGGCGTAATTGGTTCCTTCGGTGGATCAAGACCAAATGAGGTCGTCTCTGCATCTTTGGAATGTTTAATTGTGGAGTTAATTTGTTTCACTGTCGTTGTGATTCGTTTTTGCGGACTCTGCTCATTTTGAAACTGCCGAGGAAAATGTTCATATTGCTCCTGCTTCTGCTTCTTCTCTTGCCGAAAGCACCGGCATCTGCATTCTGCATACCTGTTATTACCTGGTCACGTGAGTGAGCCGCCGCGTGATGACTCGTTTGTGCTCGAGCCGTTATTGCTGTTTTATCGCAGTGATTGCATTTTGCTATCCATTACATATGCTGTTAACGGTGTATTTGATACAACTGTGTGTTCAAACATGTTCTGCGCGGCCATACTGTTTGTGGCATTTTACACCATCAGGCAAAAAATCCTC
Organism: Myxine glutinosa; assembly: GCF_964187855.1. Lineage (NCBI taxonomy): Eukaryota > Metazoa > Chordata > Myxini > Myxiniformes > Myxinidae > Myxine > Myxine glutinosa. The sequence continues at coordinate 264,627,939 of NC_136262.1, read as the reverse complement.
TTTGTTGCATTTTAAGACCTTTTATGTTTTGCTTGTTATATGGTCTTGTGGGTCGTTGATGACCGTGTGTGGTGACCGTAGGTCATGGGTCATCTCGATGAGGGGCCTTCACTTAACCTGGAACAGGAAGTCGAGGACAAGCTTTCTCACTATGACTTTGGGTGCAACATTGGCACACTATGTCCCAAGATATCGCACCCAGTCATAAGCAAGACGAGGAGCATGGACACCGACTGCAACGTGGTACGTATCATGTATTTTGTTTATATCTACCTCTTCTTTTAACGCCTCCAAGTCCTCTCACCTTCTCGTGGGGAAAATGCTTCTGGCATATCTTTTCTGCAGCCGACTGATCGGGCCTGACGTTTCACTGAAGATCGTTTGGGCAGATATTTGTATATGTCCAGAATGATGGTGATAACTCGCCAACTCCTCAATAAGACACCGAGGGATCTTTAACATCCATTAAGAGAGGAGGTGTGGGGAGATGGACGGGCGAGGATGAGGGGAGGGAGGAGGAGGGGAAGACAGGAAGGGTGAAGAGCAGGAGGATGGTGAGGAGGTGTGGAGCAGGAGGATGGTGAGGAGAGAGCAGGAATGGGTGAGCAGAAATCGGGAGAGTGAGGGTGAACGGGGATCAGGAGAAGGGGTGAGGACGATTAGGAGGAGGGGTAAGTGGGGAGCAGGAGGAGAGAGGGCAGCAGGAGGAGAAGTGAATGGGGAGCAGGAGAAGAGTGAGAAGAGATCAGGAGGAGAGGTGAGCAGGAGGGGTGAGTGGGGAGCAAGAGGAGAGTAAGAGGGGTGAGCAGGGATCAGGAGAAAGGATGAGCAAGGAGCAGGACGAGGGGTGAGCAGGAGAATGGGTGAGCAAGAGGGGTGAGTGGGAAGCAAGAGGAAAATGAGAGGGCAGCAGAAAGGGGGGTGAGCAGCGACCAGGAGAAGGGATGAGAGAGGAGCAGGACGAGGGGTGAGCATGGATCAGGATGAGGGGCGAGCATGGATCAGATGGAAGGGTGAATGGGAAGCAGGAGGAGGATTGTGTGGGATGCAGGAGGAGGAGTGAACGGGGAGAATGAGGAGAGTGAGAGAGAAGCAGGAGGAGGGTTGAGCAGGGAGCAGGAGAAGGGGTGAGCAGGAGGAGTGAGTGGGAAGCAGAAGGAGTGAGTGGGAAGCAGAAGGAGTGAGTGGGAAGCAGAAGGAGTGAGTGGGAAGCAGAAGGAGTGAGTGGGAAGCAGAAGGAGTGAGTGGGAAGCAGAAGGAGTGAGTGGGAAGCAGAAGGAGTGAGTGGGAAGCAGAAGGAGTGAGTGGGAAGCAGAAGGAGTGAGTGGGAAGCAGAAGGAATGAGTGGGAAGCAGAAGGAATGAGTGGGAAGCAGAAGGAGTGAGCAGGAAGCAAGAGATGAGGAACAGGGGAGCAGAAAGAGGGGTGAATGGGGAGAAGGAGGAGTGAGTGGGAAGCAGAAGGAGTGAGCAGGAAGCAAGAGATGAGGAACAGGGGAGCAGAAAGAGGGGTGAGTGCAGAGAAGGAGGAGTGAGTGGAGAGAAGGAGTGAGTGGAGAGAAGGAGAAGGGGAAATGGGATGAGGGGTGAGTGAAGAGCATGAGGAGATGGCAGAGCAGGAGGATGGAGCAAGGGTGAACAGTTTACGTTTTGCATCCCACTGATAGGCCAGATCTGGATTCGGACCTGAAACAAAATCGACTCGGCTTGTTTTTGTCGCCTACACAACTCATCCACCTAGTTTTGTCATAAGTCGTCCCCAACGTTTTGCAATATCATGTTATTTATCGTTTTTGGCCCTATCACTCAATGGTGAAGAATCCCTTACAAGTTAAAACAAGACCGAAAGTCTAACAGCGGCGTATCCGGGCTTGTAAAATATGATAAACCACAAACACATATGATTAGCTTTTTTTAACAGTCGATAATGCTGTTTATAGCATTAAACAAAGAAATTTGGAGGAATCCAGACATCCGTGAGGTACGTTTTACTTCCAGAACTGAGCGAAGATCTACTGTAATCTATATACCCCACAAGGGTTGGAGGTGTGCTCCTTTACCAAGCAGCTAGCTAGCGCTTGCCAAGCCAGCCGTTCCTTAATGGATTTGAATGGAGTGCTTGCTCGAATGCTGAAACCACTTGGCGATCTCCCCACAAGAAACTTGGTAAACGAACACACACCCAATGTTCCTGAGACCTGACCATAGATCGACTGTAATCTATATACCCCAAAGAGGAATGACCCTTCCTGCAGTTCCTGTAGTGAGCGGGTGTACATGTAAATTCAAATGTCGGTCGGTGGAGTCAGCCGTCGTTAATGCCATCATAGACGCTTCATAATAGCATCATCATGACGTAACGGACACAAAACTGCTGCGACTTTATTATGTAGAAGATGATATATTTTAACTTCCAGTACGTTTGCAGTCTCTACGAAGGGATTAATGTTACGATTAGATTTACTATAATATTGACGTTACTTTATCATTATTTCGAAAATGTTATTACTATCAAAAAACCGAGGTGAATTCCTTACTTCCTCGGTTATTAATATTAGTGCCGAACACCGCTCATCATTGATCATGAACCATACACCGCTTCAATCCATTAACTTTTCATTCACAACATTGGGATTACAGTGTTATGTTTATATTTACTATATTATTATTACGAAAACGATACGACTGAAACGATACACCACTGTATTAAGAAACCTGGGCTTAATTTGTCTGAAGCGGTCCGAAGGTGAGGCATAAAGCCTAAGGCCTATACGTACCGTATTGTTGGAAGAGACGTAACGCCAATGCTTTTGGTATTTGATGGTCATTTTAACAATCGGTTTATTTGTGTTTCACACTGAATGAAAAACGTCAAGGTAGAACATGGCGATTGTGATATATGACAGGTTCGACCATATGTTTGGCATGAACGGCATCTAAATCAAAATGGCGGTGTGCGGAGAGTCAGCCGCCTTACCGCCGTAATGACATCTGACATAATCACATCACCCTGTCGTGTGACCAGATCCTCAGCTCTGATTGGTATACGTTTGAGGGTACATACATGCAGTACATACAGACAGACAAACACTGTTCTAGACGGCTTTGCCCTGTGGGCTAAGCCGTAAAAATTCTTCTATCCAGATCCCTATTTGGATTTGGACCTTCAACAAAATCGAATACATTCGTCCAAAGAAATCAATTCGATTTGAAGAATCACTTAAAAATTATCTGATCTGGATCCGGATTTGAAACTTCACCAAAATTGAATAAACTCTTCCTTGTCACACACCCAACATGTCCACCAAATTTCGTCCGAATCCATCCACAACTTTTTGAGATATCCTGTTCACAAACAGACAGACAGGGGTGAAAACATAACCTCTTTTCATCTTCGGTGGTGGAGGTAATAAGCTTTAAGAGTGCTCGCCAAGTGGCTTAAACACTCAAGATAGCAATACAACGAAAGGATGAGGAGTGGCTGGCTTGACAAGCGATAGCAAGCTGAATGGTAATGGAACATACCCCAGGAGAATGGGGTGAGGGAGTTAACTTTCCGATGTAATCTTACCAAAGATGAAGGGCCCCCGGCCTATGGTCCTCAGGCACCGTTGTTAATCCAACGTGTGAACACCATGGGCCCGCACCACAGGTCTCTCTCAAAATACCACCATTTGTTAGTGCAAATTCCACCCGTCACCAGCCAATTACACCTGTCGCTTCGCTGAATATGTAGGAGGGATCTTCTTCGTCTTCTTTTTAAGTTTTATGGTATTTTCAGAGTTGCGAGGCTCCATATACGCCACCCACGCACCAAAAAATAACTGAGGTGAACGAAGGAGCCTTTGCATGTTCTATCGCTGAGTTTCTCTGTAATGCTTTCCAAGTTTGAAGAAAACGTTTCTCGCTGAGTTTGAAGAAGATCTGGGCAGTGTATTTTGCCAAAAAACACAGGGAATAATAAAATGATTGTGTATGTTGATGATTTTCCAATCTCATTATTAGCTGAGTTTCTCCGTCATGCTTTAAATAATAAGAAGCAGCGCGAATGCTTTCTCTTCACACTGTTCTCTGTATTCTGTTTAATTACAATCATTATAATTAAATTATGACAAATGGGAATAAAGTTGAAGCATTTTGCAACTTGAAAAGGTATCCGATGTATCGTCTCATCAATATATACAGTATTATGAAAGTGCATTGCTGTATTTACATTCTGTTGGTCAAATACCGTCTAAAAGAAGAAGTAAAAAAATTTAACTCGGGAATTTCCCCGTCCTCCCGACTAATTAATTACGTTTTTGTATTTTCTTGTGTAAATATGGAGGAGGTATGACGGCCTTTCTTGCATATAAATAAATAAAATACACCGTTATAATAATCGCTGATTTCTTAAAATCTTCAGATTTCACTCCAGATTTTGGCATTGATATAATCCTCGAGATCCGATCCTCAAACCCGAATACAGATTTTGATTATATACTTTAATTAGTTAATGAGAGCAGATCGTGTTTCCAAGGAAAGGCATGTTTGAATAGGTCGAAACAAAATGGTTTCTCAGACCTCTTTGAGGTGATGTTTAGCTGACCAGGAATAAAGCCTTTCAGGAAGGTAATCCGATAATTATCTTGAAAAGGGGTGTTAAGTTACCCAAACACCCAGTTTTCATTCATGCGTTCCTGTGGAGTTCTTTTAGTATGCCTGCAAAGTTTGGGCCTGTTAGGTTTCATGGTTTTGGAGTTATGGAGGAGACACACACACACATTGCCTTTTATTTTTAGCTTATGGGATGGCGTGTATACAGTCCGTAAACACTTGCAACTTCTCCGAAACTGCTGATGGGATTGTGACCAAATTTGGCGAAAATGATACTTGGTATGTTGCGATTCTGGTTTGTTCATGACATTAAAAAGAATCAGGGTCTAAGGGGGTCTACTATCAAAGTGGGTCTAGGTTTGGCCAACACCCTTCCACCCCCCTAAAATAGGTATTTGCTTTCCTCTCTGAAACTACACATAGAAATCCGATGAAACCTGAGCACAACCTTCAACACCGGTGATGTACCAATGTTTGTTCATGGTATTAAAAAAAATCGAGGTCTAAGGTGGTCCACAGGGGGGGGGGGGGGGGTTATTTATTCCCATAGGTATTTGCTTTCTTCTCTGAAACTACACACACCATTTTGATGAAACATGACCACAACCTTCCTCACCAGTGATGTATCAAAGTTTGTTCGCGGCATTCAAAAATCTGGGTTTGAGGGGGCGTGCACTGGGTTTGACCACCTAAAATAGGTATTTTCTCTCTTCTCCAAAACTACATGTACAATTCTGATGAAACTTACCACAAATTCCGTTCATCACCCTTGATGTACCAATGTTTGCTCACAACATTAGAAATTTAAATAATCGGGGTCTAGGGAAGTCTATGGGCAGAGTAAGGGGGATTTCCCCCCAAAATGTTTTTTTTTTTGTTGTTTAAAGTCTTACGATCACGTTTGTATGATTCTACATGCTGCCCTGTCTCCTAGCAACCATTGAAATTGGTTTAAAACAAGTCAGGAGACGACGATGGTTCACGAGCGAGCGGTATTCAATGACAAAGGACGAACTATAACCGAAACAGGCCCGGAGGGGCCAGGCCCGGAAATGTCAAAACGTAGGTTACTGACCTCGAAATGAGATAGAAAATAATGTATAATCAGTTATGAGGTTAGTTAGCTACACAATACCGAAAATTCGGTTCGATTCCGACAACTTTGAAAATTTGACCTTTGTGACCTTCAAAGGTCGAAGATTCTGAAATTTGTTGGAAAACTTGTATTTCATGATGTATGTGATAATATAGGATCATATACGATATTTCACCCTATCAGGAAGCGAACAATGTAATAAAACCATCAAAAATAGACTTTTCTAAATTTCGTGACCTTGTGACCTTGACCTTGGGGCGAAAATGAAAAATCGAGCTCCGTCGGGCTAGACACATGACATTGGCCTCACCAAGTACCGAAACCCCTGTCAGATTCCACCAAACCCCTCGGAGAAGATGTAGCTTGAAATTGATTACCCCCTAAAAAGACATCTTTTTCGGGCGTGGCTCCGCCCACAATGGGCGTAATACGCCCACTCTAGGCAGGACACAACTAGATCATGATATCAACCTCCCACCAAAGTTTCATCAAGATCGGATGATATCATCGGGTAATTATGCTGCGGTCAGACAGACACACACACACAGACAGACGCACACACATGACGAATATAGTGGTTACTTGATAACTCGTGAACCAATACTGTGATACTGTTATAACACCTTTAGTCGGTGTAGTATTTTGCTTTATTCTACCAGGTGAGTGCCCAGGGGTGTTGCCCCTATTTCTATAGATAGAATGGACTCGAGCAACCTTTCATGAAGTGCTATTTAATTTTCCGACTCTATTTGCCAGGTTATGGACTGACTAAACACCAGGCCCCAGTTGCTCCAAACTCGGATAATTTTAACCACTGCATAAGAGCTATCCTATGGTTGAAATTCTTATTCCATGGTTAACTAACAGACCATTTATCATCAAATGAGGAAGCAGTACCATTTTTGAAGTATTTTGTATTACTTCACCAAGGTCGGGAGAAAAACCAAGGTTTTTTTTTGCTTTGTTTTTTTCACCAAGGTAGGAACTTTCAGGTCACCCTGTGTGGAAAAATTTGGAAATTTTATCCCTCAGATAAGTAATTTATCCCCTGGATAGCACTTACCCGTGCTTTGATTTCCCTCTCCATTGTGCACCGTATTCACATGTTGATAATGTATATTCGGTATCTGTTTCTGGCTGGGATAACGTCGCCGGTAGAGTTGCAATGGTGTAGTCCAATAGTTTGATGAGTTTCCTCCCACTGTCTTTGTTCGTCTTTGGCCAGCGCCGAGCGGAACGCAGAGAGCTGGTGTTGCAAGCACATGAACCAGCTCGCCTCTTCATGCTGCGGGGAGACACAAGGGTCGGTAATGGCGTGGACCTGCAGTTGTTCTGTGGTGATATCGTGGGATTTATGAAGACACATGATGGTTTGGGAGACTCAACACGTTGGCTTGTTGATTGTGGAGGTACAGACCATAAACGTTACATGATGTGTTGATCAGTGACCTGCTTGGCCATTCTGAAATTAAAGCAGTGTACAGATAGTGTAATAATGATACAAAGTACAACCCTATTTGGGAAGCAGAGTGCGATAGTACTGCAGGATGCATAATCACTCAGCCAGATTGTACGGAAGATTATGAAGCATTGAAGGCTGAGGAGCACCCTTGATACTCGGGGAATCTGAGAGCAAACAATTTGTAAAACATCAACTCGCCAAGTTTAAATACCGTCTTGGAACATACTGTGGATAAGCATGATACGGGTACAATCTTTATATTGTGTTGGCCTAATGGTTACGGTGGCGGCCTTGGGATCCTAAGGTCCTGAGTTTGAATCCCGTCTTCTGTTGAATTAATACCAGGTGGGGTTGACTCGGCCTCTTTTCTGTCCGAGGTTGGCGAAATGACTACCAGGGTACTGGGTCCTCTCTCAAGGAGGTTGGTGGCAGGATTTGCACTCCGGCCGCCGTAAAAAAACACCTTATTCCATAGCACACACAGTGGTGTGTGTCGGGATGGTGCTGAGGAGTCGTCCAACAACATAACAACAACAACAACAGGCATTTTAAGGCCATTTTCCCTGCTAGAGCGGGGGTAAGCCAGGCGGGCCCCATGACAATATTCTCCATCTTGCCCTATTTTCTGCATCTCTCCTTGTTAACCCCCTTGCCCGCATTTCTTCTTTCACCATCTTCAGCCAAGTCTTTCTCGGTCTTCCCCGTCCTATACTTCCTTATACATTCATTTCCGTCACTCTTCTCAACCAGTCACTTTCATCCTTCCTCAACACATGACCAAACCATCCCAACCTGTTTCTCTTCACAGCATCAATCACAGGCAATGTTCCCATCATTTTTCACAATTCATCATTTGTCTTCCTCTCTCTCAACGATACTCCGCACATCCACCGAACCATTCGCATTTCCACCTTTTCCAGCCTTTGTTGCTGCTCTACGTTCATTACCCATGTCTCACTCCCATAAATCATAGCACTTCTCACACATGCAGCATACACCTTTCCCTTCAGCCTCAACGACACTCCCCTCCTCGTCAGCACGCCACTCAGTGCCCGAAGCTTCTTCCATGCACATCGCACTCCAGCAACCGTAAAAAAAATGTCCCATGAAAATAAATCTTCATATTATTACAACCAGATGGTAGTCCCATTGTTCTGGTATGAATCCCGGCTGGGCACATCAACAGCGGCCATACCAGCCGGCTGAGTCGATGACGCCGAGCCAGATTGCATGTCCACTGTCACAATACCGCAGATCTGATGCTGTGGGACCTCTGCGTCAGCCGATATGTTACGCTAATTCAGTGTCATGAGCCTGATCTCTAATCAACAGGCGAACAGAGCCTGTGAGGCACGCGGCATGGTCTTGTTGTAAAGCGCTGGTCGCCCGTAACCAATTCAGTCCTTTAACGGACGTGTCAAATTGCATTAGCGGTCAGGACTGCCCAAATTCACCCCCATGATGAGGTATATTTAATACTGTTATGTCGATGTGGTAGAGCAATATGTAGAGCAGTTAGATCTGAGTAGGTAACATGCTTCGTGTGTCGCGGTAAGGAAAACTACCTTGTAATAAGTTCCTAGTATAGGCGTTTTGTCGGTTAAGATGTATAATTGTGAATCTACCAAGAGGTTCGAGTAATAAGTCGTGTAGGGATTAAGGAGTAGCGCCCCTGTGTGTCCTCACCTGGTTAGCCAAACCTTTGTCCCTTTTTGGCACTGCACACCACATAAACATTCCGACGGATCCTTAGTGCAACACTAAATAACGCCCTCCCCCCTGACATGACTTAGGAAGAAACCGGGCCAGGACACCGCCGAATGGCCGCCGCCATTTACACCTCCGAGAGGCCTATCCACCTCGAATAGCACGTGCTATGACACGAGGAGCAGGGAGCGCGAGTGGGAGTGACGCAGTTGGCGTGCACCTGGGCAAGCGACGAGTCGGTGGAGGAGACTGATTGGTTGGAGTGCACCAATGCTGACGTCACCGGCCAGCAGATACTAACGAGGGCCGAACGCCATTTTGGGCAGTTGACAAAGGAGTTGGACTTTTCGTGCGCAGAGTTGAGTCCCGGTGCGAGTTGAGTTGGAAACGAGTCGAGTTGGATCCAGAGACGAGTTGAGTGGAGGTGGATCCCGAGTAGGACTGGCAGTTGAAAGACGAGTTGGCATTCCTGGCAGTTTCCTGGCTCTGGCCGTCCCGGTGCGATCCCGAGTTGATAGAGTCTTGGCTTGCTGGTTGAGTTGGCTTGAGAGTTGGCTTGTGATTCCGAGCTCAAGTGCAGTTCACTTGGTTCGTGCAGCCCTGCGTTTGACCTTTGGTGCACGGACCTCGTGGGAGCGGCGAGAGGCTTGGAGCGGGGCCGAGCGGGGCCGTGTTACACTTGAAGACGACGAGACCAGATAAGACCGAGCTCCGCGTTCACAATAACATAACGAACGTTTTTCTTTTATTAATTCATATCCCCTCGTCTGGTTTCTGAACTCTGTCGGTGTGTGGGATCCCAATTTAATTACCTTATTTTATTATCGGCGTGTATTTTCCTGTCCCTGCCTTTATTCAATAAACCCTTGTATTATTTTGCATCCCCAGTGAAACCTGTGCCCGCTTGAGTTGATTGCCCCTTACAGGACCGGAGCTACGCCGTTGCGCTGCAGTTAAGTGCTTTCGCTGCAGCCTCCATTTTCCTTCTTCCTCCTGCGCAGCCATAGCCGAATCCGTGTTTGGGTAGTTGCCTCCGAATAAGACCGTTTAGGCCATCCGCGACTCTGGTGTTAACCGGAGTTGCACGACAATACCAAAGGATGCGGATACAGAGGAAGCAATACCAACAATGATGGAACAAACCTCTTCTCCATTACTGATACTGCCCATGAGGCCATCAGGGGATTCCTTAATTATCTATCTTAGGGCCACAGTCATACCACGTGAGATAGACAACAGATAGAGGTGACAAGACAGGACGTACCAGAGCTGTGTCAATGTGACACAGCTGGAACCAATTCTGGGTGGCAAACCAGACGTGTCCTTGCAGCTGTCCGGCTTGCAAAGACGAGAGGTGTGTCTGGCTGGGTGGGGCGTAGCTTTCACGTAGAAGCTCTGGTGACTTAACGCAGCCTTCAGCAAGGTGTATTTCAGGTATATCCACCTTTCTCCTGGCTGCACACGCATTTATAATCTCTGGCCCCCATCTTCCACCATGATGTACCGCTCCAATCCCTGCTAATTCACCGTTTGACCAGGGCCCAGTGTTGGGGTGGGGAAACCCTTTCCCGACCTTTCACCCAGATTGTGCTGGTTATGCAGTAGCCACTGGGATTCTGGCTTTTCCCACATAAACTATGGGCTGATGGCCCACCCAAATGCTAAAAAGCATATCAAAGATAGATTACAGAGAGTAGAACATTAAATAGGGGTTCAAATGGATAGCAGTTTTTAGACACACACAATTGGGAGGGTGGACGACATCTGTCTACACATAAAGCAATACATATCCATTGTCGGTTAGAATCCCGACCACTCTAAACTGTCATTGCGATGTTTCACAGGCAGGGTGACTCATCAATGTGTATCATCCATCAGATGGATGTTAAACTGGACTACCGTCTGCCGGCATTAATTAGTTGACGGAAATCAAAGGTCCCACGATATCTTTTGTGAAGAGTAGGCGAGTAGGCGAGTATTCGCCAGCGCTAAGGCCAAATTCCTGCACTAACCAGCAGGGGGCACTTTTTCAGCAGCACACTCCCAGCAACGATGCAAACAAGCAGCCACGAGTGGCACATGAAATGATGATGATGATATACTTAAACAAGAGAACACAGATCGCCTTCTTGGCACTTTCAAAAAACCTCCGCTTCACTGTGATTCGACAAAATATTGTGCCATTTTATGCCAAGTCGACCAATTACATTTGCTGCTTGGTCTCTCAGCGTTGGTTATTATTCCATGTCCATTTTTCTTTTGACTGCATGGTGTAATGTATTCTATGAACTCTTTGTTTTTTGTTTAATTCATCAATCAAGCTGAAACGTTTGTCGGGAAGGTTTTGTACTGAGATAGTTTGTACAGCAGCAAGCCATACAAACATGTTCTTCTTTATTTTACTGTACATTCTGTATTCCCAAGGTGTGAGGGGGTTGGTGTTGGCTAGCCTGCTCACACCTTACCCCAAGAAGCGGCATTACTCCACACATGATGGAGCTTCACGTGAGGGCACCTCTCCGAGGACACCCCGACGGGGATTCGTGAAGACACCATCTGACTACAACAACACAAGTTCACAGACTTCTTTGAACCCGATGAACCCGACACCCAGAGGATCTCCTCCCATCAGTAAGGGTTTTGGGGGATCCTGCAACCAAGAAAGCGTGATTCCCATAGAAACACGTTCCATGCAAGCTTGTGTGGCTTCACAGGGCACGACGGTGAGAACCCGAAACTTGCAAGGATTCATAAACAAGTTCGTGATGAGCATATAAATAAGAGACAACACGAAGATTAACTTTAGGTAAGGTTAAATCTACCATGTAAAACACTGTGTGTGTCAAAGTGACACAAGAGGGCGTCCGCCTTTATTTAAACTTTATTTAAACTTTATTTTAAAAATGTATTTAAAAACATTTAAAACCTTTATTATTATTTATTTATTATTATTTATTTATTTATTATTTATTTATTTATTATTATTTAAAAACATTAAAAACCTTTATTTAAAAAAAAAACAAAATGTGTATCTGTCCGCCTTTATAAGGGTAGGTTTTAAAGGCTTTGAGTGGTGCTTTAGGAGGGATTTGAATGGGGGGGGGGGGGGGGGTTTAATGGGCAATCTTTGAACATGACCCTGTGTCCACCGGTTAAAAGACCTAAAAGACTCTGAGGACCCAAAATAACCCGAAGACCCAAAACACCCCGACGACCCAAAATATCCCGACGACCCAAAAGACCCAAAACACCCAGAAGACCCAAAAGACCCCAAAACACCCTGAAGACCCAAAACACCCTGAAAACCCTAAAGACCCAAAATACCCTTAAATACCCTGAATAATCAAAATACCCCACAGACCCTTAAAGACCCAGAGGAACCAAAAGACCCTTAAGACCCTGAAAACCCAAAACACCCCAAATACCCAAAAATACCCTTAAAGGCCCAGAGGATCCAAAAGACCCTGAAGACCCAAAGCACCATGAAGACCCAAAATACTCTGAAGACCCAAAAGACACTGAAATGGTCAAAGATGCCTATCCCTCTGAAACGACGTGTGGTGAGGCCAATGGAGCACTAGTATATACAGTCATACCCCGTTTACGCCATTTCGACCTACGCCAAATCCGACTTTACGCCACTCTTCTAGAGTAAATTTCAGTTCAGCGAACGTCATTATGTGCGACGTTACGTCACTCCTACAGACATGAAAAAAAAAATTCCCCTAAAAATATATTTAAAATAAATAAAATAGTACATACAGTAACAATAAAAGAAGCTAAAAAACAATTTAAAATACAATAAAAAGCACATTAAAAATATATATAAATGTACGTACAGTATACTGTACGTACGCGCAGCTGCTGGTTCTCATTCAAAACAGAGGTGACGTACAGTATTCCTTTACTGTGTCTGTGTTAGCCATGGGTCCTAAGAAGGATAATGCGAGTGTTTCCAAGCGTAATGTGGTTACGATGGAAGATAAGTTAAATCTGATTAAAAGGTATGAAAAAGGTGAAAAAGTGTCGGTGATAGCGCATAGACCTTATCGCAAATCGGAACCGCAATGCGTCAGGGGATCGGAAAGGGGCAATAGCGCCGCCGGCGGTCGCTGTCACTTTGACAGACTGCTTGTTTACATTGACACACTACGTGATCCTTACCACTTTAAACTGCTTTTTGGACTTTTTTACTGTGACAAATTTACTGTGAACTGTGATCAGCTCATGAGCCAGTATTTGCAAGCCAAGGACACCGTCGCAAAACTGAAAGCCGCCATTGCAGTATGTAAACATACACACCGCTGCTGCTCCCGTAATTTTATTTTGAGATGTAAGATTGTTAATATTAATCATTAACCTGTTTGTTTTCCTAAATATCTCTTGAACAACTACATTATTTACCTTCAATTGAATGGATGGACCTGCGCCACCGATAAAAATATTTGATATCTCAATAGCGCAGATAACTTTACAGTTCACACCCATCAATTCCTCCGGCTTGACACGGAGGTCTCTCAGCGATGAGACCAGACGTGTCCTTGCGTCACGGTCAGTTTAACTTCGATGCATGATTCTTCAGTGATTTTGTAATCATAAAACGAAGTTAGAATTTCAGGATGTTTATCTGCCTCTCTGTACTTTTCGTATTTGTTTAAAAGTTTTGGATACATTGTTGGTGGGTAACCTTCAATAGCAATTCCTCCATCACGTTTTCACCAAAATATATCAAGTCCGCTAACACGGGCTCTAAATTTGTTCTGCTCCTTTTTCATCTTTTCAATAACATCAGATTTCATCAAATGTGTTTTAATTGCGTCAATAATTTCTTCAAACATTTCTATTGTTTTTGTTTCTGCCGTCGTTGGGGAGGAAGCGCGAATTATCCATAACAACCGGCAGCGAATATGATTAAACTCTGTGCTCTTTAACATTATTTTCATTCGCTTTAATACCCCACGAAAACAACGTTGGTGTTTCGATAAACAGTTTTCTAATACCGCTTTGTGGGTGAGTATGATCATAATTATATTTAATCATAATACGGTGGTAGTTAATTCCATTGTTGTTGTAATATTTTGGTTCTTCAAAGATATTTTTAATATCAAAATTCAGAAGCAACACCATATGTATTTTATATAGGTAATGTATTTCTTTAAACTAAAAATCAATTTTTTTAGTTTTATAATTATTTTTGTGAAAATCGGAAATTTTGGGAAATTTGAGAAAATCATGAAATCAGAAAATTATAATTAATTGGTCACTTCCGGTTTGTGGTGTCACTTCCTGTTTTTGAGTTGAGTCAGTTTTGGTTTGGGGTCAAGGGGGTGGGGGAGGATGGGGAAGGTGGGGAATGTTGTCTGGGTTGGACGTGGCCTGGCCGTCCCCTTTTCTCATGTATTGGTGTACTTACTTTTTCCACATGCGAAATTTGCATTTATGTTTATTTAAATTATACAATGGACGACAAAATTTAAATGTTTCATGATATTTGTTATATTATATCACCTTTATCTCTCAATATTGTTGAAATGAAGATCAAATAGCTGTATGTTGAAATATGTTGAAAAAGTCAAAACTTTACATGGGGTGTACTTACTTTTTCACATGACTGTACATGTATATGTTTATGCATATATGTATGTTTATTTATACTATATATATATATATATATATATATATATATATATATATATATATATACGTATATATAGTTCTGCCCAAAAGTATTGGCAATCTTGCACTTTTTCCAAATAATGCACCATTTTTTCCAGAAAATTGTTGAAATTTAAAAATCTTTTTGTATCCACATATGTATTTCTTTGGTTTTCAGTGCAACAAAACAAAAAAAGCTGAATAAATTAATTAATGGCAAAAAAACTGAATAAGCTAATCTTAGCTTATTCTACACAGAAATCCTAAAATGGCCTAGACAATATTATTGGCACCTTTTAGAAGTTGTTAGAAATAATTAGATTTCAAGCAGGTGATTCTCCTTTACTTTGGAAATGAACTCACCTGTGGTGAGTTGCAACAACAACAACAACAACATGCATTTTAAGGCCATGTTCCCTGCTAGAGCGGGGGTTAGCCTTGCGGTCCCCATGACAATCTTCTCCATTTTGCCCTATTTTCTGCATCTCTCCTTGTTAACCCCCTTGCCCGCATTTCTTCTTCCACCATCTTTAGCCAAGTCTTTCTCGGTCTTCCCCGTCTTCTACTTCCTTCGACATTAACTTCCATCACTCTTCTCAACCAGTCACTTTCATCCTTCCTCAATACATGACCAAACCATCTCAACCTGTTCCTCTTCACAGCATCAATCACAGGCAATATTCCCATCATCTTTCGCAATTCATCATTTGTCTTCCTCTCTCTCAACAATACTCCGCACATCCATCGAACCATTCGCATTTCCACCCTTTCCAGCCTTCGTTGCTGCTCTACATTCATTACCCATGTCTCGCTCCCATAAATCATAACACTTCTCACACATGCAGCATACACCTTTCCCTTCAGCTTCAGCGACACTCTCCTCCTCATCAGCACGCCACTCAGTTCCCGAAACTTCTTCCATGCACATCTCACTCGAGCAACCGTTGCCGAGTCTGATCCACCTTCTCCATTCAGCATGTCTCCGAGGTAGCAAAATGTTTTCACACCTTCCAGCTTCACGCCGTCTCCAAGATCCAACTCAACATTTCCTCCATCTGCAGCTCCCTCTGTGCACACCTTACATTTGAATGTAGCTGCCACACTGGTTAATGACCCTCTCAGACCACTACATTTTTGATGAACCCACTCAGCACACATTGTACATTGAATGGAGTTCACTCCGACACCCTTCCTGCACACAGCACACGGCCACTTCCCAGTTCTTTCCACCTCACCACATGCTTTACCACTTGCCATCACCTTTGTCTTTCCGATATTCACCTTCAGACCTTTTGTCTCCATACATTCCTTCCACTTGTTCATCTTTTCCTTCAGTCCATCCATACTTTCCGCAATCAACACCAGATCATCTGCATACAACAACTCCCACGGTAAATCCTCCTTTACGGTCTGAGCCAGCACCTCCATCACAGCTACAAATAGTAGTGGACTTAGTACCGACCCCTGATGCACTCCCACCTTCACCTCAAACTCACCACTGTTCCCGTCCTTCGTCCTTACAGCTGTGCGTGCTCTTTTGTACATTGCCATCACTACTCTGATCAACCATTCCTCCACTCCTAACTTCCTCAATGCCCATGTCAATACTTTGCGTGGAACCCTATCGAATGCTTTCTCCAGATCAACAAACCCAAAAAACAACTTCTTCCTCTTATCCATGTACTTCTCCTGCAACTGCCTCACAATGAAAAGCGCATCTGTCGTTCCTCTTCCTGGCATAAATCCAAACTGCATTTCGTCGATCTTCACTTTCTTCCTTATCCTCCTCTCCAACGCCCTTTCCAATACCTTCATTCCATGCTCCAATAACTTTATCGCTCGGTACGAGCCACACTCCAGAGGGTCACCTTTCCCCTTGTATAGAGGGACGAGGGTACTCAGTTCCCAAATCCACTGGAATGCGGCCTTCTTTCACCACCAGATTACAGATCTCTGTCATTCTCTTCACACCCCAACTTCCTGCTGCCTTCAACATATCTCCCACAACTCCCGTCGGCCCTCCCGCTTTTCCACTCTTCATTGCTTTTATCGCTTCCTCAACTTCCTTCTCAGTTATCTTCTCTGCCGGTCCTAAAACTGGGTTACTCTCTATGTTGCCATCCCATTCATTCTCTGTATTCAACAGCATTTCCATATATCTTTTTCATCTTCCTTTAATTCCATCTGGGTCGACAACGATTTGTCCCACTTCATCCTTCAAGCAACTCACCCCCATCACATCACACCTCTCTTTCGCTATGTGCTTTGCAATCCTGAATACTGCTTTCTGACCCTCTTCCGAATCCAAGCGTTCTCCGAACATTTTCCTACATGCCTCCTGCGCCTTTGCTACCTCTTTCTTTGCAGCCTTCCTGGCTGCCTTATAACTTTCATGCTCTGCTGTTTCTGCTCCCGTACCCTTCGCCTTCTGCCACTCTTTGAACTTCTTCCTCTTCTCGTCAATCCTCTTTCCAACCTCAACATCCCACCACCATGTTTCCGAGTGCCTCGGTGGTCCTTTTGTCCATCCACATACCTCACCAACGGCTCCCAACAGACTAGCTTTCATTGACATCCAACCACTTTCAAGCTCAACCACATCATCCTCTACCCCACTCAGCCTCTCTTTTAATGCCTCCCTTACTGTCACCTCTTTCAACCTCCACACCTTCATTCTCGGTTGGTACTTCACCCGCCGAGCTCTCCTCGCACCTTTCACCCTTATGTCGCAGACAACCAAGTGGTGCTGTGAAACAGCCTCCTCCCCCGGGATCACCTTTGTGTCCCGGAGGTGCCCCCTATCTCGCCGACGCACCATCAGGTAGTCAACGGTTGTCGTCGACCCACCTGACGTGTATGTAACAAGCTTATTGTCCTCTTTCTGGAACTGAGTATTACAAATCAGCTCCATCAGCAAACTCCAAAATCCTTTCACCTTCTCCATTTCTCACACCATATCCGTAACCCCCATGAACTCCCTCAAAACCATCCATACTCCTTCCCACATGTCCATTCAGGTCTCCTCCCACCACAACAACTTCCTCATCTTTCACGTTTTCCATCAGCTTCTCTATCGCACACCAGAACTTGTCCTTCTCTTCATCGCTTCGACCAACCTGCGGAGCATATCCTGAGATGACGTTCACCAAGAGCTTTCCAATCATCATTTTCACCATCATCAACCTATCACTCACTCTAGTCACACTCACCACACTGTCTACAAACTCCTCAGAAAACAGGACACCAACACCATTCACGCCCTCCGGGCACCCTTGCCACACAAACTTGTATTTCTGTCCCTGCCTACCCTTCACCATTCTCACACCACTTCCCTTCCATCTCGTCTCTTGCACACAACATATGTCCACTCTTCTTCTGACCAATACTTCCACCACTTCTCCTGATCTCCCTGTCATTGTCCCCACATTCCATGTCCCAAACCTCAGAAACCGATCTCCACTTCGGGCTGCACCCTGCCCATATGTACTTGTGATTGTCATGGTTCTCTTTTTGAAGCAATGTTTTTATGGCCGGATGTCCTTCCTGACGCCAACCCTCTTAGTCGTCTCTTACGACACGCAGGGATACGGTGTACCTATTCTGACCAGGGTACACACTGGGAAACGTTTAAAACATGTAAATTCGGGGGGGGGGGGGGGGGGGCATCAGCATCACGGCTGCGGTTTAAACATATTCCAACAATATCCAAACCGAACCATGAAAAAACAATCCGGGAAAAGTCTCCAAGCGAGAACGTGGATTTGAGAAAGAAGGAGCAGAGGCGGAAGAAAACGAGATACAGGGGGCGGGGCACAAGCCGAGACGAGGAGGAGAGCGAACAAGCACGTGTCCGGGAGGAGAGAAAGAATCAATATATAATTCTTTGTCTCAGGAGGTGAGGTGAGGGGGAGAAAACAAAATAAAAGAAACAAGCAATACAGCGAAGGAAAGAACCCAAACCGACAAAACACCGAAGGGGGGAGGGAAGCCCCAAGTCACCAGGCCGCGCACGAGGTACGACTCGGAAAACGATTAACTACACACAAGTTTGCACGAACCACAAACCAACACCAACTAGAAACACACAATAACACGTACACAGCAAAATAACCAGTGGAAATTTGACAAAGACAAGAATGGGAAAACACTCAAACTTCAATGCCGTGGAGAGCTCGAAGCACGCCTCACTCGCCCGAGGAACCGGAAGCCCGAGGAGTGTCCAAAATGATTCCAAAACAGATTGACACAAACGACGAGCGTTCTTGTGTCTATATCTTGTGGTGAGTTGCAGGTGCATGCAATATATAAATCACTCATTTAACCAGTTTTAATGGAGAAAGGAGTCATTCTGCTGTTTATTATCACCGTGTGTACCACAATGAGCATGGAGAAAAAGAAAGAAAACCAGAGAATTGTCTGAGGAGGTCAGACACAAGATTGTAGCCAAGCATGGACAATCTCAAGGCTAAAAGTCCATCTCCAGAGACCTTGATGTTCCTGTGTCCACCGTATGCAATGTTATCAGAAAGTTTAAGGCCCATGGCACTGTTGTAAACCTCTGTGGATGTGGCCACAAGAGAAAACTTGATGGAAGATGGCAGTAAAGGATTATTGGAATGGTGGAGAAAGCACCTCAATCAACTGCTAAACAGATTCAAGCTGACCTTCCGACACAATGTACGACAGTTGCAACTTGCACCATCCGTCGCCAACTCACGAAAGGGGGTTCTATGGCAAGAGCACACTGCTGAGAGAGAGACATAATAAAGCCTGACTTGTGTTTGCCAAAACACACCTGACCAAGCCAAAATCCTTCTGGGAGATTGTCCTTTGGACAGATGAGACCAAATTAGAGCTTTTTGGTAAAGCACATCATCTCTATGTTTACAGAAAACAAAATGAAGCCTTCAAAGAAATGAACACCTTCCCTACAGTCAAACATGGAGGAGGTTCAGTGATGTTTTGGGGTTGCCGAGCTGCCTCTGGCACTGGGTGCCTTGAATGTGTGCATGGCATCATGAAATCAGGAGATTACCAAGGCATTTTGGAGCGCAATGTTCAACCCAGTGTCAGAAAGCTGGGTCTCCATCGAAGGTCATGGGTCTCGCAGCAGGACAATGACCCCAAACACACTTCAAAAAGCACCCAGGAATGGTTCAAGACAAAACGCTGGACTGTTCTGAAGTGGCCCGCAATGAGTCCAGATCTAAATCCTATTGAACACCTGTGGGGAGATCTGAAAACAGCAGTTGGGAGAAGGTACCCTTCAAATCTGGGAGAACTGGAGCAGTTTGCACAAGTAGAGTGGGCCAACCTGCTAGTAGAGAGGTGCAGGAAGCTCATTCATGGCTATAGGAAGTGCTTGACTGCAGTTATTTTGTCCAAAGTCTGTGCTACCAAATATTAAGTCAAGGGTGTCAATAATTTTGTCAATGCCATTTCTTTTTATTTTCTGGTTTAAAAAGATATATTAAGTTCTGAATCAAAAACAGATGTTCTGTAATATTAACAGTGAAATAAATAATTGTGGAGACCAAATACTTTTGTCAATTTCAACTTCTTTTTATAGAAAATTGTGAGTTATTTGAAAAAAGTGCAAGAGTGCCAATATTTTCGGCCACGACTGTTTTTGTATGTTTACGTCAGTGACGAGCAACAAAATGTGAAAAAGTCAAGTGGTATGAATACTTTCTGAAGGCACTGTAAATATTGTATCTTTCTATCACTAAATGTCTCTATTTGCTATAAATATTTAGTGCCAGAACTATGTGGGGTGGAAAGCTGAATCTTTACAATCTGATGCAACTCAACTCAACTCAACTCAACTCCCAGAAAAAAATAAATCACAAAACAGTTGGAAAACATCCGTAAATGAAAATATCGACGAATAACAGTCAGTTGATACAGACTCTGTTCACTGCTGGGAGCAATGGAGCTGGCACTGGAACTGGTGTTAGATAATGGGAGTTATTTAGCTGTTTGCAGAAAGCAAGCATGATGGGTTTTTCAAACAGTACCTGATTTAATGATTTTAAAAGGCTTTTTATTCCTTTATTTGGAACTAACCGTTAATCCTTTGACTTTACTTCTATAATAACAGTGTCTGTCCCTCCCTCTCCTTTCCCTCCCTTCCAATCCCTTGTGCTTCTTGTCCTCTGTTCCATGACCTTCAATCAGCACTTTGTTGCAGCATATCCATTCCAGGCTGACGGTAGCGGGCAGCTGAGCCTCGTCGCCGGACAGCAAGTTCGTCTGAAACGGAGCCATGATTTGTCCGGAAATCCAGAATGGTGGTTCGTGGAGTCGAATGGCTCCGATGGATTTGTCCCAAGTGCATACCTTGTGGCTACAAACTCACCGAAGCAGCAACATCGCCCTTATCCTCACCAAAAACAATAATTAAAATCAGGCCGAGTTCCTGCATACATCATTAAAAGGACAAGTGTGTGTCCGTCTGTCCATCACGCCTCATTCTAAAATCTAAAGGGTTCCTGCTGTCATAGTAAAATATAATGGGACGTTTG